>NW_023270807.1:70520304-70579696 GCF_011800145.1 Mirounga leonina
TTGCCATTTGCAACGACGTGGATGGAACTGGAGGGTATTATGTTGAGTGAAATAAGTCAAACAGAGAAAGACATGTATCATATGATCTCACTGATATGAGGAATTCTTAATTGTAGGAAACAAACTGAGGGTTGCTGGAGTGGGGGGTGGGGTGGGAGGGATGGGGTGACTGGGTGATAGACACTGGGGAGGGTATGTGCTCTGGTAAGTGCTGTGAATTGTGCAAGACGGTTGAATCTCAGATCTGTACCTCTGAAACAAATAATGCAATATATGTTAAGAAAAAAAAGAAGAAGAAGAAGAAGATAGCGGGAGGGGAAGAATGAAGCGGGGGAAATCGGAGGGGGTAGACGAACCATGAGAGACGATGGACTCTGAAAAACAAACTGAGGGTTCTAGAGGGGAGGGGGGTGAGAGGATGGGTTAGCCTGGTGGTGGGTATTGAGGAGGGCACATTCTGCATGGAGCACTGGGTGTTGTGCACAAACAATGAATCATGGAACACTCCATCTAAAACTAATGATGTAATGTATGGGGATTAACATAAGAATAAAAAAATATATATATTGCGGTGAAGTATTGGCAAAGCAGCATTATGGTATCCATTCACCGCCGCCACCTTTCACCCTGCCTTCGGGACAGGCGTCCAGAGACCCACACCACGGCTGTGCCAAAGCAGTGCGGGTAGCTTCTGCTTCCGGGAAGGCAGAGCTTCGGTTCTAGGAAGCTCCATGAAGACAGACACAGAGAAACTGGGAAGATGGCACGTTATGTGGCTGGATGCCAGCTATAGGTATGCTCCGAGGATGCTTAAGGAAAGCAGAACATGCAACAAATAACTATGCCTAAAGACCAATAAACTACGAAGTGTTTGCATAAAATGCCGGCTAGTCTGGGCTAGGCTTGATGGGGCTGGACTGCACTGGGGTGGGTTGGGCTGGACTGCCTCTCAGCTCCCGACGTAGTAACTCCCCGAGCACTTGAAAAAGCTCAAAGAGACAGGCTACCTCAGCAAAATTGTTGATGGAGGTTTTGTTTGTTTACTTATTTGTTTTTAAGTAACTGCACATCTTTCCTTTCAGAGTTTCTCCTATAAGAAATGGTATACACATAAACTGTAATGTTTTTAAAGAACCATTATGTCACAGTCATGTCTCAGGGTTCCATTGCTGACAGCATAACATGCAACTTTGAGACCTTGAGCTGAAGGAAGCTCAGTTGAGGTTAATTATGAAGTGTTAGCATGTTAAATTTTGTCAATATCAGGACACTGTGATATATTTTCATATGGTTAATGGAGTCTAAAGTTATGCACGGGGACATAATGCAATTTTAGGAAGAGACTGATATTTTAGCAGTTCTGTAGAATTCTGATACTATTTGGTCATAATTTGATTAGAGCATTTACAGCATTGTATTTTGCAGTATTCTTTTTGTTTGCTTTCTTTCTTTTTGTTTTATTTGTTTGCCTCCTGCTCTGAATAGACTATTAACTTCGAGGAGTAGGGCCACTGCCTCATTCACAAAATTGATCATCACAATGTATCTGTTGTTAGAACAAAATCAGAAAAAAATGTGTTATAAGTCAAAATTGTTTGATATTTAATATTTCATGGAAACTCTGACCTCTTTCCTCTTTTTATTTCCTATTCCTCAAGCCCTCTTCTTTCTACAAATATGGTACCAAGTTCAAATATAATCTATTCATTCTAATAATTTTTTGAATTAAATCTGATTTGTATCAAGACCTCATTTCATATTCCTCCAAATATTTAAAGGTAATTAATTATTTACTGTTTTTCAAGCCCTCCTAGTGTGCACACCAGTGATCAGCATTAATTAAAACACACAGGCATCTCAATGAAGTCCATAAGCACTTCACAGAGATCTTTTATCTCCCTCTAAATGATACACCACTTAATTATTTTATAAGGACACATACTTCCTCAAAAGGTAGCAGTCATCCAACACACAGTTTTGTAAAAATACAAGAAAAATAAAGTTCATTAAAACAGAATGAAATTACTACAGTATATGTCAGATTTATAATTTATACTTCCACGAATATTTTTTAAAGTCTTTTGGAGAGCCAAATGTTCGATGTTCACATTTCAAGTTTTCATCTTTCTCAGAAGTCACCATTTTGAGCAATGCTATGAGGTTTCTTGTCAAAAAGAAATTGAGCAAACAGGAATTTATATAACAGGGTAATCCATGTATTTTGCCTCTCTGTTCACCTTGTTTGTTGAGTTTCTTCACTTTTACCAAGACCCTACTTATCCAGCACTGGTAGAGAAATCACAGTGGAAAATTACAAATCTTTGACTGTTAAGTTCAAAATGCCTCCATCCAGGCTTTAGAGAAGCAGGATGTAAAAAAAAAAAAGAGAGAGAGAGAGAGAGAGAGAGAAGCAGGATGTGAATGAAATATTATCTAGCAGAATCAACTGGCACTCCCCTCTCCAATGTCCTACCCTGCTAGATATATATTAATGACAGAAGAAAAAAATGAAGAAAGAGCAAAGGAAAAGGAACAGCTCTGCACCCTGCCAAGTACCCCAGGACAAAGAGGAGGGAAGCTGAAACTTCAGATGTGTTTGAGCCATCTAGAGTACTGAAAACCAAATATAAAGGAAACCAAATTCTTCCCTTCCATCTTGATCTCTGACATGATAGCAATCTCCTCAGATTCCCCCACTGCACATGCATTGAAAATAAGAGAGGGCGGCTGGGGAGCTATCCTGCCCTTCCCATGGAGCCAAGAATGGCAGAGATAGAGGGCTAACTCAAGCAAAAGTCTCCTAGTTGGGACAGAGGGACACTGCAGGGGAACGTGATGTCAGTGTGAGCGCCAGATCAGGGTGCAGGACCACTGTGCAAACCACTAGAAAGGAAAGAACAAGATGAGAGGATTGAATATCCCGAGTGTGTGACCATGGTGGGCACAGGGTACCCATGGACCAGATGTCCCCTCCTCACCCACCGATGCACCTTTGCATGGCAGAAAGCCTGGTGTTCGGCGATGCTTTTGCAGAGGAAAAAGAGGGAGAAATTTTAATTGTCTAAGTTAAATTCGAGATTACTAAGGCAAATTTTGAAACGTTGGAATTTTCTCAGGAGATCACAGATCAAGTGTTCTTCCATTAAAGGGAATGAAAACTCCCAGGACTATTAAGTTCAGGCATAGGAAAACAAAAAAACTTTGTAATTTTGCTTGTGAGCCTATGCTGTGAAAATTGCCACCCAGCACTTACATAGCAATGAGAAAAATATTAAATATTATGTATTAGAAACACAAAAACATTTTAACTATTTATTTCGAGGCTCTCTCTCTCTCTCCATATATATACATATATATATAGTTTTATTTGTTGCTCCTGACAGCATGGCAAGGTAATTAAAGAAGACAATATTAAACTTTGCCCTGGAGTACAATGTAGGGCAAACAAGTGATTTCCCAAAAGTCAATCTGTTAATCAGTGGGGTGAGACAGACCTAGAACCTTGATCTCTGACCACAAGTCTGGTTCTCTTAATACTTCACCAAAATGTCACCTGCATTTGAAAGCTTAAAAAAAAAATCACTGGAGAAAATTGTAAAATAAATTGAGACATACGCCATCGCTAGAGGTAAATTATTCTTCTGACCAACTCCAGGGGGAGACGTCCTGGACACAGCTGTTCCAAGGCAGGCTGGATCTGATTAATCACTGCCCAGCTAGGCGTTTAGATCCACTCATTCATGGACAGACACAAGAGTAGATGTAATATTTTACTCCTCTGGGTTTCCAAGGACAAAGGAGTGCACAGAAGAATTAATCAAACAAACCCACAATGAATTATTCATTTTAAATAATATATTGTACACACATTAATAGAAAATAATTAGCAAATATATGTTGCAACAATACTAAACATCTTGTCTCTAGAAACCCTAAATTAGGTACATAATTAAATTACAGATTTATTAAAATTTTCTAAAATTACTGTTATTCTGAAGCTCAGCAATTTTTCAATTGTCATAGTTTCAAGGTCAATGACTCTATGTGTCCAATTGTCAGAGCCAAATCAAGTTCTACCAAGGTACAATCCACTCCATCACCCCAAAGATCATTTCCCTCTTTCCAAACAGAAACAATAAAAATATTTTCTTTTTATTAAGGAATCACACTCCATAAACCCAATTCAACCACCAAAAAGAAGTAAATCTGCATATGGTCATAAAACTCATTCAGAAGGCCCCCTAAGGAAGAAACTGGTTTTGTCAAATTTAAAAATCCTATTTTAAGATTTGGGAAGTCCCTGAAGGAGTAGAAATGACAATATTCAAACAAACTTCAAGAGCCAGAATATTCACATTCTGTGGGTTTTCTCTTTCCCGGATGATATTGAAGAGCACTGCCAGTGTTTGACTCTGTAACTCTTTTTATTTATGCTTCCATGGAAGACCAAGCCCCTCTTTAGGTGATATCCTTTCACTTTATATATGTTCATGTATTCATTCAGGTTATAATCAAGTTTTATAGCCTTGGAGATTCTTTATGTTGACACATTCTGGTCTTCCTACATTAATTTTCCAACTAAACTCTCAGAAGGCAATCATGTTTTTCTTATTTCCAACACCTTAGAAGAATCTCATTGAAACCCCCTACACTGATCATGGCAATACTAGTCAGAATTCTAGCTCTGGGAGTAAAAAGGTCATCATGAACATGAAGAAGAAAGAGGACAATAACAACAGTAATAATAATGATGATGATGATGATAACAATATTAGTAGTGCCCACACATTGTGTTTAGTTCTTAATAATTGACAAAGAAGTATTCACACACATGATCTCATTTAGGAGGAATAAAATATAGCGATACTATATTTTAGGGACTACTTAGGGCATCCAGGTACCTCAGAACAGTACATGCTGGTTAATGGGATAGAGAACACAGCTGAAAACCTGACCTTGTAACAATCTAAACAATACCCCAACCTGTGACCCAGGGAAAGTGAAAAGCACTAAATGTAGAAAATGAACTAAGTTTATCTGGCAGAAAAGACATAGGAACCAAAAATGCTCTTTCCAATCCTGGTTTAAGCAAATGGATTGCACCAGGGTTCCAAGCAAAAAGAATGAGATATCTCAACACTGGATGGAGCATCATGATAATAGGAAATCAGGGCAAAATTATGTGGAAGTACATCAGTTTGAAATGGTTTTTGCTGCAGATAGCAAACCCAACTCAGCTATTTGCAGCTTTTATTATTTATTCAACTGGAATTCCAGAAGTATTGTTTCAGTCACTTAGCAAAGTCACTAAAGATCCAAGCTGTTTGTCATTCTCCTATTGGTTTGTCATCCCCATGCTTTCCCTTTCTGCCACATTATGCCTTCCCTGGCTTCAGATATCATTTTAGTGTTCCAAGAGAGAAGGAAGACTTGAACGAAGATTTTTTTCTTGCTATTATCTTGGAATAAAATCCTTTCAACAGTTTCTGTGTGACTCATTGGTCAGAATGAGGTCACATGACCAAGCCAGACCAATTACTGGCAAAGGGGAATGAAAATATTAACTGATTTAAATTAAATATTACTCATCCCCTAGATAAAAGAAGACAGTAGAAGAGTTGAGATAAAAATTGAAAAAAAAGGAGAGATGTGAAGAAAAATCTTTCCCTTTTTCTTAGGAATGAAGTTTTGAAATAGATGAGCTCTCTGACATCAGTCTTCCTTCCATCTCCTTTCCCCACCCCAGTCCTGTTGTCTGATGGCAGCCGGCCCACTGCTCCCTAGAAATGCAGGGTGGATGCCTGCTCTGGGCCTCAAAGAAATTTATGTTTGGGAGAAGTGGTGACATTCTGGATCAATTCTGAAAGCAGAGTATTACTGAAGGATTGGATCTAAGGTGTGAAAGAAGGAAAAGAATTGAGGATGAACCCAGGCTTCGGGGGCCTGAAGAAGAAAGCCAAGAATGAAGATGGGGGAAATGATAGCAATAGACATTCATGTCTCCCTCTCTCTTTCTCTCTCTCCCCCTCCTTCCCTCTCTTTCCTTCTCTCTCACTCTCTTCTCACAGAGACATGAAGCTCTCCATTTGATTTTTTTTTCTTTAATAAACTTCAATAAAGTTCACAAGACACCACTCATTTGCGGACAAAACTCAGACCAAGGAAAGCAGTGATTATCCGCCAAGACTGCTGAGACTTTGTAAGCCAAGAACTTGGAGAAAAGAACAATCCATGTAGACAAGGTCCTGAGATGAAGAATAAGGGGAAAAGTTGAGTGAAAATATTTAAACTTTCTGGCAATTAGTGATAAAAATAGACAAAATAATGAATGCATTTAAATTGTTTCATACTCTCCAATGCCCCACCATCAGTTCTGCCTTCATTATTTGTACTCTAAAGGGAGCCTCTTATTAGGCATTTCTTGAAGTCAAATCTAAAAACAGGGAGGGGCACCTGGGTGGCTCAGTTGGTAAAGCGTCTGCCTTTGGCTCGGGTCATGATCCCAGGGTCCTGGGATCGAGCCCCATTTCTGACCCCCTGCTCGGCAGGGAGCCTGCTTCTCTCTCTCCCTCTGTCCCCCCCCCTCCCCTCTACTCGTTCTCTCTCTCTCTAATAAATAAATAAAATCTTTAAAAAATAAAATAATAAAATAAAAACAGGGAAAATAACATCTCTTAAGGCTTTAATCTAATCTTAAACAATTGAGACTTTTCCCCCCCACACTATTGTTCTTTTGAAATAGAATAAAAGTGAGGGAAGTCATATTCTGAAGTCCATAGGGGAACAAGAGGGAAATAATATCCTTTTATTCTTTCTCTATCTTCCAGAAGTTATGCTCTACCTGTTACTTAAGATTCTCTGAATGAAGAGCGCCAAAACAGTGACTCCATAAAATCAGTAAAACATACACTGCTTAATTCCTGTCAGAGGTACCATCAGTACAGGAATATATTACCATTCAATGAAGTTTCAGCTGCCAGCTAGTGAGATGACCAAGATAAATAACCAGCATCATCTTAATCTTCAAAGATACTTGTTCTTACTGTCATGAAAAATTCCTTCTCTCATCTGATGGAGTTTACCCTGTAAATTAAATCTCTCAAGTAATGGAAGAAATAACCCATGACACTAGTGAGGGAAATTAAATTAGAGTCACTAATAGCCGGTCAGCACAGTCTGAGCAGAGGTAATGGAAGTGACCACATGAATGATAAGCAGGTCCCCGCGAGGCTGTGACAAGTGTCTCCTGGAGAGTGTGACGAGCATTCATCTAGGTGGCAAGCAATTCACAGTCAAGACACTAACATGTTTATAGTGCAGCTCAGCCCCCCCATCTGTGCCAGAGCATGTCAGCTTTTCTGAGGAGGATGTTCTAATTCCCTCGTGAAGACCATTAGGAAGAGTTAAAAACAAGGCTCCTTGTTTTCTGGGTAAATCAATTTCTCATCGCCTGGAAACTTTTCTGGCCAGAGCAGATGACCTTTAGAGACAATAAGAATCCCAGAACTATACTTAAATAACTTTATTTTCTAGAGGGTTAGAAAGAAATGAAAGCAAAATTGTTCCAAATTTCAACAGTCAGAGGGTGGCTAAAACAAATGCAGTTATTTTTGCTTAGTTGTTAAGCCTTGGGGAGCATGGGAAGGCCAACGACAAGATAACCTATTATGTGAGAAAGGCAAAGTGGTACCTTGCACTCTGTAGGTTGCATTTTTTGGATCTCAGCTGTGATTAACTTCCTAATGCCCGATCAAGATCACTGGACCCTTGATATCAACATAATAACCAAGTAAATAATACAGCTGCTGAAAATGCAAACATGAGCAGGAGGACAGGTGGTAGCCAGGGCAAAGAGAGCAGTAAAGAGTGACTTCTAGAAAACCACTTGATGATCCGATGGCTGCAATTTAATCTACGAGATTAAAATATCTTTTACTAAGATCTGGGATTATAAATTGTAGGATGATAATAAATGACCATTTTTAAAGAGAGAAATGTCTCTGTTGCCTGAAAGATCGTTCTATTAACAAACTGAGACGTGCACTTAAATCATTACATATCTCAGATGGCAATGCTGTGTTTATTTCAGGACAAAGCTTTTCTTTAAGTGTTAACATCCTTACAGTCACTGATTTACAAAAACAAGTCACCTTTGCATGCTTTCTGCTTTAGATAGTAATTAAGCATTGTTAGTTGTAATATTCAGCAGTTTCTATTATTTGCATTATAAAGAGAAAATTTAAAAAGCAGCAAGGATAGAAAGTCATTTGTTCCAAGTTAATTTTTTACTTTTAAAATAGGAATGTGTTTCTTGGTACATAAAGCAATATGAAAATTATCTTTATTTCTATTTTTAATAACTCAATCTTAGCACAATTAATCAAGAAAAGTGCTAACTAGATTTTGATAATATTATGCTTCGTTGGTATATGAAGTCAAGTCCAAAACCACAGCCCTGGAGTCAGAACAAAGAAAGTGAATGGTAGGTTAAAACAGTGTTTAATAGGGTGCCTGGGTGGCTCAGTCGGTTAAGCATCTGCCTTTGGCTCAGGTCATGATCCCAGGGTCTTGGGATGGAGTCCCACACTGGGCTCCCTGCTCAGTGGGGAGTCTGCTTCTCCCTCTGCCCCTACCCCCTGCTTGTGCTCTCTCTTTTCCTCTCTCTCAAATAAATAAAATTAAAAAAAAAAAAACAGTGTTTAATAGAATAGAAAGCTTAAAGATATTATTTTGCAAAACACATGATCTGGACGTTCTTTGAAATTTAGTAAACCAGGCAACTTGAGCTTCCAGGAACATGGTGATTTAATGGCTAAACAGTATACAGAGCTATGATTTCTCCCTCACCCTCCTGCTAAATTCCCATGTCACCTGGTCAAAATATTTGTTTCTCTGGGTAAGTTTTCTCATCTATAAAGTGCAATTATAAAAATTAAAAACTTATCAAATCTGTTTAAAAATGGAATGTTACATGGGTTTTATTGGATGTACCGAACAGAACTCAATCATTTCATAGCTGACACAATTATTAGCAATAGAGTGGAGCTGTGAATTTAAGTGCTGTGAAATGTGAAGGAGCCCATACTTAGCTCCAAACATATACAGGGTCATTAAAAGTTCCCCCAAATCCTACTGACTAGTTCTTCTGCTTAATCAAATGAAGGAAGAAAAGAAACCCTATTTAGCAAAGGATAACATAATGTCTTTGAATTATTCATTTTCAATTACTGTTCTGTTTTTATCAAACTAGAATAAGGAGAAATGGGGACTCTTTCAGATGTTAATAGCAGTTTTCTTAAAATAGCCTGTCTTGCCTTTCTTTAACCTGGTAAAAATAGCTCTAAGTCTTGCTTATGATGCCAAATCAAATCAGAAACTTACTAAAGAATATAAAATGAAGAAAATAAATCTTTACTTCTTTGTAAGCAAATATATATTTATTTATTTATTTATTATGAATTTTTACTTTTCTTTATAGACCTTTCCCCTTTCAACTGAACTGAGCAAGACTGACCCTAACCAGATTACTTTAAAAATTAAATGAAATAGGGCGCCTGGGTGGCTCAGTTGGTTAAGCGACTGCCTTCGGCTCAGGTCATGATCCTGGAGTCCCTGGATCGAGTCCCACATCGGGCTCCCTGCTTGGCAGGGAGTCTGCTTCTCCCTCTGACCCTCCCCCCTCTCCTGCTCTCTCTCTCTCTCAAATAAATAAATAAAATCTTTAAAAAAAAAAAATTAAATGAAATATTGTTACAAGTAAAAAGAAAAAAACTACACCTATTTCTTCTCTCAGAAAGGTCTACTAAATTTAGTGACATAGGAGATTATTGACAATGTATTAAAAATGAACAAATACTATTCAAAATATTAATATTAAATTTTGCTTTAAAAAATTATACAATATAAATATATAATTTTTATGCACACTTGGATATGTATATTTACATACAACATACACATACACCTCCCACACATACATACATACCCATTATTATAATATAGTCAGATTATGGGTAATTTTTGTTTTTCTCTGAATTTTCTGCATATAAATTTTTCTACTGTAAATATGTGTAGTATTTGTAATCAGAAAATGTTACAAAATAAATGTAAATTTTCATTCACCAATATGGAAGAGATGTGCTAATATATTCTGATAATACTCTTGCATTGATCATTTTTACTAGGCAATCTTAGGTAAAAGAATGTATCAGGTTGGGGTGCCTGGGTGGCTCAGATGGTTAAGCGTCTGCCTTCGGCTTCGGCTCAGGTCATGGTCCCAGGGTCCTGGGACTGAGCCCCGCATGTGGCTGCCTGCTCCGCGGGAAGCCTGCTTCTCCCTCTCCCACTCCCCCTGCTTGTGTTGCCCCTCTTTCTGTGTCTCTCTGTCAAATAAATAAATAAAATCTTAAAAAAAAAAAAAAAGAATGTGTCAGGTTAATACCACTTAACACAAAATTGGGCCAGTTTTTTTTTTAAATACAAAATTAATAATATTATCATATTATTGTACAGTTAATTTTCAGTTACCTTTTGATTTAATTCACAACTGTGCCATATTTTATGCAAAAAATATATAATCTTTCTGTGATATTAAGACAGGTAAAACAATTTGATATTTCCCTAGTATGAATTAGGTATTATTAATTAATCAACTACCATCTAGAACAGCTGACAGATTTGACAATACAATGTAACCAAGGCACAGGCAGGAAAAACAAAGGAGTGAAGTGAGAAGCTGACGATGTATTGAACAATAAGGGCTGGTGAAGAGATCAGAAACTACTCTGCTCAACTGATTGTTGCCATGTAGCAACAAAGGCTCATTGAAGGACAGATATTCCAATTCTTTGAGAGAAGACAAAAATCTGGATTTTCAGTTTTGAAAATATTGCCTAAGTCAAGAAAAATAGGGCTAACCTAATATAACATTGTAAACCTGATCAGTGCTAGACTTGAGTATTTCAAATATACTATATTCCTGACCACTAATGTTTGTGGCCATGTCAGTTATTGCCAACTAAGATTTTATAAATCTTATCACCTACCCTGTAAAGACTGATTATCCATATGATCAATTTATATTTATAAAATCCTTTGATATTTGCCAGTATGTGAATTACTGTTATTTATTGAGAATCAAGATTAATTTCATTAGTCAGAAAGGATAAGTAAATCTCTGGGAGAATCCTCCTCAGTGATCCCCAAAACCATAACACATGGGCACTTCTCTTAAGGATTTTTAAAAAGAATTTGTTCAACCTAATTAAATGTTATGAGTATTAGCTTCTTATCCTAGTCATTTAAAATAGATACTTAGCATTAACTTGTTTCATTCTTATTTGTTTCGATGTTTGAAATGCTACAGATAATTAATTAATATGGTATTCATGTAAGCCTCAAGGCCTAACCCTAAAACATACATACTTCTTTGTAATGTGCCATCAAGGAAAACACCATCATCATAAAACCTTATAAAAAGGAACCTCTATGTCACATGAAACAGTCCATCGATCTGGCAATTTCTTTTGTTGATGAATCATTTATTCTTAGTGTTTTCTCTGACTTAGTTAAAATACACTGATTTACTGCCAATCCAAAAAAAAAAAAAGATATCAGTTTATAGATACAGACTTTGCTTCAAGATCCAGACATAGTCAGAAAACTAGTCTGCTTGAATATGTAGCCTTCACTCCTCTATTAACATTAATTCAACACATTTATATATAGTGACTATTATGAGCTAGCCCATGTTCCAAGTGCAGCAGATAAAGTGAAGGAGCTGATCTCATGATTCTGGCAGAATGAGACAGACAATAAAAACTGAACAAGAAAATGTCCTAGAATAAATGTTTTGTAAACAACTAGAGTAATGTAATACAGTGACGAGGGTTACCTCAGATTGAGTGGTCAGGGAAATCCTCTAAGCTGAGACCTGAATTACCAAAAGAATGCTCACCATGAAAAAATCAGCAGAAAGAGAATTTTAGGAACAGAGAGAAGACCAAAGTTTCTGGGGACCAGGGACGAGAAGGAGGGTCTTGAGACATGAAATCCAAAACAAAGGCAGAGATCAGTTCCTGTGGGGCTTTGTAGGGCATGGGAGGAATTTGGAGTTTGCTCTAAGTGGAGGTGGGAAGTTAAGTGATCTAATGTCTGTTTATAAAGATCCCTCTGCTGACTCTGTGGAGAATGAATTATACGGAGGCAGAAATGGGAAATAGGGACAAGTACTCCAGGGAGGGGTGATGATGGGTTGGACCAAGTAAAGGTGGAAATAGAGGAGATACGTTTTTGCATGTAGAATCAATTTTACTTGCTAATGATTTGGAGGTGGGAAGTGAGTGAAAAAGAGGAAGTCCAGACTCATGGATTTTGACTTGAGCATGAGGTTGGTAATACTGCTTTGGCTGAGATATAAAAATGAGGGAGAAACAAGTTTGTGTTTTGGAACGAGTTAAACGTGTGGTGCCTGTAGACATCCTATGAAAAACAGAATTGGCTGGATATCTGGTTCTGGAGTCAGTGTAAGAAAACTGTCAAGACTAAGGCATTGACATAGGAGTCATCAGCAAAGGATGGTATTTAACCTAATGGAACAGGAAAATACTACCTAGAGAGAATGTGTTGTCCAAAAGGAAAAAAAAGAAGTCTAGCCCAAACCCTAAGGTACTCCAACTTTTAGACATCAGAGAGGAGAAGCCAGCAAAGGATAAGGAACATCCAGTGAAGTGGATAAAAAAAAAAAAAACAGAAGCCAAGGGAAAAAAGTTTCAAGAATGCTGTTGAGGTCAAGTAAGGAGGAACTGGCCACTGGATTTGGCAATATGTTGATCAGTCACAGGAGCATATCAGACATGGAGTAATAGAATGGATTGGAGAGTGAACTAGAGGTGATCTATCAGAGACAGTTGACTAGAAGCAACTCTTTCAAGAAGTTGTGCCTTGAAGACAAGCAGAGAAATCGGGCAATAGCAGCAGGAAAAACAGTTTTACTTTGTTTTATTTGTTTTCCTATATGCTATGCTGATGTTAGCTGGTGACCATGATGTTTTAAGGTCCCCTCAGCTTGACTAAACTTCAACCTTTTTCCTGATAGGCCCCTGACCTCTTCTGAGAGCATTTATTTAAAAACAACAACAACAACAACAACAACAACTTGTAAAATTAAATTCTTTCTCTGACCCTTTGAGATGTAAATCTTTTTAAAGGCTTCTTGTCAATTTCATAATATGAGATGTCTTTCTCAAGGATCTGGGAGCCATCTCTCTAAAATATAATCAAAAAAGATAGTAACCCAGTCTCCTTAGTTTCTGAGGAGAGGTAATCACCTAACTTTGGTGGGGACCTTGCTCCAAATTGCAAAACTACCTCTTGTCATAAAGATACACGAAGTTTATTAGCAAGCACAGGTGGCCTATGGCCTCTTCCTAACATCCTCCAGCACTTTTCCAGTTGCTCACCCTAGCCCTTAAAAACCCACCTGGCTGGCTCAGTTGGTAGAGCCTGTGACTCTTGATCTCAGGGTCATGAGGTTTGAGCCCCACATTGCAGGTAGAGTTTACTTAAAAAAAAAAAAAAAAAAAGCATTAAGGGGCACCTGGGTGGCTCAGATGGTTGTCTGCCTTCAGTTCAGATCATGATCTCCAAGTCCTAGGATCAAGTCACACATCAGGCTCCCAGCTCCGTGGAGAGTCTGCTTCTCCCTCTCCCTCTGCCTCTCCCCCTGCTTGTGCTCTCTCGCTCTCTCAAATGAATAAATAAAATTTTTTTAAAAAAATAAAACATAAAAAATTTTAAGAAGCGTTAAAAAACGAAACCCTACTGTTCCTTGTTTTGGTGGAGTTGAGTTCTAATCTCACTTTCCTATTGCAAGAGCCTGGACTAAATTCTTCCTCATTTGTTTAATTTTATCTACTGCAATTTTTGCTTTGACACTAACTCACCCTCCAGATTCACTCTCCACTTCCTTCACCTACTGAATGTGCTCTCTTGCCCTCTGTCTGCCGATGGAGAACACAGACAGGCAGGACCTTCCAGAGGGAAGGAGGGGAGAGAGGAAGAAGGATTTTGATCGCCCCACCCCAAGTCCTCCCCATGAGGTCACAGGGGTTGACTCTGCTCCATCCCTTAAATAGGAAACAGTGCCCTTTTAGGCAACTTTTTCCACATAGCTCTCTCTCTGACTCCAGGTAAAGGCTCATTCCCCTCACCCTTCAGGCCTAGGGACTAAAAGAAGTAGATGTGGGGAGTTGGGAGAGTCTTACTTCACTGGTACCACACTGCCTGTCACGGTGTCCCTACCACACCCTATCCATGCCTGTATAAATAGCCTCTTTATCAATACTTTCTTGAATTACCCAACTGAAATCTGTCATCTGCTTCCTGTAGCTATGCTAACTGATACGTAAGCTGAAAGAATGATCTAGTAATTTAGGATGCTGAAGAACCATGAGATAACTATAGGAGCCAAGTCCTTGAGAAGACACCGAAGAAGGGAATACAGAACACATGTGGAAGGATTGGCCTTTAATGGAAGGATTGGCCTTTAATGGCCTCCTATTGCAATAGGAGAAAAGACAGTTTGCAGGGTTAGATGAAGACTGGCCAGTAAGGTAGATCTACTGGGGGAAGATGAGAAAGTTCAATCTGTAGATGTGTGAGGCAAGGTCAAACTTTGAGAGAGTCATGGTAAGGGTTTAGGAGATTTTAAAGAAAGTATAATGTAATCTTTGTGAGGCATAGAAGGACCAAAGCATGTAAGGCAAGCAAACTACAAATGCAAGAGAATGTGCAGTATCCTTTTAAATATATGTTCATGATTTTGATGGAAGGCAAACAGCAGATTGGTAGTTCTTTCTCCTGGACAGGGATTAGACAGATAGTTGGGTTTAACTAGGGTTCCAGTTTGACTAAAACCAGTCTGATATTAGGAAGGAGAGATAAGAAAGTTGAGTGGTTGTCAAGGTATTGAGAATAATAACATATCACAGAATCTGCCCTGGATACAGTGGAAAGTGAGAACCCAATATCACGTAAGGATATCATAGAACAAGTCGAGATGCTTGCAGTTGGATAGAGAAAGAAATAATAAAAGTCTGCCCAACAAAACAAATACTAATATAGATTTTCTTGCTTCAGAATAAAAAATGAACAAGTTCACTTTATCTTCTAACATGGGTAAGATCTGAAACCAGATAATCCCATATATACTTATTGATCATTTGTGTTTGAATAGATATATGCTAAGCATCAAAGCAGGATACAAACAACTACAAAAAAAAGAATGTGGGTCTTCAGTTTTCTGACTCCATCCAACTCCAAAGAAACAAAGATGAGTGGATGGGCCTGAGGCGGCTGAAGATAACAGAGTCCCAGTTAGGCCGTAAGAACACCTGGAAGCCTGATGACATCACCATGCATGGTGCTTGCAAGGAGAGGGATAGGTGGAGGGATGAGGAAGTGCTAAGGCATTCTTCTACCTTTGAAAAACATGCCTTAAGAAAAAAAATCTCTATTTTATATGTGTGTATGCATATATTTTAAATGTATTGTCATATATCTTATATGTATGTGTATATATGTATTTCCATACACACATATATGCACACATATTTATACATACATAAAACAAAATAAAGAATCACCAGAATCAGGACTTGGAGATTTTTGCTTCCATGGCCGACAACCAATGTTCAGTATACAGTGCTTGGATATGATGAAACAGTGCTCTGGTTCACTTCTACCTTCTCGATGTAATGTCAGATAAACATATGTGCTTTCTCGAGGCTTCAGTTCCCCTGCCTGTAAAATAAAAAATTAGTTAGATTTTGCGTGAATTTACTTCCACTTTAAACACTTGTATTCTCAGTGAACTAATATACAGAAATGAAGGAACATCGATGACACTTGACCTAAGATTCAGTTTCTTCAATTGTAAAAATGGAGTAATAATTACATTATGGAGTTCTGGTGAGCATTGTGTTAATACATGTAAAGTACGAAGAATAGTGGTGTCTGGCACATGGTAAGCACTCAGTAATATTAGCTATGATTATTACCACTATTAGACAGTGTTAGGTAAAAAAAAAGTAGTTATATATTATGCAGTGGTAAGTATTTATGTGGTTATAAAATTTTAGTTACTGTTCAGGGTGGAAAAAGCATTAATATTGTTAGAATGGGATTCCATTTCTGACTCTGAGCCAACGCTGTCTGGTACAGACAAATTAATCTAACCCATTCTAGCTGTTCAGTGTGTCCTCTCCAGCGATCACTCGGGGGTATTCAGGTCAGGCCTCAGTCACAGTCCATTTTGGAACTTCTTGCCCAAACTTCTCTTCCCCAATTCCAATCCCCTCCCCTCAGCTGACTCTAATCACCCTGGAAATTTTCCACAGCATCAATCACAAAGTTCCCTGTTAGAACTGGTTAGAAGTTCAACCACGATTTCAATTAGAAGTTAGTAACCCCATTAGCCCTATGATGGGGTAGGATGATGTTATTCTATGATCCTGAATAGCTGATACAGTTGTTTTTATAGTTAAAAATACAAATGTGTTTCAATGCCAAATGTGATCATATCTCCTTCTAGCAACTGAATCCTGAAGTCATACCTTCATTAGGTAAATGTATTGGGTGCATATGTTTCTCCTTTTTCTTTAAAGAAGTAGATAATTCCTAAGAGCAAGTCTGTGATCTGTTGAGCCAATAATTTTCATTTCTTCTGTAGCTTTTGGTCCACCCACATTAGAGCAATTAAAACTAGTAGTTTCATGAGAATAGAGAGAAAAAATTAGCCTGGATAGGTAGAGAAATAGCTGATTATAAAGGACCTCATAAGTCAAGCAAAGAATATGGGTATTTCTGATATTAATGAGCACATAAGGCTGTGGTTTATACAAAAGAAGTAACACGATCAGATTTTCATCTTAAGAAGATCTCACTGACTCCTTAGCTTTGCAACCCATCTGCATTGATAGATGCAACTTTGTAGCTTCATGTGTATGACTTTGAATCACTCAAACTAGGTTGCAGTTGTCATTTTCATCCTATCTTCTTCCTCTCACTCCTTCCTGTTAACACCTAGTAGAGTATTCAGGGAGCACGAATCCACTGAGTCTCCCTCACTCTTAAAACCCACAGCAGAGGGCGCCTGGGTGGCTCAGATGGTTAAGCGTCTGCCTTCGGCTCAGGTCATGATCCTAGGGTCCTGGGATCGAGTCCCACATCGGGCTCCCCGCTCAGCGGGGAGCCTGCTTCTCCCTCTGACCCTCTCCCCTCTCATGCTGTTTCTCTCTCACTCGCTCTCTAAAAAATAAATAAAATCTTTAAAAAAAAAAAAACCCACAGCAGACCCAATATAGCACCAAGGACATGAAGAAGCAGAAAATATGACTTTTCCTCTAAAATCATTTAAAGTGTTGCTGCGCATAAAAGATACTTATTGAACTTCTATCACAGACCCAAAACCATCCTATAAGACAAATATGAATAGAGAACCATCACAAAAAAATGAATAAAACTAGCATGGGAAGTTCAACTAGAATCTGGAATCTAGAATCAACAATCTCTCATGTCCCTTCCTTATATCCTGATATGTATCGGCAGATCCCTTTATAGCTTATAAATATATTTACACATTGGTTTGAACTGTATGCATATTAGAGCAAAGAGGTTCTTCCAAAGAAGACAAGTAAATGGACAAAGGTTATGACTGACAGAAAATTCATCACCCCTCCATTTTTCCCCTAAGTCATGGCATGAAGATCTTAGAGCATTAGATTAGGACCATTTATGCATTTATAATGGAAAGTTAGGAGCTTGGCTGAATGGATACACAGAGAAGGAAATAGAACTGAATGATGGCTAAAGCCCTGGGGAATGAATATTCACAAACAGCGAGTGGGAAGAAGAAAAAGAGCCATCCAGAGGAACAGAGAAGGATCATTTTTTAACCTAAGAATGAAAAGGTAATAACCAACGATTTTGCATATTATTTGCTTCCTTTGGAGACCAATTTTGATGTCTTATTTTTGACAGACTATCTCTGTAAGAATTTTATCCAGTCATCAATTATCTCACAAGTTAATATAATACATGACACTTGATACAAAATGCTAAAAAAAAGACAAGAAAAATTACTTTTTATATAACATTACAATATTTCTCAATGTTTGTAAAACACCTCTTCTATATAAAAGCATATTGTGACTTCTCTCATCTACGCCCTTCACATGCATTTTTGCAACCCATCTGGGACACCATTAATATGGGAATCGTGTTCACAAATCCAGCGATAATACTTGTTTAGCGTCACAACATCTACCCCTCAGGGACGAAAGTGTACACATATACACAGACGCACACACACACACACACAGAGAATAATAGAAGGTGAATGTATTTCTAACAAGCATATTGAAAATGTTTTGTTGAACCCAAATCAAATTGCACTGTAAGCCAGTACCTCTGGAAACACTGTTTGAAATGCCAGCATTGGTGTTGAAGAAATCATTCTAGAATAGCCCCAATAAATCTCAGATTGTAGCATCCAGCCTCTTAGACACTGGTCATTTAATCCTCCAGCATGGCCTTGTGCTCCTATAGGGTGTCTATCTCTGTGCCCATTAAGTCCCTGCCTCCACTGAGCCTGCCACTCTGGATGTCATTTACAGCCATCATTTGGGGGCTTTCCAACCATTACTTACACTAATTTCAAATATCCTGGGACTTAGTCCAATGTTAAAAATGTATTGTTTTCTGAAAGAACCTCTTAATGAGTCATCAGAAGACTAATTCTCTCTAAAAGAATAATTAGCTAGCCCAGGGGCACAGAGCAGAGGTTTGATTCCAAATAGTAAAGCAAATTTAACTCCCCAAGCATAAAGTTGTTGCTGCTTTTGAATAAAAGCACAATTGTGGATCAGAATCCAGTTGCTAGCCCTTTTTATTTGACCCCCTGGCTGATCAGATCTGAACTCCACTGGAGAGACATGATATGGAACTCAATAAAGTCTGAGCTTAACTTTTCTCCTTCTGATTCAGGAGAAGAAGAGCAACATTTGGTGCCCTTCTGATATCTGCAAGGCTTGCTATGTGGGCATCTCAGGATTTCCACCTTTTGTGTACGATCCTGGAAGCATTTATCTAGCCAGGAATACAAATAAGAGATCTAGATCTGTAACTGCTAACTTAAAAGTCAAAAGCCACTTGACTGTCACATGCACTTTATATGAACAGTTCAGTATTTTGGGAAAAAAAAAAAATTCTATTTGAAGGTCCATAGATGGAGTACACATTTCAATCTCCAAGTCTCCTCTGTACTTTATTAATTACACCTGCTCAATTATACGTGAAGTATTGAGTTTGCAATGACTTGTGTCTGTTGGAGGGAGGAGTACTTACCTGGGTTCTAGAAGGGACATAGTGTATAACTGCCACCTGTCAAGTAGGGCGAATCACCTTCAATCTCTGGAAAAGAATGAAGGCCTTTTCCCAGCTAAGGTCTCTGTCTCTGACACTCACAGTTTTTAAAAGAGCTGCAGTTTTCTCTTATTTTAAATATTATTTAACGCTTGCTCTCACAGGAATCATCTTTTTAAAGAAAATTTGGAAAGACAGAAAGGTAGAAAGGAGAAAAGGGTAATCAGCTTTCTTTATCAAATATAATCACTCTCAATGTTCTGAGTTATTGCTTTCTGGTCTTTTATTTTCTATGCATAGGGTGTATAATTGACTGTATACAGTAATTGTATAATCATTATGCATGAATAATTTTCATCTTGCCTTCTTCGTTTACTATCTCTTACATATTTTCTTTAATTGTCTGCTTTTCATGAGCAATATTATAATATACAATATTTTTCATAAACATTGTTTTTTATGTACTAGGCATACCATAGTTTCCATCAGAAACAAACATGTAGTCTGTTTCCAATTTTTCAATACATAAACCATATTCCCACCACACTTCTGAATAACATATTTTTCCATATTTATTTCCTTAGTATTAATCTTCAGAAGAGAGTGAAAGATCTTGTTAATACATGGCACTTGTATTACAAACAGTCCCTGACTTACAATGGTTCGACTTCCATTTTTTTTTTTTTTGAGAGAGAGAGAGAGAGAGAGAAAGAAAACACAAGCAGGCAAAGGGGCAGAGGGAGAGAAAGAATCTTAAGCAGACTCCACGCCCAGCATGGAGCCTGACCCAGGGCTTTATCTCACAACCCTGAGACGAAATCAAGTCCAACGCTTAACTGACTAAGCCACCCAGGCGCCCCACGACTTAACAATTTTTTTACTTTACAATAGTGAGAAAGCCATATACATTCAGTAGAAACCGTACTTTGTTTTTTCTTGGTTTTGTTTTTGTTTTTTAGTAATTTGAATTTTGAATTTCGGTCTTTCCCCAGGCTAGCAATATGAGGTATGATAATCCCGCGTGGTGCTGGGCAGTGGTAGCGAGTCATGGCTCCCAGACAGCTACTCGGTCTCTGGGGCAAACAACTGATACACTTACAACATTCTGTACTCACAGAGCCATTCTGTTTTTCACTTTCAGTACAGTAGTCAATAAATTACATGAAGTAGTCAACACTTTATTTTTATTATAAAAAGCTTTGTATTAGACGATTTTGCCCAATTGTAAGCCATTGAGTTAGGTTCTAAGCTTTTTTAAGGTAGGCTAGGTGAAGCTATAATGTTTGTGGCAGGTTAGATACATTAAATGCATCCTTGACTTAATGATATTTTCAATTTACAGTGATTTTCTCCAGATGTGACTCCATCATAAGTCAAGGAAGATCTATTTTAACACATTTCCGTAAGCATTGAGCCATCTTCGGTGGCATATTCAAGAAGTGCATTATATACTTGCTAGGTATGGGTATTACTAAATTCTAAACATCTTTAAAATGTGATACGTAAGCAGAGCAAATGTTTAATGAGCAATTCTTTTTATTTGAACTTCTTCTATTCTACATTTTTCCAGAGGCTTTCCCTTAAATTCAAAGAAATTTATAATTGAGTGTAACTACCAAAATCATCTAATCTGACCCTTTTATTCAAAGATTTGGAGATTGTAGGCTAGAAATATGAACTAATTGTTGGATTTGGCCTTGTTTGTCTTTATTTTTAATTTAAGACATCAAGCTTCCAATAGTGAAAAAGGAATGCATGCATTTCTAGTTCATAAGTTCCAGCTGATGGAATAAGTCAGTGGATTCATTTGTGGGAATACCTTCCATCTAGAAGCTACTGGCCAAGCCAGAGTAGGAAATATCACAACGAAATGAGCTATTTTTTCTTCGTTCCAGCCAGCTCTAATGTTATTATCGGAGTCACCTTTGCCCAGCTGTTCTCAACAGCTTCATTTTCACTCACATCTCTTCATTTTCACTCACATCTCTTCATTTTCACTCACACCACCATTTCTATCTTCTGTCAGCCTCCCTGGTCTTGGCCTGCTGAGTGTCTTGGCTCTCTGCTTCTTACTGAATCTCTTATTATCTCTTTAGTGTCCCAGCACAATCTTGATGAACTTTTCATCGGGTTTCAGTACATGACTCCATCTTCTCTTCCATCCAACACCATCATCATAACTGACCTACAGTGAGAACATAAAATACACTGGACTCTCAGTTTCTTTACTGCCTTACTTCATGAACCTTCTTCCTCCTTTCCACTTACCAATTATTCTCATGGTCATGCCATAGAACTCATCATCATCAGAAATTACGATACCAATTCAATTTAAATCTTTAGAAAAAACACATTCTTGGACCACTGCTCCATCTCCTTGTCTTTTTTATTTTTTTTTTCCAATGTCCTCCTTTAAAAGTGATCTCCAATCCATTGATCTCAAACTACTATCATTTTCCATCAACTTCCTCCCACCCTCAATTCCCTCACTGGTCAGTTTAGATCATATGACACATCATCATAATTAAGCCTTTGCAAATATCCTCCCCATCCTTCCATCAGTCTTTACTTGCCTTTACTTACCTCTCCCCATCCTTCCATCAGCCTCAAAAACCCTGGGCACCTGGGTGGCTCAGTTGGTTAAGTGTCTGCCTTTGGCTCAGGTCGTGATCCTGGGGTCCTGGATCAAGCCCTGCATCAGGCTCCCTGCTCAGTGGGAAGTCTGCTTCTCCCTCTCCCTCTTCCCCGCTTGTGTTCCCTCTCTCGCTGTCTCTCTCTCTGTCAAATAAATAAATAAAATCTTAAAAAAAAAAAAAAACCCTAATCCTGCATAAACCCGACCATCTGCATTCTCCATGCCTGCACCCAAAGAGCTGAACACTACTGAACAAAAGTCATACAAGCAAGTAATTGATTTCACTTTAAATGTATGGACATAAGCCTCCCCTGTCCAGACAACCATGCATTTTTATTATGTTTCTCTGATAAACTCATATTCTCCCTCTCCCAAACATTTCTTACCTTATAGCTTTTCTTAAGTCTCAAAAACCCCTTCCTCTTAGTCCCAGTTTTAGCTGGTAAATTCACTTCAGACTTCACACAGAAAAAAAAAAAAAAAAAGCCATCTAAATCCAAAATCACCAAGCTACCCACAGCTGAACCCACCCTCTTATTCTTAGGTTCTTTTTAAAAGCAAATCCATATTATCAAATATAATCTCCTCACAACTTCACAAAGACTTTGTTCCAGCAATTATCTCCTCTTTCTACTACTCTAGCCATCTCTTCTAGTCTTCTCAAACATTTCCATCAACATGCAAATATGTGGTTGTGTTTTACACAAAACAAAGCAAAAGCTTCCTTTAGTCATACATCCTTCTCAGTTACTGTCCCAATTTTCTGCTTTGTGGGGAAAAAAAAGCATATTTCGTATGCTTCAAACAAAACAGAGAACAATAGATTAAATTCAGAAGCAGATATGAGACTCCAGCAATCTTCCATTAAGCCAGACTTTAAAGAGATTTGCAAAAATGTAAAACAATGTCATTGTTCTCAATAATTTTTGTTTTGGTATCGTTATTTTTCATGAAAGTGTGTTATTTATGTTAATGTGAAATTGACTCATTCTGCTACTTTTAAACTAATAAACACCTTAAATTCTTCTCAGTTTTAATTTCTGATATGGTAAACGTTGATAGATACAACTCACAAAATCAGAAGCCCTTTGAGGTTCTCCCAAGTTTTTAGAAGCGTGAAGGATTCCTGAAACCAAAATGCTTGAAAATTTACCTTTGTTCTAACTCACCCTCTGCAATATAACTGACAATTCCCTCCTTGCTTTTATAACAGCACACTCTACTAATTGTCTTTATACTTCACTGATTTTCTCTTTTTTCTATGTAGATGAGATCCTCCTTGTTTACCCATTCTCTAAATTGCAGAGTTACTTGGAGCTCTATGCTAGATCCTCTGTCTTCTCCTTCTATATTTTCCTTCCTACATGATCTTGTTATCATGGCCTTAAATTCCATCTCTGTAAGAGTAACTCCCAATTTTCATCTTCACTGCATTATTCTCCAACTTCCCTGAGCTCCAAATTTGATAAACAACCAAACAAGATATTTCCAACTGAATGTCTCTAAACTATCATGTTCAAAACTTAATGCTTGATTCTATCTCTGCAAACCAGTCCTCCTCTGATCTTCCCAATAATAACCTCAGGCTAAAGACCTAAGAATGATCCTTAAATTTTCTTTCCTTTTATCCTCCACACCCAATCTAATAGCAAATGCTGTTGTTTCTTCCTCTAAAATACGACAAAGAGCTTTCCATTTCTTCCTATTTTCACTCCCACTAATTTAACCCAAGTCATCATCTTTTCTGACATGGTCTCCCAGCAATAGACTCCTTTCTGTTCACCAAATTTTGACTCTTGCCCTACCTACCTAATGCATTCTCCAGAATAATCATTCCTCTATTATTCTGTATCACAGCACCCTTTGACTCTCTTTGTGCATTTCAAAATTGTAACCATTTTTGTGTTGTTTATGGTTCATTTGAGGGCAAGGATCTTGTCTGTTTTGTCCACCACTGTTTCCGAAGGACTTAATACGGTGTCTGGCATGGAACCACTGTATTTGTTGATCTCAACCATCAGTCCACAATGTCTTGGAAATCCCCCGTGGTGGCTTTTACTGCGTTGACTCAGATCAGCTGGAATGATAATATCCTGGAATTCCATTCCCTGTGTGGTTCAGAGTTCAGGTTGACC
The DNA here is from genome assembly GCF_011800145.1 of Mirounga leonina. Classification (NCBI taxonomy): domain Eukaryota; kingdom Metazoa; phylum Chordata; class Mammalia; order Carnivora; family Phocidae; genus Mirounga; species Mirounga leonina. The sequence continues at coordinate 70,544,497 of NW_023270807.1, forward strand.
GCTAGGGAAATGTGAGACAGTAACTGTTAAGCAGAAGAAAGACAGTAACCATTAAGCTCTGAAATCTCTGGAGTGTGCAGGGCACCAACATAGCTCACTCACATTGTCATGATCTGAGGGCTCACCCTGATACTGTGGCAACTTCTTGGGCTCCTGCTAGATCCCTCAGGGACTTTGAGTCCTGAGTGTCTGGAAAATGAGCATTAGCTTTTCCTGCTGGTTATCTGCATCACTGAGGTTCGAGGTGTTGAGAAAAAATAGATATAGGGGGAAGTTTGTCCATACTCTCCTCCTGGCTTCCAGCATGTCCTTGCTCTCTAGCATTTCATATTCAGCTTTCCCACCTGACCACCAGCCTTATAGACCTGCAGTTACTTCAGGCCTTATCAGATGCAGAGACAATAGCTTTCCATAGAATTCTGCGCCACCTCAGACAATTACATAATGTCTAAACCCCATGATAAATTCCTCTGGCCGTATCACTCAGAGAGGTTCTGCTTCTTTCATCAAACCCTGGCTGATACTTTCCCCTAAAAAAAAAAAAAATCTCAGATAACCCAATTGGTCTAGCCCGCTATCACCAATAAACTTCAGCAAACTGAAAACTGGGAGAGAGAAAAAAAAAGTCTCAAAAATCTCTCTTTATCAATTACTCATTTTCTGAGGCCCTTGGAGGTTTTTGCCGAATCCCAGAATAGAAACAGTGAAAGATAAGAGTCCAAAATTCAAGCGTACAGGAAAAACTCCTTTATAATCAGAATCCAAAAGGCTTTTTAATGTGGGGTTTTTTTTTGGTTTTTTTTTTGACAAGCTGACGATCCAGGAATATTTGTTTAGTTGTTTGTTTAGTTGGTTTTACCGAAACGGTTACATTGGCATGGGTTACAATGTGGGAAAGCATAGCAACAATGTAAGAAGACTAGTAAGGAAAGAGCGCACATTTGTATTATTTTACCAGCTTCCTCAAATACTAAGCTCCAAACTGAAAAAAGAACTCTAAAATGAAATATAGAATCAGATAGTTTTTAAAGCCTACTGGAGTCAGCTCTGCAATGACCAATTTCACATCCGTGTAGGGGATTTTATGCTAAAGTCTCCAATTTGGCAGCCAACCAGCAGATAGAAGAGAGCCCGCGAGCCCTCGATAGTCACCCTGGGAAAGAGTCGTTAGCCAAGTTCAAATTTTCTGCCAACTACTGACAACAGCACCAATTATTTTCCTTCCATAGTCAATCAAGGTATATGGAGAAGCCTGAGCCTCCCTGACAGAGCTATAAATTAGCAGGTTGTAAAGACTTAATGGAGGGACCCCGCTAACGAGGGCTCCTTTCGGGACACAGATGCTCTCACAAGAGTTGATGGGGGTCTGGGGCTCAGGGTCCAGTTCGGTCCTTTTCCATCTTATCATCAGCCTTCCCAAGCTGCTCACTGTGAACTCAGGGAAGATTTAATGACAGTATTCCCAGAAATAAGATGGAGTTCAACATTTTCCTGGTATTCTATCAGTTTGGGTTTCACTTCAGAAATAATACTATTACTCTGGAATTTATAATACTTTTCTACTAAGAGGTATTCTTACTTATTTTCACCTCCTCTGAAACCAATAAAGAGAGACTATCTCAGTTTAGAAATGAACACTCTGAAATCAGAAGGATTAAACGCTCTGCCTTCAATCCCATAGGAGGTGGGATAGACCGGTCCAAAACACTCTTGAACCCAGTCCTTTTGCACTTCTGTGTTGTTGTTGTTTTGTTTTTTAAGATTTTATTCACTTATCTGAGAGAGTGTGTGAGTCAAAGAGATCACAAAGGGAGAGGGAGAGGGAGAAGCACTCTAACATAAAATCTCCTACATGGAAGTGAAATTGGTCATTGCACTGCTGAGCGGGGAGCCCGATGCGGAACTCGATCCCAGGACCCCGGGATCATGACCTGAGCTGAAGGCAGTCGCTTAACCAGCTGAGCCACCCAGGCACCCCTGTTGTTGGTTTTTTTAAGTTAATCCTCCTCAGTCTTCTTTAGTCATTTACAGAGCACTTGGCAGCTTACAAGGCTGGGTCTGCCCTCCCACAACAGCCAGGTGAAGGTTGAATGTGTGTTTTACTCTCTGTGGCGTGGTCACAGAGCCAACACACCGAGGGAAGAGTAGCCTGGCATAAACTTGTCTTGGAAGTTTTCACATACGTTGGAATATCTCAGGAAGATGCCTATTTATTATAGAGTATTGATGTTTTATCAGAAGTCATCATTTTAATCATCACTTTTTACAGAGTACATTCCAGCACAGTGTCCAGCACAATCTATATAAAAGAGCATAAAACAGGTCCCTGACCATCACAATCTCGCACAAAAGGAAAAGTGAACTGCAAGATAACATTCACAGCCAAGGTCAAAGTGTCAAAATGCAGGGCAGGCTGGAAGTAAACGGGAGTTTGGAGGAAGCAAACATCTATGCGGATTGTAGCTCGGAAGAACTGCAGTTTAGTCAAAGAGCATGGGGTCTGGAATCAGAGCAAACCCACTCTGACATAGTGTGCGGACCTTTGACAAGCGTATCTTCTTGTCTGAGCCTCAGTTTACTCACCTGTAAAATGCGCTAACGATAGCACTTTGGGGTGAGGTCACCAGAACTCCACCGCGTAACAGCCACGTGAACTGCCTGGAACAGAGCAGGTGTTCTGTGGACCCCAGCCCTGAATCTTCCAGGAGGCTGCATGGAAACCGTCGCACCAAAAACCGTCTCAGTCTGTGAGTCAGCCTCAGACTGGCAAAATCCTCAGCATTATAGACGCAATGGATCATTGTGGGTACGCTAGCAGATTTTAGAGATGATTTCAGATTGCAAAACAAGAAGAAACCAGTTAATTAATATAGTCAGTGAGCCACAAAGTGCTGAGAGTTTTAAAAGTAGCAGCAGCTTAGAGAAGAGAAGCTGTTGACATCTGAGTGCCCACAAACACAGGAGCTGATTGCTGAGAGGAGCCCCGCAACTGGGAATTGCTGTGTTCAGATTACAAAGAAGTTCCTGAGTAGGGGTTCATTTGCATGCCAAAAGAATCACTTTGGCCTGTAATCAAAGGGTACACTCCCCGGCAAACCGGAAGAAGTGGGCTTCCTAAGTGGACAGGAGAGTGGTGTGGGGGGGGTGGGGGACGTGCTTTGTTTTATCTGAGAAGTAGAAGGTAAAACAACTCTCACAGTCTCAACTTGGCTATTGTGACTTAATTTCTATTTGGTCTTTACTCCAAGATGTTCTCACCTCGCAGGAAAAATGTAAATGCCCATCTAAGCATAGATTCATAGAATAGGTATGAGGGAGGGACGGCGCGGTAGGCAGAATGCTGGCCCCTCAGCGACAGCTACGACCAAATCCCCAGAGCCTGTGCGTACGTTACGTTACACGGTAGAAGGGACTGTGCAGGTATGGTTAAATTAAGGATCTTGTGATTATCCTGGATTATCTGGTGGACCCTGTATAATTAATACAAAGGTCACTGAAAGAAGGGAGGAGGAAGGTCAGAGTGAGAAAGGAGATGAGGACAGAAGCAGAGCCGGCGAAGGAGTTGTTGACGATGCTGTGTGGCTAACTTTGAAGATGGGAAGGCGACATATAGCTGCTCCCCTAGAGCCTCCAGAAAGAACCAGCCCAGCTGGCACTTGACTTCAGCCCAGTGAGACAGATTTTGGTCTTCTGAACTACACAATTGTTAAGATAATAAATTTGGGTTGTTTTAAGTTACCGTGTGTGGTAATTTAGGACGGCAACAATAGGAAACTAATAGAGAAGGGCTCGACAAAATTGGGGTTTGGGGGATCCAGTTGTTACAGGGGAAATCTCTAACTCTTTTTGCCAACGGTAACTGGAATTGAAGAATCCAGGAGTGGTCTGTCCCTAACCACAACTTCTGAGTTTGTTCTGTTTTCAAAGGGCACCGTCTGACCTGACAGGCAGTCTATTCCAGTTGGACGACAATGATGGAAACCTGTGCCGCAATGAATCTACTGCATTTTTAGGATTTGAATGTGCCACAGTCACCCAGCTGTGTGGGGCAGGTGGTCCAGGGAGCCTCACTCCCTCAGCATGGCAGTAGGGACCATCCAACAAATGGCAGTCTGCTCACACGACTTTGTTAGATTTGTTTCTTTTAAACTTGTATAATATTCTTCAGTGTGTGTGTGTGTGTGGAGTTGAAACATTCACTGAGCGCTTACTGAGCGCTTACAATGTGCTGTGCATTCTGCTGACGTTGTATCATAGCAAGCAAATGAAGGGACTTGCATTCTCCCTACTTTGCAGAGGTGGAAACTGAACATCCAAGAGGTTGACTCACTTGATGGTCACACAGCCAGCAAACAACAGATCTGGGTTTTTGTCCAGGTTTGCTGGTTCCAGTGGTCACTGAGCCACTCTCCTCCACCCTGTCCCTGAGAACACGCATTGCCCTTCCTCAGTCACCTACAGGCTCTGGCCTCCATCTGCCTGTTCCTAACAGTTTAAACTCCCAGCTGTCAAGGTCTAGGAGATGGAAAGTGACTCCTGCTCCTGACTCAAGGTTCGCTGCTCTGTGGCTGGCCTCCTGGCAGCTGGGCCCTTGTGTCTGAACTCCCCCAGACTACTAGCCCCTTAACCTGTCTACTACCGCTCCGACCTTGGCCGACTCCCCCAGAATAAACCTCCCCAGGCAGACCTGTGGAGGCCCCCGCATGCCAGTCCCATTAGCTCTTCAAGATATAACTTCTGGCTCATTGAGTGGAGTTCGTGGCAGACCTTTCTTGATTAGCCACGTTCTTGCTTTCCCACCTGCTGAAGAGCACAACCTATCTGTTGCTGCCTACATTCTATGATGGGGGGACCTAATATAAAAGTGGTTTAAAATTTTTTGCTATTTCAGTAATCAGGCTGCCCACCAGCAGAAACACCTAAGTAAGGGAAGACCACATGATATAGTACGTGACTATAAGAAGGTAGCCTCTAGATCAAAAATATGATGTGGCACGTGTGAACTATGATCCCGGCAAAAATGATCACGGAAGGTACAGTGATGCTATTATCATGCAATTGTATTACACAGAAATCCCAATGCCACTGATGTTGATGAATGACCCAACACAGCACAAATGGTGAATTGCCATTTGAATGTCAAAATCTCAGGTTCCAAGGCAGAAACTATTATCTCTCTAACTAGTCTGAAGGACCCCAGAGCGCCCAGCAGACTCTCGAGTAAGCCATCATTCCACTGCTTCGGGCTCACAAAGAGCTTCAAGGTTGCTCTTGCTTCACGGAGCATGAAATATTTCACTGATTATCACTTTGTGACAGATTTAACATTTTTTAATGTAACTTCTAATACACAAGATGAATCTTCCACTTTGAAATTCACTAACAGAATCAGAGATTCCTGGCCCTGCAAGGCTCCTAAGAGGTCATGGGATCCATCCCCAGCCTACAGGCAAGCCCATGCGACTCTCCATCACGTGAAAATCTCCCTGATGTTAGAAACCCTTTCAGCCAGGATGATTTAACAAATTCTCTCCATGCCCATGAAATGTTAACAGCTCTCACTGCCAGGAAATTTTTTTTGCCTTTAACCTGAAGGCCCTATGCTGCCTTTTCCGCACACAGTAATGAAATTACATGTACTCTGATTTTATGGTTTTCTGTATTCCTTTTTCTCTCTCCACCTTACACAGTAATAATTTTCTTGTAATTATCAATCTCCTCGTAGATTGCCAACACTGGAGTTAAGGGATTGGATCTCTTTATAGATGCACCTCACTCTTCTAGCAAGATCTTAAAGCACTACACGTGCTAACACCTTACTTAGTCCCATTACAGCACTCGGGGTAGTGATTACAATTCGTTCTTTAGTCTTCTGACACTGTCTTCCCCGCCGGGAGCTGTCAGAACAAGGACAGAAATGGGAATGTAAACCCAAATATTAACCAAGCCCATGTGTATTTGTAAAGCTCTTAGAAAAGACTTTCTACTTAGAGGCTATGCAACAAGCGCTGCAAATTCTTTCCTTTAGTGAACCCTCAAAAGAAATCTCAAATGCCTTCACAGGGGTGGGGTTTGCACAGCTTCAGATCCATCACAAGCTGCTCATCTATCACATCCTCTGACGGCAAATGTGACCTGAGCCTCCAGTCAGGCAGCTGCAATAGGCTATTGATTAAAATGGACGTAAACTGTTTTAAAATCTGGTTTTTGATCATTCATCTCTGACTTAAAATTGGGCATTCTAGTTAAAGCAACCAAATTGATTTATGCAGTTATGTCTCCAAGCTAGAGAAAAAAGTGACAAACTTCATATTTAATGGTGCTGCTTTTGGGGATGCCATGCCATTCCAAAAATGATTGACATAACTTGAAGACATTCCTTCCAGGATGGCTACATTAAAATTTTATGGGGAAAAAAGAAGCCAGATATCCACAGAGAGAAAGGGACATATATGGAATTAAGAATGAGAGAATTACTACCATGAGGAATAAATCCAGCTCTTGGGGAAGTCAAAACAAAAAGCCATAGGTTTAGAATTTCTCAATAATAGATAACCTGAATCACATTAATTAATGAAGGAAAGCCTACAACTACATCTTAGAAGAGAGTATTTCCCCAGAATTAAATTAGAAGAGGAATCTATAAGGGAATCTCTTATTTTTAAAAAATGAATAAAACATTTAGACTATGTTTTCAACAACTGGTGTGCAGGAGTTGTAGAAATATGCTTCAGATTGTTATTTCATATACTGACTCTAAATAGAAGACAACAAATTCCATTATATTGAAAACATGGGTTTGACAATGACTTCTTAGATAAAACACCAAAAGCATAATCCATGGAAGAAAAGTTAATACATTGGGCTTCATTAAAATTAAAAATGTCTGCTCTGCCAAAGACTCTATTAAGAAAATTAAAAGGCAAGACCCAGAAAATATTTGCAAAACACATATCTGATAAGAGACTATTATCTAAAATACACAAAGAATGTTTAAAAGTCAACAGTAAGGAAGTAAACAACCCAATTATAAAATTAGTTGATATATAGATAGCAAATAAGCATTTGAAAAGATGTTTTCTTCATCTCTCATTACGGTAATGCAAATTAAAACAACAACTAAATACCACTACACATCTATTAAGAGAGCTAAAATCCAAAACACTGACAATACCAAATGCTGACGAAGATATGGAGCAACAGGAATTCTCATTCATTGCTGGTGGGAATGCAAAATGATACAGCCACTTTGGAATGCAGGTTGGTCATTTCTTACAAAACTAAACATACTTCTCATGATCTCGTGACTCATGGGATCGAGCCTGGTGGCTGGCTCCACTCTAGGCATGGAGCCTGCTTAAGATTCTCTCTCTCCCTCTCCCTCTGCCCTTACCCCCTGCTCTCTCCCTCTTAAAAAAAAAAAAAATAGAATAAGTATTTATCATGATCTAACCTGACACAGAATAAAATTTAAATAACCTAAAAGAATGGTAGTTATGATCTTTCTAAAAAGGACTTTCTCAACCTCAGAACTACTGACATCTTTTTACCTAAGAATTCTTTGTTGGGGGCAAAGGGAAGGGGTGCTGTCTTGTGCATTGAAGGATGGTTAGTAATATCCCTTGTCTCTACCAACTAGATGTCAGTACGGGTGCCCATCCCAGTTATGACAACCAAAAATGTCTCTAGACACTGCCAAATGTGCCTTGGGGGGCAAAAATCATTACCTGCTGGGAACCCAGTTCTAACGCTATCTCTTCCAAATATCTGTTGTATCAAGCCCACTTTCACCAAGAGCTGAGTTGTATGTAATTGAAGATTCAGACATCTACTTAAAGGGCAGATATTTTATGCAATTGATTAAGAGATTCATATAGTTTAGATCCTGACAATCAGATGAAAGAGTTGTCATTCTGTTATAAAAAAAATAGTTTATTCTTGCCAGTTTCTGCTTGTGTTCTAGTCTTTGCTTCCTTAACCCATAGTGGTCATTTGTCCCCCTTCTGTAGGCTAAGTCACCCCTCAGTTTCCTGGCTCCCTTCACACTTATCTTGCAGTCCAGACCAATGAATAGGCTTCTGTTTCTTCCTAAAGGAAATTTGCTTAGGATTCCAAAGCTGAGCACAGCAGAATATTTATCCACACTGCTGAAAATATTAACCTGCTTGATAGGTTTATGCATTATTTTCCATTTGAACACTAGAAGAAATCTTTCCCAAGCAATTTTTAGGAGATATTGAGATCTTTCTGATTATGATAAGTCAAAAGACTGAACCGGTTCCAAATTCCTGATCCTTTTCCTCTGCCAAGAAACAAACTCAATTTTCTCTATATGAGAAAAAATAAATAAAACTCTCCCCGTGCCCCAATATCTCCCTCAATTCACTTTCTTATCTTCCTTATTTTATTTACTAAGACCCTTCTTGAAGGAGTAGGCTACTTTATTGTGTCTATGCTCTCATCCCTTTTATTCCCCACCCCATTTTATCTGTCATTCTCTCCAGTTCAAGGAAACTGCCTCACAAATAGCCCCAGTGGTCCCTTGACTAAAAACTCCAGTGACCAGGGACACCTGGTGGCTCAGTCAGTTAAGCATCCGACTCTTGTTCTCAGCCCAGGTCTTGATCTCAGGGTCGTGAGTCCAAGCCCTGCATTGGGCACCATGCTGGGTGTGGAGCCTACTTATCAAAAATACAAACAAAACAAAAAACAAAAAACAAAAAACCTCCAGTAGCCCATTTTCAGACTTCATCTATTCAACCTCCACTACTATTATTTTCCTGTCATCTGTGAAACTTTCTCCTTTTTTGGCTTCTAGAACACTCTTCTATCCTCTTTTTCCTATTTCTCCAAAATATTCATGTTTGGTCTTTTCCATTAATTCCTCCTCTTCACACAATTTGGATATCATCTATCATGTCTCCACCATTGGTCACTTTGATCTTTTTCAGGCACGTGAGCCTTCTGGGTTAGTTCACACACTTCACTTGATCAATATCAACCTCATCCACTCTGCCACTTCCCAAACCAGTTAACAATAGAACCACAAAGAAAACAACCACAACAACAAAACTCTGCTCCTCCTCATATCTTCATTCACAATATGGGTTAATGTTATCATGTTTGGCTAAAAGAGAAATGTTTGAAGGTTTTTTTTTTTCTATGTTTACCTCTTCAACAACCATCACACATGGCCATCAAGTCCTGTTTCAAAATTCCCTGTTCCCTTCTTTTCATTTGCATTGCTTTGACAGAGATTTCTTCCATCTCTTGCCTAGACTATGACATCAATATTATTACTTACCATTCAACCATCACATGATCTTGTCAGTTACCTACCAATTGTCTTTCTTTGACTTCCTGTTACCCCGTCCAAAGCTTGTATCCTGCTACACAAGGGTCTTTTACCATCAGTCTCCTGCACATGCAGTGCATTTCAGTCTCCTCCTGCAGCGTTCCCCGCCATGCAACCCAGGCTCTGATCACATTCTATGCCCTCAACTGGAAGTACCCTTCATTGTCTTTCTTTTTCAGGAAAATTTCTACTTTTAAGAACTCAAATGTTAACTACTCTACAAATGGTGTCCTTTTCCTTACAAAGTCTTCTTTTTTTCTCCTCTGTACTTCCACCACACACATACCCACCCCCCGACTTTTTGTATGGTAAGTATTGTCATTTTACTTTACTGGTTCTTTCTCCCAGTAGAATGTGAGGTCCTTGAAGGTTATGTCTTTTTTAACTTTGAATCTTTCTGCCTAATGTGATATCTGATAATAATATCCCCTCAATAAATACTTGCTGAATAACCACATAAATAATAACATCATTATGAAGTAAACTAATTTCTTTCCAGGTTGCGCTGGCAGAAGGACATGGATCCAATTAATTGAAAGTGTAACGAAGTTATTTAGGCACGTGTTTAAGATATGACAACCTGGGACAAAGTCATCTCCTACTCTGCTTAAGATTGAAGACCACTCGGGCGCCTGGGTGGCTCAGATGGTTAAGTGTCTGCCTTCAGCTCAGGTCCCATGATCCTAGGGTCCTGGGATCGAGTCCCACATCGGGCTCCCTGCTCCTTGGAAGCCTGCTTCTCCCTCTGCTTCTCTCTCTCTCTCTGTCTCTCATGAATAAATAAATAAAATCTTAAAAAAAAAAAGTTTAAAAAGATTGAAGACCACTCTCACCCACACAAGTTCTATCAATAATTGAGGATAGGAGTCAAAATAAGTTTATAATTTATTCTACAACAAGATCATAGGCTTTGGAACATAGACACTTCCTTTCTGTGGAATCAGCAGCACATACCAGATCAATAAAGGCAGAAAAATTCTTACCTTGTTTTTAACTGACCTCTCAGAAAGATAAAATGATATAGCAGTGTTCATCTGGAGAACGGATATACTTAAGATGTTCTTCTTCTGCATAAAAGATGTGAGGCTGAAAGACCCAGTCTTATAAACTGGTAAAATCTTAAGATGTCTAAGCAAATAAAGGGTTACTAATTTTGATCAAAAGTTTCTTCTTATTGAAAAAGGGATAAACTCTCCTTCAACTCTATCCCTCACAGATAGACACTTTGTCTTACTCATCTTGAAAGGTCAGGACTGATCAAGGTACAAGGAACATAGGAGGGGCTTAGTGAATGTTTATTGAGTCCATAAGCGAAAGAAAAAGAAGTGAAAATAATTACACTGTGCATGTAAATAAATACATATCCTTTGAATTAAGGTATCAATATTTTTGGTCCCCAAAGATCCACTGAGGTAGCTTTTTTCCCTTTAACTTATTTTTCAATAATTCATAATGAGTCCACATTATGTTAGGTGAAATAAGTCAGTTACAAAAAAAGAAAGCAAATACTGTATGATTCTACCTGTATGAAGTAACTAAAATAGTCCAAACCACGGTGACGAAAAGTAGAATGCTGATTGGTAGGGGTTGGGGGCGGGTGGAATGGGGAACTATTGCTTAATGGGATAGAGTTCCAGTTTTACAAGCTAAGAGTTCTGGAGAAGGATGGTGGTGATGGTTGCACATTACAAGGGTTTCGGCACCACTGACCTGTACGCTTCAAAATGGTTAAGACAGTAAATATAATGTTTGTGTATTTCACCATAACAAAAAAAAAGGGGGGCAAAAAATGCTGAACCCTTCTACATTTAGGTACTTGTGCTCAGCTTCGGCAAAGCAAAAATGAACAGGACATAACGTTTGTCTTCAAAAAACTCCCACAAACTAGTAAGGGAAAGCAAGGACCAATGCCTGGAATGTGGAGCATTTTCCGATGTGTTTTAGAGAACACTAGCCTCTGAGATGTTGCCCACCAACAACCCCCCCCCCCCCAGAAAAAATGCTCTATGCCCTGAGAATGAGAGTGGGAAATGGTCTATACTCTTAGAGGTTCACAACGGCAATAGCCAATTACAGTGTCTGAAACAACATGCAGCAAGGAAATAATGTTTAACCCCCGAATTCCCAGGTTTCTTTGATGGAGACTTTTCTTTGCATAATGGCTATAAATACACCAGCTTCACAGAGAACATTTTGGAAAGTGGTCAAACAGCATTTGAAAGTTCTATAAGGCAGGAGAGCTCATAAAAGTAGAGAGGAGAAAAACAGAAGAGGGGCCTCTAACTCAGCCCAGTGGGTGTGGAAGCTGAGGGCGTGGGGGGCTGGACAAGCCACACCACAGTGGGAAAACATCCATACGGAATTCCAGGATGAGAAAAACCCACAACAATTAAGTCTGAGGCAATAAATCATCCAGTTTACACTCCCATCTTTCCTGGTTTACGTCCTTCCTTGGCCCCCAGGTATACTTTTAAGCTTTTGAAACAAAGAAATATCACTTTGTATCAGAATATGAAAACCTCTGGAACTCAGTTTCAATTCCATCTAGAGCTAGTTTAGTTGTTCTCTGATAACCCTCACAGAGCAGTTCTTATAACTGTACCTTTGCCCTGTCTCTGAGAAGTGAACCCTCATAAGCCAAGTTTAGGGACTTAAATCCTATTTTATTCTTTGTGTTTCTGAACCTGGAATAGTGACTTTCCTTGTATCTTAAAAGGATTTTGACTTCCTTGGAATAATGGTGCCTTGACTCGGCACTTTCTAGCCAAATTCTGCCCTAGGCCTGGCCGTTCAGCCCCCAGCGAGCTCAAACTCTGCCCCTGCAAATGGACGGCGCTGGCATTACCAGCCTGGGTGGATGCTTAGTTCCCATTCGCATAGACTCTTGCTTTGCTTTGTTCCACTGATGGACGATGGTGCTCTGATGTTTGTGGGTCTTTCTGAAATACAGACACATTTGGTGTCTTATTTTATGTCATGGCACATGCAGGTCGAAAATAACCAGAGCCTCGGTTCCTCATGCCCACACTCACCCCCAGTTCTCTCGTCTATCAGTTCAACAGGCTCATTAATGCAACTTGCTTTCTTTTACCCTTTAAAGTTACTCATACCTCATGTACCATCAGAGTTCTTCTTTGTCCCATTCACAGACTAACTGAGGACACTGTCTCCCATGCCTGCCTTTCCTTGCTGAATTCCAAGAACACATCTGTTTTTCTAGGATTTTATTGCTAGCTGCTATGAAGAGGAGCTGATAGAACCAGTAGAAAAGAACAAGCATGGGATAGTGACAATGTTTTAAAAAATTGTTACAAAATTCTTAAAGCCATAGTATTGACTGTGTAGATAATAATACCATTTATTCATACTTTGTATAGATCATCTGCACACATTCTCAAAGAGAAGTACGTGTCTTACATACCCAGAAGCCAAACTGATGTATATTACAGGAATGTAAATGACAGGACTTTTTCAATGACAGAACCAATGGCAATAAAAGAAAACAGGTTATCAAGAAACTGTTGCCAAATAAAAAGTGGCTTAAATAGTAAATATTTTACTTCAGCAGAAGTTTATAAAGTCTGAGTGTTCAGAAAGACCACAAAACATTTCTTATAAAAGTTAAAGGAAAAAATATTAAACCAAGCTACCTTAAAATGTTCAGGTATGTATCATGAATGTAGATATCTATCTCTCCATGTGTGAGTGTGTATACTTTATCACGAAGTCAGATTAAGATCTGGACAAAGACATCTTATCACACAAGGTACAAAGTTCAGAATTTATTATCTAAAATTATCAGAATTTTTATCTAAAATCAGAAGAGCATGCTTGAGTTTGTTCCCTGTGAGGTTGGACTTTCATAAAGGATAGAATCAACCAGAAGTCTTGGATGTAACAGAAACTCTTCTCTAAAAGTCAGGACTTCAGTAAAGCAATGATTTTAAATCTCCTTTTCAGAGAAAATATCTTAGTGATTAGGAGGCATGTTCCAGAATGTTCTCAGTGTCCAGTTAAAGCCCATTATTTGCCTTTGGGCACTGAGGGTTAAATGATTCCATAATTGCTGATGTTCTAATATTACTAGTGCTGAACAGAACTAATTTATCTAGACCAGTTCCTCTTAGGGACAGAATTTATGAGTTTTATATACAGGGCATCTGATGAAAAGATGAATTTGGTAAGGAATCAGTCCATGACAAAGAGGGGGTGGGAAAGCATCACAGTGACAAGCTAGATTGTATACATAATCATCAAGCAACTGAAGAGGCAGAAATGTCTCCATGTTCTCAAACGGGTAAAGTCTGGATTGAAAATTAAATTTAGGAAGATTATCTAATAATATTTATTAGTTAAAATGCTTTCAAGTAGAGAGAATTCATGTCAAAATTAATTTGCTGATGCACACCAGTATGTGAAAGCTATAGGATACCTTACTCCCTGGTAAATCCTTTTGATCAGTTTTATAGACAAGATAATGTGCAACAATTTAAACAGTTCACTGTGGGTTCCCTACTGTTCTACCCTTCAAGGATTTTTACCTAAAGCAACAAAAGTACCTATTCATTTGAACATCCCCCAAAATCAACCTATAAGAGGGACACCTGGGTGGCTCAGTCGGTTGAGTCCAACACTTGATTTCAGCTCAGGTCATGATCTCAAGGTCATGAGATCAAGCCCTGTCTTGGGCTTTTGCACTCTGCACAGAGTCTGCTTGATTTTTTTCTCTCCCTCTCCTTCTGCCCCTGCCCCAGCTCATGCTATAAATAAATAAATAAATAAATAAATAAATAAATAAATAAATAAATAAAATCTTTTTTAAAAAATCAACCTATAAGAGCCCTTTTCACCTGTTTCTTTCTAAGTTCATAATGGAAGATGTTTGGCCATTTACAAGAGGATCTATGAAGATCAGGCATCTTAGTTTGCTAATTTCTTGCATCCATAATACTAGAAACATGGCAATAGCATCATTACAGTAATTTTGCAAAAATGTCTTTCAAGTCATGACATTTATTCCTAGGATAAGGGTAGAAGACAATAGTTTAGGAAAACTAAAGTAGTAAAAGATGCCATTATTCATATGTCAAGTGAGATAGCTTTTTAAGGTCTGTAAATGATTGAGAGATAACCATATAATTCTGCAATGGAAACTATGTACAGTGATGCCTAAAAAGAGAGAAAGGCAATTACTTTATTGTCAACTAGAGTTATAGGTTAGTGGAGTGAGTAGCAGTGTAGATTATTATGTGCTAACTAACACAGCTGTTTAGGGAATGTCTCTCATCCACTGTGCCATCTTAAAGGATATTTAAGAAATTAATAGGATTAACTCAGCTAAGCAAATAGTAAATAGTAAATAATAATGGTAATAATCATAGTAATGACTTATTAAAGGATTAAAACAAAACTCCTTTGCCTGGAAATTCAGCTCTGGCCCCTTTCCATCTCTGACTACACCTGACCATAAGCTGTGCTCCTGTCACCTGACTCCTACCTGCTTTATGGCCTCTGCACCCACTTGCTCACTTGCCTTGACCATGTGTTCCTTCTTACTGCCCAACACCCTCAGGATCAGATACCCCCTTATTGAATCCTCCTTGACCCCCAGGCAGAGGGAGCTGCAAGCTCCCATAGCATAATATATTGCAAACCCTTCTATAACTGTGTATGATGATTGCATCATTGTGCTCTCAATAATTCCAGCTAAAGGGCACCTGGGTGGCTCAGTTGGTTAAGCGACTGCCTTCGGCTCAGGTCATGATCCTGGAGTCCCTGGATCGAGTCCCGCATCGGGAGTCTGCTTCTCCCTCTGACCCTCCTCCCTCTCATGCTCTCTGTCTCTCATTCTCTCTCTCAAATAAATAAATAAAATCTTTAAAAAATAATAATAATAATTCCAGCTAAAACCTCTTCATTTATTTTTCCCCATTGCTCCCTTTTATTTGTCTTTTATACTCAATCTTCATGCAGTCCTGTATTCAGCCAAAACATACAGACCATAATGCCTAGATGTTCTGAGACCTGCGTGTCCTCTACCCAGTCACACTGCATCCCTCCCAGTGCACAGCTCCCTCTCTGTCCTCACTGCCTTTAAACCCCTCCTCACTCCCCAGGAACCACAAGTCCAGTCATCACTTCCTTAAAGTAGAGTTGCTGACATTTCAATTTTCAAAAAGGCTTAGTTCTTTCCTATTCTCTAAAGAAAAAAAAATCAGAATTTCCCAGCCTAGCATAGAAGGCTGTTGATGATCTGGTCCTGAACTGTATACCTTTCAAACCCAGTCTAAACCATCTACTCACTCCCCCCGAAACACCCTGCACAAGTCCACCCCTTTCATTCCTGCTTATGGCCACCTCAATCTGGGCTGCCCTGCTTTCTCGCATTCTGCCAGATCTCGTTCTTCAAGACCCACCCAAAATGTTGCCTCTCCCATAAAGCCTTTCTCTTCATCCACAGTCAAAATTAACCATTCCTTCTTCCGTGTTCACAATGCTTTATCACTTCCCTTCTCAAATAAGCTTTCCAAACCTTGTAGCATATTATCTGATAAATAAAATAAACAGGTTTACATACTACACTACCTTTCTCTTTCCAAGTAAGTATTGTGTTAAAAAATAATAGTGTTACAATGGTTACTGTGATAATAAGAAGTTTAATCATTCTAAAGTTTAAAAAAATCATATTCTGCAATAATTATAATAAACAGAAGAGAGAAAGTTTTTCAACACCAAAGTGATGTGTATTGGGTACGAATTGGCTTTTTTTTTTTTTTGAGAGAGAGAGAGAGAGAGCGGGAGGTGGGAGGAGAGGCAGAGGGAGAGGGAAAGAGAAAATCTCAAGCAGGCTCCACGCTCATTGCAGAGCCCAGAGCCCAACGTGGGCTCGATCTCATGACCCTGAGATCATGACCTGAGCTGAGATCAAGAGTCAGATGCTTAACCAACTGAGCCACCCAGGTGCCCAAGAATTGGCATCTAATTAACATGGGAGTTGCTGTTCAAAGGGGCAGAGAGCCTTCTTCCTAAGAGAGATTCCTAACTCCAGGCATTCCCCTCAAAAACAGATAGACAAAGACAAAAAACAGATTGCACATATACATCACTACACAGCTATGTGTATGCTGTATGTATGTATACTATATACATATTCCAATCCCATACATATAATTCATCCCCTCTGGAAAATCCACACCCACCTCATCTCATACCTATTAATGGAATCAATCAAGAGCTGGAAGGATGGAAAGAGAGATTCTTGACTACAGGGTCACCTTCCTAAATACCTCACTCTAGTGACTAAGACAACCTTACCATTTCCCTCAGCTTGACTAAATTTTAGACAGACTTCTTCCTGACTCTAGACCCCTGACCTCCCTTTCCTTAGATCATTTACTTTGGAAAGCTTACAACTGTAAATTCTTTCTCTGCCTCTTTGAGATAAAATCTTCTCAGCCTCTTGCCACTTTTACAACCCAGGAATGTCTTTCTCAAGGCCCTGGGAGCCATCCCTTTGAAATGTAATCATTAAGAAAGATAGCACCCCTATCTCCCAGTCTCTCTGGGAGGATAGGAGCCTAACTTAGATAAGTGCCAATTAGCAAACACAGATGGCCTAATCACACTGACAACCTCCCCCTAACATCGCCGGTACTTTTCCATTAGCTCTCCCCAGTGCTTAAAAACTCTCCGCCTTTTGTTTCAGTCAAGTTGAGTTCACTCTCTCTCTCTCCCCTATTTCAATAGTCTTGACCCCTATTGCAGCAGTCTTGAATAAAGTCTTCTTTGCCTGTTTAACTTGTCCAGCGCAGTTTCTCTTTGACATGACAAGCTGAGCAAGCTAGTAGTGCATTGCTGCTGACCACTTAAGTGAGGCGAGTTTCAGTGTGTCATCCACGATCATCTTTTGATAAGACTTAAACTGGGATGACAGGTTGTTAATGTTCTGCACCTTTATGATCCCATGGTCATATGCAAAGGGTAAAGTGGGAGAAAAGTCTCCTACTTCCTGCTTCTGGGGATTAAGTTCAGTTGAAAAAGCAACCTTAAATATATAAAATGGAAATTTTTTTCTGAAAGAATTGGTTGTGTTCCTCTCCTCCCCTCTAACTTCCCACAGCATCCATTTCTTACAATGATACAGTAATAATTGTTCACATCCAGATGCTCTGATTAAACTGAATGTGATATACTCTTGACTGGTTTTTGCAGTTTAGGGAAGAGAAGGATACCATTAATATACCTAGACATCCAGCAGAGGTTCGTGACTTTCTAGGCTGTCTGTATATCTGCAAATTAAGACAAGTACAAAAACCATCTGTAGCTTCCCTTGAACCAGTAGTGTATCTAAGCTTCTAAAATGTATTTTTCCAAACATTATATTAGAATATTCTAGCCCATTTTCTTCTGTCTACTGTATCAAACAAAGAGCAAATAGTAAGTCATTAGAACAGGCATGTCAATACTAATTACCAGCGATTTGTAAGAGTGTAAGGATAAAACCGACAAAGAAGAGGGAGACAAAATTTATTCAGAGCGACATTCAAGAATTCACAAAAGACATGTTCTGTGAATCACTTTATGAAATGTATTTCGTTCAGATATACTCCTCTCTTTTAAATCATTCTTTGAATGGCTCTCCCTTTGGACATTTCAGGATAACTTAGCTACAAAGCACGACATACAGAAGTGACAATTTGTGATTTATTGCTTGTGGTGCAAATAAGGTAATATACAAAGGGGAGTTGGTTATTTCAGTTTGGAGAAGAAATCCACAGAAGATTTCCCGTACCTCTCATCTGAGTTATATATTTAAATGGGGCAACAAATGTAATTCTGCATTGGATTAGGATTTAAAATTTTTATTATTTTTTTTTAGGATTTTATTTATTTATTTGACAGAGAGAGAGACAGCTAGAGAGGAACACAAGGAGGGGGAGTGGGAGAGGGAGAAGCAGGCCTCCCGAGGAGCAGGGAGCCTGATGCGGGGCTCGATCCCAAGACCCTGAGACCATGACCTGAGCCGAAGGCAGACGCTTAATGACTGAGCTACCCAGGCGCCCCAGGATTTTAAATTTTTAATTGTATTTCTTTTGAAATTGAAATAAAGTTCTCATGACAGGCTTTTTTCTTCTCTGAGTTCAATGCTAAAGACATATGCCCAATTCAATTGAGTGCAATTTTGAAAATTTGAACCAAAAAATTTGATAGTGAAGTAATAGGAAATTGTATATTTCTTTCTCTATGCTAATTTTCCTTTCTAATTTTCCTGTATTAATATAGATCAATTGTGCAATGAAAAGCTAAACATGCCCAAATAAGTTAGCAGAGGGTTATTCATCAAAAAAATTTATGAACATCTTCTAAAAATTCCTAAGAGGACTCCCTTAAATTGTCAGCTTCCATTTACTGTTTAGCATATGAATCACCTTGGTTAAAGTTGCTTTTCATACTAGATTCACAAGGTCACAGTATTTTCTACAAAAAAACAAGGTATAGGAGCTAGTTGAGACATGGTGCTCAGACATTACCATGAGTTACGCAAAATGAGGGTGATTTTCAAGACATGAACTGTTGACTCAGAAGTGGCTTAAAATCCCACAATGGTTTTCCACTGCACCCAGAATGAAATTGAAAAGTTCTCGCAAGGGCCTGTAGATTATGGGTATTCTAATAATGATAATAAAAACAGGTGCTAATATTCATTGAATACTCTGTTTCACCTGTTATGCTAAGTACTTTGTAAGCATTAACTCATTTAGTCTTGCAAACTGCCCTCCATTGTAGGTATTACTGTCCCCCTTTTCCAGATGCAGACTCAAGCCAGGGGGATCTAGGGGATCCCATGTCATTTGTCTGCCAGGATGAGATTACCATGGTTCAATAACAACTTTTATTCTCTCCATGATTTGCAAACTCTGGACCATGGTTACAAATGGAGGAATAAGGGTGAGCTCTCAGAAAAAGTTTTCATATGGAAAAGAACCCTCTGCTAACAGATACCAATATTTATACTACTCAATCTCTATACTACCCGATATTTATACCCAATGTTATAAAAATACTTGGGGCTAACAGGCTATTGATCTTGTCAATTAATTAACAGGAATATGTTAAATTGTACCGTATTTCACTGCTCACCAATCATTATCACTGCATTAATTCATATATGCCTCACGCCAACTACATGAGACAGGAATTACTTTACAAATGAAAAAACTCAAACTTACAGATGAAACAGTTTCGCAGTGGATATACAGCAGAAAAGCAGGAGAACTGACGCTCAGATCCGCATTCTCCTGACTTCTGTTGGTGTTTTCACCCTATTAGGTTTTAATCTTAACATTTCCCTTAATTCACTGTATTATTGTCAGTAACCAAGGAACAAAAGAACTACACTTTGGGAAAGAAGCAACAGTGCTCATGAGATTGCTCTACTTGTCGAAAGTGAGCTCATGGCATCACAGGGAAATCACATTCAAGCAGATGTCCCCGTCCCCACTCTCCCATTGATCCATGTCCCGACAGGGCTTTGGAAACTGGAGAAGTCGCACAAATGCCCAGTGGACAAGGCAGAGGCCAAATTGCCCAGGGCGGCTCCTCCTCAAATACGGAGCCAAGCATGGCATCCATGAAGGTGGAATTTAATTATCTTTCTGTGTTAGGTGTATTCTAAGAATAAAAGCTGTGACATCTTTAGGCTAGAGCTCCAACGATGCATTTCAATCACAAATTCCAGGTTTCCACTTTGTCGGTTGGGTCTGAACACTCGACATGAAGCTAACCACCAAAGAAAGCCATTTGGGGACTAGCTGGCTGGTGCTGAAGTGGAGAGCGAGCCCGGAGTGACATTTCAGCAGCTTCCTTGCATCAATCTCTCCATAAGGGCTTTTACTGCCTCAGGTCAAGTCCCGTTCTAAATTCAGGTCACTGGAGCCGCCTAAGTGCCAGATGGACCAAGCTCTGAGTTTCTGTGTGTCACTCACATTGCAGCAAAGGCAAAGTACAGTCAGAGGAAGATTTTCTTAGTTCTCACCAACAGTATGCAGTGCACTCAAAGGCACCAGCAACTGTGGCTTTATAACTGGTAGCAAATGAAAATATAAAATAAAGGCAGCACGTGCCCTGAAGAATTTTAAAAGCACTGCAAAAGGAAAACCTCTCAGCTCCTCACAGGATCACGTAAGACCTCTGTTAATCTGGATGTCGTCTGCTTCTGGGACTTCCTTGCCCAACCCTCCCCGACCCCATGCTCCAGCCAAATGCATATCCTTTCAGTTTCACTTTCTTTCCTTTCACTTCCTTCACCCAACGCGCAGACCTCGTGCACTGCAAGTATATCTTAGAGGCAAGCGCTCCGATGCGGCTCTCGTTTATGGACCTACCATGTTCCATTCCACGGAGAGAAAATTCCTGGTCTTCCTCCTTCCCTGCATCTCTCCTCGGGCAAACCTCTCTTACCTGTCACATGAAATCACCATCATTTGTTTACATGTTTGTAAGCACTTCACTAGACAGTAAGTTCCACTAAATCATAAGTTCCTCACTCCCGCCCTATTCGTTTGGGGCCTAAAAAAGCACCTAACATCGAATGGAATGGTTGAAATGAAACAACGAATAAATAAGTCACATAAACACTTCAGTGATACCACGTTAGTGATTAAAAGCAGAGGTCTGAAGCCAGTCGTTGAAGTTCAAGACCTAGCTCTGTGATCTTCAGCTGGTGACTTCACCAATCTGTGCCTGCGTTTCCGCATCTGCTAAATAAGTTGTGTGTGACTTCAGTAAGTTAATAGTAATAAATGGAAAAGCACTTACAACATAGCTGGACACACTACAGCTTTTCGACGAATGTTAACTATCATCATCATCATCATATTTCCACGACGTGGTGCTGTAACCACGTGGCCAAGATTTTGAGGTATGCAATACCATAGGGCCAAATTCAAATTATGTTCCTCCACCTTCTAGGTATGTGACCTTGGGCAACTTGCTTAAGTTCTCTCTACTTTGGTTTTCGTATCTCTAGAAAAGGGATAATAATGTTGCCCGCATCATAAAACTTTTTGGATAATTACAATTAAACATCCAAAATGCATGTATTTAACAGAGTCTGGCACATAAATTGCTCCAGAAAAGTAAGCTCCTCACTACTGTGAAGTTTTTTCACAGTGCTGTCTCCCTGTGTTAAAGAAACAAGGCAGGTCTTCTGTGATTTGGAGCAAACTGGCCATGTGAGTTAATTCTGAAGGGACTTTATCATCTAATGCAGTGACTCTCAAGTAGTGGATATTTTGCCCTCCACCACCTCCAGGGCACATACTTGGTTGTTACAGTTGGCAGGGAAGGGGGTGCAGTGATACTAGAATCTAGTGGGTGAAGGTCCGGAGTCCTGCTAAATATCCTCCATGCACAAGACAGACCTCCCCCCAAAAAGAATTGTCAGGTCCAAAGTGTCAATAGCCAATTAAGAAACTCTGATCTAAGGACACAAAACTCCACACTTTCGTACTTCTGCCTGCTTGCTATAGCTTCTGAGCTACTAGGGGTCACAGAGAGACTATTTAGGACCCAAAGCTGTTGATGGTGATCAGGGAGTGGAGATCTTGCCCATGGTTGTAAGTTGCAGTATACAATTCATATTTCGTTGATTTGCATAAACTTGAATTTCACTACAGATTTCTTTGTTTACATGCATACTGAGCAGACGAAGGAGCAATTTGTATAAAAAGACTATGAATTCTCAGCTAGGGAGCTTTGTGTTAAATAATTTTTTTTTAATTCTACCACTTTGATTTTCCGAGCCAGCCTGTGTAGCAAATGATAGATTTTTCACAAAATAGGTTTTGTTTTTTTTAAAGATTTATTTATTTAGGGCGCCTGGGTGGCTCAGTTGGTTAAGCGACTGCCTTCGGCTCAGGTCATGATCCTGGAGTCCCGGGATCGAGTCCTGCATCGGGCTCCCTGCTCGGCAGGGAGTCTGCTTCTCCCTCTGACCCTCCCCCTCTCATGCTCTCTGTCTCTCATTCTCTCTCTCGCAAATAAATAAATAAAATCTCTAAAAAAATTACTTATTTATTTTGAAGGGGGGCGGCAAAGGGCAAAGGGAGAGGGAGAGAGAAACTCAATAGACTCCCCACTGGTGAGCACGGGTCTCGATCTCAAGACCCTGAGATCACGACCTAAGCTGAAACCAAGAGTTGGACACTTAACCGACTGCACCGTCCAGGCGCCCCCACAAAATGCTTTTTTTAAAAAAAGGATTCTGGTCCCATGTGTTCTACTAGTAGGAATATTTGTAACCTTTTCCTTCACAAGGGGGAAGCTGGCTAGTCGGCTCTCAACCACACTTCTCTTCCCTGTTGTGTATTATTAACTCATCTGTTTTCATCTCCAGTGTGGCGTCTCACATACTGGGGGCCTGTGGCTGGGCCCCCCTAAACTGTGCACCACCAGCTGTGTGGCCTTGGGTGACCACTTCCTTGGCTAAGATCTCAGGCTCCTCGTGGGTCAAATGAGGAAGTTAAGCTAGTTAAAAGCTCCTTTCCTGTCGTAAAAGTGTATTCAATTATATATCTTCAACACTCAAGTCACATGTTCATGTACTGGCTCTTTAGGGAGAAAATTTATACAAATGCAATAAAAGTTTCCATCCAGACCTGGTTCATTCAATACACAAACTCTAATAAATAAAAGTGAAGCATGTTGCTAGCCCCATGTTCCATCCTCCTAATCCTGTTGAAATATGTATAAGTGTCTCTGAGAGGTGACAAAGGACAAATCTGTCATAAACAGAACCCAATGTCTGCTGCTCTCTTTCTGACAATCTGGGGTGAGAATGTCCCCATGTTGCAGAGACTGAGCTCCAAAGCAACCCAGAGATTTCTTCTTCTCTGCCTACTGAGGGGAAATGAAAAAATATATAAATCTAGCCCTTTTCCTGCAACAACAGCTAAAAGAGGCATGGGCAACTATACTCACCTGCATGTAAAAAAAGGTTGATTTTTTTTTTTTTTTTAACAATAAGCTTAGCCTTAGAAGGAAAAGCCTCAGGGAAGACTTTCCTTTATTGGTTGAAGATTCGGAAAACAGCTGCGGACAGATGTCAGACTCTTTCAGCCAGAGTCCCACAGGCAACCCTCTTCCTTGGTGTCCTGCCTCCACCCTCCACTTTCTAGGGGTCTGGCTTGCCTGTCTGCTCTGGTAACAATGTCGGTGGGGAGATTATGTCTTGATTCTGCTCTCCTTGCTGCCTCCTCCACACCTCCTCTCCTCATTAAGTGTTAAATCTGAAGGTAGCTAAAGGTGAAACCCTAACTCTTTTTGAAAAGCTGCGGCAAATCCCACAGATTTCATCCCCAAGGTATTTGTGTCCCCAAATGATCTTTGCCTTCTTGGAACACCTCCACGAAGCAGTGGTAAGGGAGGAGTTAGAATCCAGATCCGAGCAGTCAAAGATGCGAAGATATCTCAAAGAACAAAGTAGGGGAAAAGTGTTAATTTTTTTGTGGTGTGTTAATGAGATCATCCATTCCTGTCACCTTAAAAAAGCCTAAGACACATTTCTCTCTCTGACTCCTCGTTCTTTTTCCTCTCCTCCTCCTTCACCATCCTCCTCCATATTTAAAGATGAAGGTTAATATTAAGCATCACATTAACAGTTGTCAAATCAATCATGATTTCCTCTGAGTTATGTTACACAGAGCAACATGCTTTATCAGAAATCAAAGAAAGGACAGTGCCAAAAGTGGATGAGCTAATGTAAAATCACTTACATGGGCACTCTGGGGACGGAAACTCATTTAATATTTAATGTAGTCATTAACTTGAGAATGGGAGGGAGATGGTAATGGATGGTCCACTCCCTTTGCCGACGGGACAGGGTACTGCAGTGAGCTGTCCCTTCTGGGATCAGATCCACACAAGTTTAAAACCCATAAAGTGGGTCACAAGTGAAGGGAATTAGAAAAGTCTCAAGTCTCCCCCATGTATGGTTTTAAGGACACAGTTGTGCTCCCCAGTCATGCCTAGACTTCAACACACGGCAGGAGCCAGAAGCCGTATCAATTGAATTGCTCAATTAGTTCATTATGGCAACAGACGTGCTGTCCCCAACACAAATGGTCAAACCACAGCAGATAATCAATTATTGAAGGAAACCATCTCCAAGAAGCATTCATCTATCAGGATATTGAAGGATTTGTTTTTGTCTCTACTTAGATTTTGTTATCGTTGGAGGTGTTTATCTTCTTGTTTATCTGCTTGACAGCTACCCAGAACTGTCCCTGAGAGTCCGAATGTCAAAACCAATTGAAAACGAAGTGGGGAAAAAATCCAGGGAAACTCTCTAATTGTGAAGGTCATCTGAAAAAGAACTTTTTCTACATGTGAATATTACATTGTAAGGAATGTTCTATTTATGCAGCATGAATGCCGGCCAGCACATTCTTTTTTTTTTTTTTTAAGATTTTATTTATTTGAGAAAATAAATAAAGTTTTAAGATTTTATTTATTTGAGAGAGACAGAGTGCAAGAGGGACGAGGGGTGTACAGGGAGAGGGAGAAGCAGACTCCCCACTGAACAGGGAGCCCAACACGGGGCTTGATCCCAGGATCCTGAGATCATGACCTGAGCCAAAGGCAGGGGCTTAACCCACTGAGCCACCCAGGTGCCCCCAGCCAGGACATCCTTTACATATTCTTTTAAACAGGTTCACTAAGCAAGGAATGCCAGTATCATTGCTTTGCTTTTGCTGCAGCATTAGTGTGTGATAAGATACAATACACATTAACCCACACTTGTTATTTTATTGCATTTTATTTCTTCTGTCACATATTATCTTCTTAGGTGTACATTTCCAGAGTCTCTGAGAATTCCACCCTGCCAAGGAAATCAATTACTGTATTTTCATGCACATGAAACACCTCCATCCCTGCCACTCAGCCACCACACTTTTTTCTTTTCTTTTTTTTTTTTTTTACTGCAAGTTAAATCTAAACCCTTTCACCCTATGGAGTTTTGTTTTTTTTTTTTAATTTATTTATTTGACAGAGAGAGAGATAGTGAGAGAGAGAGAGCACAAGCGGGGGGAGTGAGAGAGGGAGAGGGAGAAGCAGACTCCCCGCGGAACAGGGAGCCCAATGTGGGACTCGAGTCCAGGACCTTGGGATCATGACCTGACCAAAGGCAGACGCTTAACCTACTGAGCCACCCGGGCACGTCTATGGAGTTTTTAAAATAGTCTTCCATGAAAATAAGTGATTTCTTAATCTGGGCAAAAGCTCCAGGTAGGCTGTGTATTTCGGGCTTGAGCAGGAGATACTGACTGCCAGAGACAGGTGCCGAGACCACCTGGGCCAGTGAAGTGGTGCCCAGACCTCTACACCTACAAAATATTTTTTAATTAGGGACAATTCTTTCATCTAGTTTTTAAATAAACTTGTTCAAAGAACATTTTACTTCATAGAAGTCCATTTGATTGAGTACACCAACTGGGATAATAAACAACTCTTATTAATCTCCTTTGGTTGAAATCGGCAAATACCTTTTCAAGAGAAAAAGTTCTGTGTTGGTTCATCTGGCTTCCCCAAAAGAAGTTAGTTTAAAAGAGCCTACAGTTACAAATAAAGACTTTTTGATTTAGAAAAAATAGGATACTGTCAGTTCTAATAAAACTCCTTGGTAGAATTGGCTTCTACCTGTCCTAAAAGCTTCTCCGGAAGAACACAGGGAAAGAGGCAGCAAGAACTTACTGGCCAAAGACCCCTTTTAAGTACTTATTAATTGAGCTGTTTACACTTCACTTTCTCTCTTCTCTCTGAAGAACTCAGACCACTGTTCAAGATAAGAAGTGGCAAGGCCATCTAGCAGGAAGGAAAACCTCAATGCATTCATTGGATTATCACGGGCATTAAAATATTATATAAGATTTTTCCTAGATTTTCCACTTCTGGAAATTTATCTTAAAGGAAAAAAAATATGCAAAGTTACCCATAAAAAGATGTTTAGTATAGCTTTGGTTATAACAATGAAATACTATGAGGCCAATAAAAATATATGTATAAAAAAATATTTGATGACACACTGCACAAGCTATTCTCTGGGCCTGGAATGGTCTTCACTTGATATTAGCCAAATGCCAAGGAGTGATTGGGCTCAGAATCGTCTTCAAAGTGCCCCCCAATCTTTTTCCTCACCCAACACATTCCTGACCTGGCCCATTGATTCACATCGCAGAACCTCAGGGGGATAAAGTGAAAGGCAGTAGTTACCTCTGATAGTGGCTACAGAATGGGCTCTAAACTAAATTGGTTGGAAGTCTACAATTAGAAATACTTAGATCCTTAGAAATCCTCCACCTTTCATATTTACAGGACAAGTTCTCTTTCGGCCCCAGCTGAAGACTCAGGGTTTCTCTCTTGGAGAGAGGTTTTTTACTAAGGATTACTAGATTTACCAGATTCAGCTCTACTGAGGACACTGTCCTAAAAAGAGAGGGATTAAAGAAAGAGAGGTATCAAACAGGGAGGTACTTCTTTCATCTCAGCAGATGATTGGAGGATTTCTGTCCAAGAGAGAACAATCCAAGAAAACTCCCCACAAATACTGACCATTTAGGGAAGCAAAACAAAATGCCCCATTTGGGGCTACTGACTGATAAGCCCAACCTACATAATTGCACAAATCAGCTTTTTAGCTCCATAATCTTGAAAATGAAGGAACAGCCAAGATCATCATCAATTTAGGGAAACTTTAAAACATGGGTCACATTTAAAATATATATAGGAAAAAAACCTGAAGAATAAGAGATATTGTAGGAAAGAGAAAAAAATATATTTTTAAAACTAGAAGAATATCCACAGAGAGATAATAGAAGATACCTCATTCATAAAACAAGAACAGAAGGATATTAAAAAGGGCCAATCAGAAAACACAAAAGAACATTTGGAAATTAAAATTAAACAATTTTTAAAATATCATTAATACAGTTTGAAGATAGAGTTAAGGAAATTTCCCAGAAAGAAGAGAAAGGAGAAATATAAGAAAAGAAAACAGGGATGCCTGGGTGGCTCAGTTGGTTAAGTGGCTGCCTTCAGCTCAGGTCATGATTCCAGGGTCCTGGGATTGAGTCCCGCATCAGGCTCCTTGCTCAGTGGGGAGCCTGCTTCTCCCTCTGCCTGCCGCTACCCCTGCTTGTACTCTCACTCTCTCTCTGTCTCTAGCAAATAAATAAATAAAATCTTTAATAAAAAAAAAGAAAGGAATAAAACAGAGGATTAAGCTAAGAAATCTAACATGCAATTAACAGGAGTTCCAGAAACAAAGATAAAATATAATAAAGAAAATCCTCAAAGAAAAATTCTAAGAAAACTTTACTGAATGGAGAACTATACATTAAAAAGATCTATCAGGGGCACCTGTGTGGCTCAGTCGGTTAAGCAACCGACTCCTGATTTCAGCTCAGGTCATGATCTCAGGGTTGTGAGATCCAGCCCCATGTCAGCCTCCATGGTGTGGAGCTGGCTTGAGATTCCCTCTCTCCCTCTCCCTCTGCCCCACCCCCTTTTGCCTCTCTCTCTCAAAAAAAAAAAAAAAAAAAAAGATCTATCAAATTCCCAGCATGAAGGATGGAATGAGACAATAGCAAAAGACATCATCATGAAATTTCAGAGCAGTGGGGACAAAGAGAAACTTCTAAATACTTCCAGAGAAAAAATCATCTGTTCACATAAAAAGAACAATATTTCTCAACAACAGCTCTGGAAGCTACAAAGCAAGAGAGTAATGTCTTCAAAGTTTTAATTTCTAAAATCATTTCCAATTTGAAATGTAATATATAACCTAGCTATCTTCTAGTAGAAAGGAAAAGATAAAAGTATTTTCAAATAATTAATTTGAAATTTTTACTTCCCATGTACTCTTTCTGAGGACTCTGCTCCAGGCAAAGGAAAGCATAAACTAAGAAAAAAGTAAGACATAGATCCAGGAAGTAGGATATTCAACACAAGAGAGAACACATGAGAATCCCCAGAATGACAGTAGGAGAAGATTCTTAAATGAACCTCATCAGCAAGTTTAGACAGAAACAGTTCAGACAGGAGCAAGAAGTTAAAACTGTCTCAAAGAATATTTCTTAGAAAAAAATATATATTTCATATACTTGACAGTATTTGCAGAGATCTCAAGTTCTATCATAGAGTTTGGGGGTGAATTAGTGATACATAGTAAATGAAAACTGATCATTTTTTAAGTGTAAGAAAATTCTTAACTCCTAGAAAACCAAAAGTATTGTGCAAGATAGGAAACCCTATCTTAGTAGTTTAATATGTGGCTCAGTTGCCAGAAATATTCACATCATCATGGTAAAGTAACTGCTGAATATGAATCAGTAAAAGTTGTGATATATCTATCCCAGAAGGGTGCGAGAGGGGGAGTGAATACATGTATGTAGGGGGAGGGAGGTAAGAAAGCTAGGTCCTTACCTTCCACGGTAAGAAGTCAAATCCAACATTAAAAATTACAAAATAAACATGGTTTTTCTTTCTAGTAAGTCGGGGATAAATTCCAGAAACTGCAGACAAAAATATTGAAAATTGTCCCTGAAATTCATCATTAGGGATAAGGAAGGGTGGTGAGAGAATAAATATTTTTTCATGATATGCCTTGTAAAACTACTTGACCTTTTAGGCTCAATACATAAATAACTATAATATAAATACAAATTTAATTTAATTTTAAATGCAAACAATTATATTTGTTCCTTCAATGAACATTTATTGAGACACTAGTGTATGAGACAACAAACATATATGGTAAGGCAAGCACAATGTGATGCTGGAAATGCAAAGATAACATACTGGGTCTGCCATCTTTACCCCTTTATAGCTATTTGACCTTGGGTACTTAATCTAACCATGTATGTGTTTCAGTTTCCAAATCAAAAAAAAGAATAGGAAGGTTAAGCATGATAATGTAAATAAACCATGGCAAGCTAGAAAAACAATAGTAGTCTCATAAGGAGACACAGAATCCTAACAACTTCAATATAACTTGATCCTTATTACTCTGAAATTATATATCTGGTGAAATCAGAATAAAGAGAAAGAATCCCATTAAACCCATAGGGATTCAATTATCTTCCATGAAAGCCAGGCTTCCAGCAAATGCCAGGCCCTGTTGACAACAGGACTAGACTAGATAAATTTCCAAGTTCCTTTTCAACTCTCTAAGCTTATGGACATACTGTGAAGATACATCTCAGTAGATGTGCAAACAACTAATTGCTTCAGACAATTCATTGATTTGGAAAGTTAACAATTTTATTTTAGTGATACTCTTTTAATCCTTTCTTTTAAAAAAATATTTATTTTAAAATCACTTATGTATAGAAGACACAATTCATGCTAGACCCTCAAATGAATTTCAAGAAAGACAAGATGTGGACACTCTCCAGAGAACTACACTAAGAATTAGAGTAGGTAAGTGTCCTCAAACTATATAGGAAAGGATTAATGAGTATGAGAACAACCTTATGAACATTTAGAAAAGAACCTGGATTTTTATACATTGGAAATTATGAAATGAGAAGAATGGTTGTAGGAATTATTGATATCCTAACTGAAAATGAGTCTAAATAGAGCTAATTTCAAATCTCTGAAATAGTTGTCACATGGGAGATGGAATGAGCGTATTCTGCATGCGTTAGAGTGCCAAACTGGGAGCAATGGGGTGGGAATAGGGGAAAGATATAGGAGACTGTGGCTCATAATAAGAAGGAATATATACCCATGAAATTCACTGCCCCCAGAAGAAATGAGAACCACCGTGCTGGAAGTGTTCAATAGAGCCCAGAGAACATTTTCAAAAACGTAGAGGGAATTCTTGCTTAGGAACCCAGGTTTCAAACTAAGTGAACTCTGAATTTCCATTCTTCTGTAGGATTCTGTTTACGTTACAGATTACAAGCACAGGCAAAGTTCAAAAGAGAAAGAAAATTCCATCAAATGGTCAGCTGAACAAAAAGAAAACAATCATACCAGTTAGTCATACCACCGGGGAATAAAGAGGAAGAAAGCCATCAAACAAGCAAACATACCAGTACACACCTCAAGGGTTAGAATATTTCCTTTCACATCTAATTGTTTCAGGATTGTACCAATGCAGACATATTAAATTATAATGGAAACAGGATGTCTTCTTACCTTGAGGGAAAAAAGCAAAGAAAAGATGTGTTACCTTAAAATATTGGACTGGAATGCTAGTTAAAGATATTGAACTGTAGAAAGATGAGCCACCTACTGAATCAATAACAGCATTGTAGTTAGGACCTTGAGGGTGTTTGCTGCCTTATTGAGTGGCTGGTTCCATTCCCTTTAACCCGTGACAGTTAATGGGACTGGACCCTAGGGCAGAATTACTACCCAATTCATTCATGATGCTTATTGAGTACCTACCAGTGAACGAGACCCTGGAATGGTCTTTTTTTTTTTCAAGATTTTATTTATTTATTTGACAGAGAGAGACACAGCGAGAGAGGGAACACAAGCAGGGGGAGTGTGAGAGGAAGAACAGGCTTCCCAAGGAGCAGGGAGCCTGACTCAGGGCTCGATCCCAGGACCCCGGGATCGTGACCTGAGCCAAAGGCAGGCACTTAACAGCTGAGCCACCCAGGCGCCCCCTGGAATGGTCTTCTTAATGCTAAGCTATTCAAATGAGGGAATTCAGTGTACATATTCTTTTTATATCATCTGAACTTTTGTTCTTTCCTAAGCAACTCTTTACAATACTTGGCCATAGGAATAGTATACAAAGACAGGGGAACACTGAGTTAGAAATTGCTTTAGAGCCCCCAAAATTGTCATTACATTTAGCCAATACATTTGATGGGTTAGTAGGTGGAGGGAACTTCTAACAGAGATTCTATCCATTTACGAAGTATGATGTGTAATCCATGGGTAAAACGGTCTTAAACCAACTGAAATACTTGTAAAATAATCATTTAAAAGTGGATTTGGGAGAGTAAAACTGACTGGTAAATCATAATACTAAAAGAAATGTTCAAGTAAGAACAGCTTTTCATCTATAGTCAGAGGGAAGCATTGGTAACAATGAAATGAAATACTTCAATAGGAGAGTACTTGGAGATGAACCCTAGATGAAACAAACTCAATTTTTAAATTGATGGCACTTTTGAGTGCTATGCATGCAGCCAGAGTCTTCTGTTTGCCTAGTTTTCACAGCACCTTAGCATCCCTATCACCCCTCCTCCCGCCAAAGAGCCCATGAGCACTTTACAGCGTGGCCTCTTTATTCAGTTATAGGAGAAATATGGCAGTCCCAATACTGTGGACAAGCAAGAAGCCGCATATTTAAGTAGAAATAAAGTGAGAAAAAAATAAAAGAGAAAGTAAAAAATAGATACTTGAGATACTAGATTTTTCATAACACAAAATCTAAAGTCACAGACAATGTCAAGCTTTTACAAGTGAAACCTGCTTTAAATATTGTTCTGTCCTTCTTTTGTTTCAGGCTATTTTTTTTTACCTTGTGGAGAAATGTAAACCCATCATTGTATAAAAACCACAGGAAAAAAAATCCTTAATAATTATAGTGTAAATATGCATGCTAGTCTCTCAAAGACGCCAAGCAGTATTTGTGTTCGTTCGCTCAGTGATGGTAAACAAGAAGGAGCATCTGCCAATCCTACATTTCAAGGTTTCCATCGCAGTTTGAAAGTGTACATAATCTGCAGAAAACTACACAGATTCAATAGTTCTCACAAAAGAAAAATGTTTTTATATTGTGAAAGGAATCCTTCTCCTAAAACTGACACTACAGTTTTTCCCAGGTGTTTTCTTGTTTTGTGGTTTACTCTTGCCTCAAAAATAAAACCCAAGGAAGAAAAAAAAAAGCAATTTATGCTCATAGATGACATTTACCTTATATTAAAGTGCTCTTTTCATGAAGATTACAGACAGCTTTCGTAGTACTAGAGTCAATACAGAAATGAATTCAAACATTTTTGAGGCTGAAGTCAAGATTTGGTTTAGTGATGCCAATGAAACAATAAGCTCTAATTCTACACAAAGAGAATATGTGTGCAAATGGGAACATGTTCCATTTTATAATGTTTTCTGTGTCATTGGTACCACTGAGTGCATGATCTAATCACTTTCACTTGTTCATGTATGTCTTCAAACTGTTTCTGGTTCAGAGTTATCCATATGGCATGGAAAAGAAAGATGAAATAAACTGGTCATTGCTCTGACTTCCAAATCGGTAGGTAATTTTACATCCTCAGCCATGGAAGGAAGCTCTGGAGAGGGAAATTTAGGATAGGGAAGAACTTGTCCTCAGAGGCAGTGGAGGAAATGTTTGTCATATCTGTTTTCCATCCAGGGCTGCAAAGGGCATGTAGAGGAAAGAGATGAGAGCTTTTGTATAATCCAGTCAAGGAACCGTGAGTCATGGAGGAAAGCTAGATTCCTACAAAATCAGAACAATGTGTCTTCAGTAAATGAGCTCAACAAAGTCTTTAGCGTTGGAAATAATCAAAAAATATTATCTTTCTTTCCATGGATCTGCGGTTCCTCCATACCTAAACAGTTGTGTTAGTTGTGACGGACATTCTCAGAAAGGGTGTGGGGAAACGAGAGGTGCCCTGCCACTGAGGCAGAGCATGAAAACAGAAAGTGAGCTAGAAGAAAAAGGGGGGATTTTGCTCACTTGCATGTCAATAGCAGAATTTCCCCAGAAATGGAAACTTCATGTCCTATCACCTGCTTTCTCCTGAGGTCTTCACAAGAATGCTTGCTGTTCACTCTATTTTTCAGTCCCTGCAGAGGGGATATTCCAACTAAGTGATCCAGCAGTCAGCAAATACCTCTGGTCGCACACTGGCAGACACCACTCTCTCCTGGCCCTACCTCAGTCCCTCCAACAGCTCTTACTCCTCCAGCCCCATTGCTGATTTGCCTACATCACTCTTCATTCTCCTTTTTTCTTACCTGAATGCTCTCTGTGGACTATCTCAGTAATATTTATGGCTTCCAATGGTGCCCGCATGGAAATGCTGAAAACTCTCAGCTCCACATCTGCTTCTCAGAAGTCTCTTC
Source organism: Mirounga leonina (assembly GCF_011800145.1). Lineage (NCBI taxonomy): Eukaryota > Metazoa > Chordata > Mammalia > Carnivora > Phocidae > Mirounga > Mirounga leonina. The sequence goes on from NW_023270807.1 coordinate 70,577,966, forward strand.
TGAGTTCCAGAGCAATATATGCAACTGTCTACTAAACATCTTTACTTGAGAAGGCAACTCAAGGGGCCACTGTGTAGTTCAGTTGGTTAAGCCTCCAACTCAGGGTGGTGGGATCAAACCCCACATGGGGCTCCACACTTGATATGGAGTCTGCTTGGGAATCTCTCTCCCTCTGCCTCTCTTTCTCTCTCTCAAATAAATAAATAAATCTTTAAAAAAAAAAGGAAAAGAGGGGCGCCTGGGTGGCTCAGTTGGTTAAGCGACTGCCTTTGGCTCAGGTCATGATCCTGGAGTCCTGGGATCGAGTCCCGCATCGGGCTCCCTGCTCGGCAGGGAGTCTGCGTCTCCCTCTGACCCTCCCCCTCTCATGCTCTCTCTTTCTCTCATTCTCGCTCTCAAATAAATAAATAAAATCTTTAAAAATAAATAAATAAAGGAAAAGAAAAGAAAAGGCAACTCATACCAAAAAAGTCCAATAAATATACAACTAAAATCATACATTTTTCTCCCTAGCTAGCTCCTTCTTCTATGTTTTCTGTCTCAAGTAGTGGTACCACATCCCCCAAATCACGAGTGAATGCGTGTCTGTCACTTGCATCCAACCAGAAACAATAATACGTCACAGGCACTTTTCTAAATGCTTTTTACACATTAACATTTTTTAGATATAAGTGACATATAACATTGCATTAGTTTCAGGTGTACAACATAATGATTCAGTATTTGTGTATATGGTGAAATGATCACTACAATAAGTCTAGTTAACATTCATCACAATACATAGTTATAAAATCTTTTTCTTGTGATGAAAACCTTTAAGATCTATTCTCTTAGCAACTTTTAAATATATAATACAGTATTATTAACTATAGTCCTCATGCTGCACATTACATCCCCAGGGCTTGCTTATTTTACAGCTGGGAGTTTGTACTTTTTCACCCATGTCACCCACCCTCCACCTCCCCATCCCACCCTGGTCTCCAGCAACCACCAATCTGTTCTCTGTATCCATGAGCCTGTTGTTTTTTTTTGTTGCTGTTGTGGTTGCTTGGATTCTCACTATAATTGAGATTGCACAGTATTTGTCTTTCCCTGATTTACTTCACTTAGCATAATGCCATCAATGTCCATCTTTGCAGTCTCAAATGGCAAGATTGCCTTCTTTTATATGGCTGAATAATATTCCATTATACACACTAGACACACACACACACACACACACACATATATTTAATCCTCACAGCAACCCAATGAAATAAGTTCTGCTATTACCCCCATTTGACAGACGAAGAAACAATCTCAAACTTAAGCAGCTGCCCAGGTCACATAACTAATAAGTATGAGAACCAATTTTTGAGCCTAGCCCATCTGACACTACAATATCAAACTACCCCTTTGTAAAGCTCATCAACTCTACCCCTTTCTTTCCATTTCTTTCTCCATGCCCTCATCACCACTGTTACTTCTTAGTTAAACACATACCATCTAGACAATAGCAGGGATCTCCTAACTGGTTCCCTTGCCTCAAATTTTATCTCAAACCCATCATCTTCCCTGCATTTTCTAAAATGGGCATATAAACGCATGGGGTGCCTGGGTGGCTTAGTCGATTAAGTGTCCAACTCTTGTTCTCAGGTCTTGATCTCAGGGTCATGAGTTCAAGCCCTGCATTGGGCTCCATAAATAAATAAATAAATAAATAAATAAATAAATAAATAAATAAATAAATAA
>NW_023270807.1:70579706-70629788 GCF_011800145.1 Mirounga leonina
TAAATAAATAAATAAATAAATAAATAAATAAATAAATAAATAAATAAGAAATAAAAAAATAAAAGACTTCCCTACGTTTAAACCATCACTGACTCCCCTTAACTGATAACAGTGTTCCCAGTTGTTTTTGGCAGAAATCAGAGCCATCCCAAGTTATGTTCCTAATGTACTAAATCATTCCTGGTGCTCTACTCCAGACACACCATATGTTTTCATTTCAATACTTTTCACTGGGCTCTTTCATCTGCATAGAAAGCCCTTCTCCCACCTTCACTAGTGCTAATTCCTAATTATTCTAAGAGGTAAATTTAGGGAACACAGGAAAGCCTTCCCTGACTCCTGAGTCTGAGTGTATGCCACTCCCCGTGTTCCCACACACTCCCTTCTAAATGTCTTAGCACCCGCTCTCCTTGACTATCAGAGTGGCTAAGATGATGGACTTCAGTGCCAGGCACCCTGGGTTTGACTCCTGGCTCTGTCACCTACTAGCTTTGTGACACTGGACATTCACAAATGTAGTCACTATTATTACTGCCTTCATCCCACTATACCAGATTTATCTCTTAACTTGTCTTTCTTGCCAGACTCTGCACCAAAATGCAAGGGTATCTTCCCCATGTCGCCATCTCCAGCTTCTAGTACAATGCCTAGCCCATATCAGATGCTCAGATAATGTTAAACTAAACTAAAAATAAAACACAGAGTCCTACTTTATACTGAGAATAATAAATATACATGACTTTCTACAGGAAGTTTTTGAAGTAATTCTAAAAGTTTGAATTGATCTATGAATGTAAGACATAACAGACTACTGAAAGATGATGGGATTGGCCTCACCCTTACCAGTGCCATTGGGGGAAGCATATCAAACCCTCTCGCTCAGCTGACAACAGAATATAATATATTTGACTTAGTATAGCAATTCTGTGCTCAATGTTTGATGGTGCATGAACAACCCAGAAAGAAGCAATCAGACTGAAGAATAAATTTAGAAATGGCATAGAACAATTTGGTATTTCCTTTGCAGGAGAACTGGTTATCTTGACTTCCACTTTATATTTTGTGGCATACTATTATCCTAACAATCTCTGTTCAGGGCTATTTTTCTCCTGTGTACCATCTTTTTTTGTAATGACCCTTCAAATGGGTTTGGTTGTATGTTAGTGTTAGCAGAGTGGGCAGACATTTAGCTTTCATCTTAATCAGTTTAAAACCAGGGATCCAGAAATACAAATACACTGTAATGAATTATACTTTATCTCATTATCATCCCATTTTAACAAAAATTGGTTTAATTATGCTTTGGAGCAAATGTTTAAAATTTATATATCTAAGACGTTTTCTCACAAGTTGTTATAATTATTTAATTTTTAATCAAATAAACATGGTTTGAATTTGATACAAATGTTCTAAATCCGGCCCGGAAAAATAATAGTAACCACTCAGTCTGGGTCCCAAGTCCTAAAAACAATTAGTTTTTAAAAGATTCTGTCAGTATATCTAATGAAATTTAGTGATCTCATGCTCTTACTTTAAATACTATAGAGGCACCTGGGTGGCTCAGTGGGTTAGGTGTCCAACTCTTGATAACAGCTCAGGTCTAATCTTACGGTTGTGAGATCAAGCCCTGCATTGGGCTCTGCACTGAGTGTGGAGCCTACTTAAAAAAACAAAAACAAAAAAACGAAGACCTATAGTTAGGTATTTTTCACAATTTTTTGTTGTAGTGGAAGGCTACTGGTTGTCTGAGTTTGAAAATGCTCTGTTTTCACTTAATTGTCAAGGGAACACCAGAAGGCTACCACCAAGCAGCCCTTCAGCTATTCGAAGGAACTGGAACCAAAGGGCCATTTTTGGGGTGCCTTTGATGTGGGAAACAAAGGCAGAAGGAAATGTAGATAAAACTGAACATCCTTGTAACCTGCAGCCCATTGACAAATGCTTGAGGCAGGCAGAGTACAACATTCCTCCAAGAAGCTCCCAACTGTCTTAATGTTAATGCCTGGCTAGAGGGAAAAACTACCTTAGTTTGATAATAGCAAGACCTCCAGGATCCTGTAAATCTTCTTTAGCCTATGAAAATCCTTTTGGGACTTCCCTTATCTTACTACCCCCAACCCCAAAGCATATAATCAGTTGCCTCTCACAATCCTGGGGCAGCGCTGCAGCTCTTTCTGCCCACAGGTCCTGTCCCTGTGCTTTAATAAAACCACCTTCTGGCACCAAAAACATCTCTAGAATTCTTTCTTGGCCATCGGCTCCAGACCCCAACAACACTACTCCAAAAACACATCACCAAGAAGGGAATCACCCCAAATCATTTCCTACCTTTGTCTTGTGTGTCTCCACAAAATGATTTAGATTCCTAGGAAAGAAACTGGTTGGCTGAGGTTGAGTCATGAGCCTCTCTTTGACCAGGGGGCAATCTGGTGATTTTGGAGGGTGTCTGTGTGTCTGTGTGTCTATGTCTGTGTGTCTGTATGTGTTTATCATACCACTCAGGCTAGACCAATGAGATGTACGTCCAAAACCGTTATAGGAGCTTGTGAGAAAGACGTCTTCTCTTTCCACTGGAATCACTAAGCTGGTAGGATGTCAACCTGGAGCCACTGGTCGCCATTTTGTCACTTTGTCACCTCTCGGGAAGAACTTCCTTTTCCTGAAAATGGAGACAAAACAAAGGAGCCGAGAGAGAAAGCTTCTGTTGTGAAAGTTCGAGAGTTGGATCCATGTTTTCTACCAAATGAAACATTAACCTTTTAGAGCCTTGGCATGTGGCTTCCACTGGAAGTCAGGGTTCTTTGTGGGGGGGCCTTTCAATCACTCTGAAGCATTTGCACAAGTAGAATGTCACCCTAAGATTTTCCCTGTACAAACTATTTCGAGAGGTTGTTACCACCTAATACCTCAATTGGAAAAAAACTTCAGTGAGACCTCTGAACATAAAATATACCCGAAAATAAAAGTTCTACTTTAATAACTTGCTTCTTGATGAATCATTCAAACAGTAATGGCTCTAAAATGTATCCTGGCCCCAGGATGGTAAATATTTATTTGCTTAAGATAGCATTCATCTCAAGGAAAGAATATTCAGAAAGGATCCTAAATTACAATGACCAAGGTTCAAGAGGGATATTTTGCGGATTGGACTAAGGTGGAGGCGAGGGGAAGGTTGAGCTTCTTCTTTTTTTTTTTTTTTTAATTTTTTTTATCCACATATAATGTATTACTTGTTTCAGGGGTGAGGGTTGAGCTTCTTAAAAAAAAAAAAAAATACACAGCAAAGGTCACCACTATTAGCCATACCTACTAGGAAGTGTGTATATCTCCAAAGAAGTGGCCTGCTAGTTAATGCCCTAGAAAAACACATTCTAAAATTGTATGTGGTCCTAAATGATAAAGGTTTTAAGAGAAGAGAGAAGACAAGAAAGAAATGAAGAAGCCATTGACAAATGAAATAACGTATAATGAACTCCTTCAAAAATATGAATAACTAAGGCAGAAAAGCAACTGGTGCAAAACTGGTGCAAAAAAAAAAAAAGGCATCCATCTGGGGGGGGGGGAGCATAAATCGCTCTTTACTGATAATGATACCTGATAGTCTCAGCACAAGGCCAGTGTAGCGAGATATCAACACCAGAACCCTCTGAACACACAGCTCTATCAAGAAAGATGATTGTGTTTAAAACTGTATCTGTGATGTGTTTATTATTGGCTATGAGAGCTGAGAGCCCAAAAGGTTTGGAGACTGAGCAGAAAGCATCCCTGCCTGGGGCTGGGGGTGTTGGGCAGTGGAGAAAGACCCTGCGTTGGAAGAGCTGGGTGTGGTGCTGGAATCCAGTTGGATCCAGTCGCCGGCCTTCCCCCTCCCGCATTTGCAGGACTGTCTCCTTTCCTTTCGTCCTTGTTTCTCTAGCATTCCTTTCTTCACCTATGCCCCAAAACTACAGAAACAGTGGTCGCCTACCCAAGATTACACAGGTAGTAAATAGAAGAACCAGAATTCAAAACTGGACTAATCCCAAAGCTTCTGCTCTTTCCACAAAATACAAACCTATGTTGCAGACTTTGAAAAAATTGAACAATTGTCAACTGTTGCAAGAATTCACTGCCTTTAGTGCCCCTGATTCTTAGTCCCACCACTTCGAAGATTGAAGAGGTAGACCAGAAGAAGAGTGGTGGTCTTCAAAGCAAAGTTTATTGAGTAATAGTACAAAGCTCCCAGAGAGGGAAGGAGGCCCGAGAGGGTTGCGCCCAGAGTTTCGAAGTTTAGGGATTTTATGAGCTCTTTCGCAAACTATCTTAAGCAATCAGGGTGTGCTGACTCGTGCCGATCAGGGCTTTGGTCACGTATCTGTCTACCTATTAGGTTCTCGTCACTGTGCTGATGGTCTTTTTTTTTGCTGACATCTGGGGCTTATTTCTTAACTGCCCCTTGCCCGTGATAGGGACAAATACCTTGTGGTTAATTGTCTTATTTTAGACATTTTACAGAAGTCGCTTTTGCAAAGGCTGCAAAACAGGATGCTAGCATGATCCTGTCTAAGCTGCAAAACAGGGTGTTAGTGCTGTTTTATCTTAGCTGCCCTGACTCCCTATCTTCTTGCTGGGGACCCTGGCCTTGACTACCTAACTGTCCAAATAACTCCTAACACAACCATTGCAACTGAGGATGTCCATCTCATGTTTAAAATGGGAAAAATTAGGTTACATAACTGGGTATGTATATATAATAATTCATTTTTTATAATTATAATCTTTTTTATATTACATACATAGGAAAACCTTGGAAAGAAATACATTAAATGTTTAATGGTGATTCTCTCTGGGTAATTGAATTGTGAGTGATTTTTATTGCCTTTACTGTACAATTTATATATGCCAATTATTCTTACTGCAAACATTCTTTCCAGTTACAATTTTAAAGAAAGATACTTTATTCATTTATCCAACAAATTTTTATTGAATACCTAGTAAACACCATTGGAAGCATAAGGGCTACAAACCTGGCACATTAAAAAAAAAGATGTCCCTGACATCTTGGGACTTCACTTTTTACTGATTTCTACTTGGCTTGGGTGGGAAAGGAAAAAGCGAACAACAAACATACAGGATAAATATATAGTATCCAGGTAGTGATAAATTCTGTGGAAATACTAAAAAATCTGTGGCTCACATTAGCTCAAGCATACAGATTCTTTTTATAAAAGTGCTCTAGATTGCCAAAATCCTAAAAAGTAATTCAAATGCTTTAAATCACCCACGAAATCATCTAACAACTATTTTTCCTATTACCTTACACACTGTCTCAGAGCCTTGAAAGTGAAAATAAATAAAGTCAGTATTGCCCGAAAGGGATAACAGTCTAGTGAATAGCAAGTTGTAGAAGAAGGAGCACTGATGGTTCTCAATAAATATTATGGTGGCACCATCTTTGGCATAAAGATGTGTTCAGGCTAGTCACAAAAGAGTTTACTGCCGTGTTATTCCTCTCCCCCAACCCTACCCAAAGCACTGAGTAGTGATACAGTTGAGAAAATAGGAAGATGACAGCATGTGACAAACACCGCTCTGTATATGTACTTCTTTCATCAGTTTTGTTTCTTAAACTTCTTAGGATTATAAAAGTATTTCTTTTATAACTATAGAGTAGCATCTTTCAATGCTCATAGAGTAGAAAATTTGGAGCTAACAGAAGTATTTCTAAAAGCAACAAAACTACCCATAATTTTACCATCCAGGGCAATCACTGTTCATGCTTAACCTTCTGTCTTCTGGGTCGGTGGACAAGATTACGACTTGATTGTATGAAGTGGAATATAGATACTCAAGATGGTAATTTTTATGAAAAGGTAAGTTGGGGTCACTTTACATCTATCTAGTTCAGTTGTAATAATCTTCAAGCTTAGCACTTTCCTGGCAAGATTTTGTTTCTAGTGATCTTCATTTTCCCTGTTCCCTAATCTCTTCATTCATTCCTTTTTCCCACCTGGTCCATAAGGTGACACTCTTACGTGGTTTAAAGCAAAAGTGAAATGTGAACCAGCTTCCAAAAGCGTCTATCAAGCAGGTGACAAGTGTAATGTTGATAGGTGCAGAGGAGTGACGAGGCTGACAAGATGTGAACGCCCATGGCAGCGCACAGGAAGGTGACAAGCAAGTGACAGCAGCAACAGACTGTGTGTTGACCAGCACAGAGGGGGCCCAGCAGCTCCCAGCAACAAAAAAGACAGGAAGTTCAAGATGAAATTGTCAAAAGCACATAAAAAGAGTGAGCATCCAGAGACAGTAAGCGATGCGTTGCGTACAAGAGGGCCCCCAATTCTTCACCACAATATGTACAGGAAGTGAGGCCTTGCTTTCGGTTTTTTTTCTTTTTCCCAGACCTCTGTTCATCCCTATTTCTCTTCCCAATGTCTCCATTCTCCAATATTTGCTCTCATTTTCCTCTTTGTGCTCTCTGGATGCCCTTTCCCAAGCTTCAGGGGAAGCCCACACGCCCTCCTGTCGACAGCGCCCATGAAAGCAAGAGCAGAAATGAAGGAGATCAACGGTTTCCCCCTTCCAGAGCCCACAGGCTAGCATTTTCTGGAGTCTAGTTTGGCAATCCCTTTAGCGGTCTTTGCCAAGCCCTGATTGTCTGTATCTCCTGGAATGACCCAACTTACCACATGTTGTCTGTCATGAAAACTTGCTTCTCCTTTCAAAAAAGAAAAAGAAAAAAGAAAAAAGTAAAAAAAAAAAAACCAAATGTCTCTCTCTATTGGCTTAAATTTTCATAACAAGGATTAGCTATAACAGAAGAGATTAGTTAGGGATGTGTTGCATTATGCTAACCACAATAGATTAGAATGCAGTTTGGCTCGGGCCAGGGCTAGGAAAAAAGTTCTGCTGCAGTGGGACTGCTAAATTTGAGGCGATTTGTATTTTGTTCTTCACAACAGTGAATGATACAGAACCGTGTAAGAGCATTGTATGGTGACAGACGGTGGCCGCACTTGCGGTGAGCACTGCGTTATGCGTAGACTTGTCGAATCCCTGTGTCGTACGCCTGAAATTAATGTCACATTGTGTGTCAACTACACTTCAGTAAAAAAAATCAATCAATCAATAAATTTAAAAAGTGAATAGAAGTTCTCCATTACTCTTGGAGTCCCTTCAGCTTTCCCACTTCAACAGTGTTTCCACATATTGTTTGATAGACATTTTTGAAGAATTCGAATTTTTTTAAACAATCTCTACCCAGTTAACCAGAAAGATTTCACATGTTTATCAAATATTTTATGAGCTTCCAAAAGGAAAGAAGTATTCTTTTTTAAATGCTACAAAAATGTGCGCCCAGAATGAGGACATGGAGTAGGTTGTGTGTTCCTGAGATTGGTAAGGTAGCAGGAAGGCCCACTCCCTCCCCCCACCACCGCCACAGGACCTGTTTCTGGGTGTCGTGTGTGTACGTGCGTGAGGGGGGGTGGGGGGCGGTGATTCATTCCTCTTACCTAAGCATTGCCTTCTTTTTGGTCCCTCTTTAACAGTCAAAATAATCTCAGTTTCATACCGCCTGTAACTCCTTGTCAGATTAAGGTCCTTATCGGATTCCTTTCTGTAACGTTTAGTGCCAAGATGGTGCAAAAACAAAAGACATTCAATAGATAAAGAAATCCAAGGTAAAACGTTTACTCTCTTGGCCAGGGCTTTACCTAAAAGCAAACCTCTCACAGCTCTATACGTATGTTATTAAATCTTAGCCTATGGGCAACACCACACACATTTTACTTTAAATATCGCGTTTTGTTGTGGAATTTGTGTATAGCATCGTAATTACTGTTTTATTTGAATGACGTGTAAGACATTAATGTAATAAGATAAAATAATTGATCTGCCTTCTAAAATGTGTGATTTTAAAATAGAGTTGCCGAATTTTAATCACATCTACTTTACTTCTCTAAGATTAGGGCACAAACTATTTCCTAGAAGAACTCACATCCAATATTCTAAGGGTGGAGGGATGGGAAAATAGAATTCAAAACCCGAATCTCACTATAAAGCAAATCTTTCAAGGGCATATCTGAATTGCATGTTGCTGAATCAGATACAGTAAAAGAAGGAAAGCACACAAAGATAAAACAAGCAAGAGGTGATACATATTGTTTTTAGTGAAGACAGAGGTCCTTAGGCAAGTAAAACTTCCAGCCACCAGCGAGGGCTTGTTGCTTCTGGAGCGTGTTGTAAAAGGAGGAGGTTAAAACGCATCTGTTGTCTCCACATCAGGACAAAATGTTCATCTTTGCAATCCCGCTGACACCGATCTCAGCGGGCTTCTTATGCCACCAAAAGAATAGTTCTCTGCCGCCATGAGCGCCTAACTGGCCCAGCAGCTAACCCAGAAGAGACCTTTCCTTTGGTGGCCGCTGCACCCCCCGCCCCCGCAGGGATTTGCACCCACTGACACCAAATCAGCTAATTCACCTTCACGACCTGTCAGCTTCCACTCAGGTCACTTTAACTCTGCCTCCTCCGTGACATGGATCTGCTTTTAAACCGGTGATAATCTAGGAAGCATTCCTCTGGGGATTCAGTTGTGATTATATAATCTGTCATCGACCCAAGGAGTTCTAAATACAGGAGGACACAGAGATTTCACCAGGGATAAGGCACTGGGAGCCCTTGTGTCAAATAACTGACTCGCTTCCCCTTAGAAGAAATTCTGTGTTTTTATTCTTGGACAAAAGCATACAATGAGGGCAGCGTTGTTATCAAAAGGAGGAGTAGGGGAGAGCTCTTAGCCATTAGCCAAACGTCATTTTCCAAGTTACCCTCTGATCTAGGCGCTCAAATCAAAAGCACCCACTTTGGAGTGAATGGTAATTGGAACACTAAGTGATTTGAACAGTGATAATTGGTGTGTCACTGCCCCATATAAGCAAAAGGGAATACATAAATAGGACGGAGTCTGTGTTAGCCTATTCAGATCTCACATAGTTGAAGCAATGAAGCTACAATTACCCACGGTCCTGGAGCCCCTGGCTCTTCAATTACATATGTCCCCTTCAACACAGCTCCAATTTCCACTCTGAGCTCACAGTTAACTTTCTGGCCATTTTTTAAATGCACATTCTTTATGCCAGCCGATCTGTAGATGTAATTTGGTAAGGAAATCGTCATCTTGGCCAAATGCCAGGCACCATCTTATGCTGGCCTGAAACCAGTCATGCTGAAAACTGATTCTCACCTTGTCTTACCCAGGAACTACTGACATAAAGTATATTCATCTCCACCCACCTGCATCCCCACTCCATGGAGTGACAGACACACACCGCACGCAGACATCAATCCACATGTACAGATAGGGTTCCGATACAATAGTGCCTCCCACGGCCAGACATTTATTATCGATATATATATGCACGCACGGACACACACGGCCACTACTGATACATGCCGAAGTAGTCACACGTATGCAACCACATCTGTTTTCAATCAATAGGACAAACACAGCATTTCCCAAAATCTCTACCATGGGCCCCTGTTCTCATGAAATATTCGAAGCCAGAGAAATATCCCATGGACAAGATTCCTGTGGGCAAATATACAAGGGAAGCCTGTGTAGCATCCCTCCACCTCTTAGCGTTTCTCAATGTGCATTAACCCGTCTTTCACTAAAAGAACACATGTAACTAAGTATCATTCAATATTTCCTACATTTCACTGTTCTTTTCCTCAAGATTCTTCTATTCCTGAAACACTTTGCATATGAGGACAATGCTAAGTCACGAACTTTACAGCCATAACGTATTGCATAGAATGAATAAGTGGGGCCAAAGCAAAAGAAAAGAAAGGAATATACTCCTGGCTGTTGGCAGGGTATGAAGTATACAGAGAATACCTCAAGAAAACAAAGTATTTATCATAAAACTGCATTAAATCTGCTCAAAACCGGTATTTAAATCAAACCATTTTAAAAGCTGTTTTTAAAATCTAGTCCTATAGCCAGAAGCTCTGTGTCAGAAAGTAGTTTGTTTCTGAAAAGTCTGTGCCTAGGATTTATTGCAAAGAACCTAAATTTCAGTGTACGTGAACTCCAGTGACAGTAACACACATACACACACACACACACTGAGTCTAGAGATATTTCTTTCTTCAAAAAAATAAAAAAATAAAAAAGAAGGGAGGAAGCTTGCCTGACATTCTGAGACATAGAGCTCCACTGAAGTGAAGCATCCATTTTGTTTCCAGTTTCACAGGGGAGAAAAGAAAACACGTAAAGTGGGTCTTAGAATGAGTTTCCAGCAGAGGAGAAGCCACATCCTTCTTTCTCACCTACTTGTCCGCCTCATGCGGCAGGAGTAGCTGAGGGACAAGTGTAATCACAGGGAGAAGCGGAACAAAGGACACTCACAAACCAGAGCAACCAAGAAAGAAAAAAGCCCCAGTTCGTGTGGGTTGATTCAGCAAACTTGCACACATGTGGTAATGAAATACATCACATGAGAAAAGGCCGACCATAGTATCCATTGAGGCATTTCTCCATTTTCTGTTGACAAGATCCTGATCATAACCCTGTTGCACAGACCACTGAGCCAAGGGCTGTCCACCAAAAACACACTGAACGATGAGGTCAGGTTATTCTGTGTGGTCATGCTTCATGTCTCCAACATAATGCTGAATCGTAAGGCAACACAATCTATGGCCTTTTCCCTAGGCTAAGAGTCTCTGCATCTACAAAAAAAGAGCATAATGCCATCTCCACATCTCACTTTTGGTTTTAACCAGTACCTAATTCTAGAGGCATCAGTCGACTCCACACTGCCGGCGATAGCATGTCCAAATTGAGGTACTTTTGAGGGTGTAAAAGGAACCACCAAGATTGCAGGGCAGTGGGTAGAAACTGGAATTGTCTAGGGCAAACGGAGACATACGGTTACCCAATACAGAGGGGACTGGATCCCCGATCCTAACCGAGCCTGGTACCCCCAAACAATGCATATGAAACTTTAGATCAAAGGCACCAGGTAAAACTTCCACTCTGGGTAGTTTAGGAATTCTCCTCATTGTTTCTAGGCTTTTTACACATTCCTGTCCTCTCTGGCTATGATCTTATATTTAGACTCTATATTTCATCCAAGGGATCTTACAATATTTTACTAAGTTTTAGCTAAACTATCCACATAGTCAATTCAAAGTTCAAAAGGAACATCATAAAAAATTCTAGTAACAAACATGTTTTCAAAAGATGTCGTAAGGTCATAGAACAGCTCCTTTTTTTCAACTCAGGCTTTTTAAAAAGGGGAAGCCACGATGTTCCACTTTTAGATCTATTCTGATCTCTATTCTAAAAATAAAAAATAAAAGGCATCACATTGAGAACAATGTAAAGAATGAAAGAAAAAGTCAGGAGACTTAACCAAAGAAATGAAACCCAAGGTTATGATCATGACAGGTTCTGTCGGCAGTGTAGACAGCAAACCCAGGGGACACTCTGAAGAAGCATGAATAAAATCTGGACTGTGACTTAATGATTTTATTTATTGGCTCTTGTTCAGGGGTCAGGTACTTGAGTTCAAGGTCATGGACTTCAGATAATTTATTTTCAAAGTTCAGTCCTAAGTATAGGACAATTGCCTTCATTGTGTGAATTGACATCTTCTAAAAATTTTCCCTGCTGAAAGATACATCCCTGTAGTTTTTGCTGGAACCTGGTGACCCCTGGTACTATGCTGCTTACCATCTTCTGTAACAGTGGTTATTACTTGTCTGGACCACAAATCTCTTTTGAGAATCTGACAAAAGCAATGGATCCTCCCTCCTTACTTTTACTGCCAAAAAAAAAAAATGCATACACTGAATATGGTGAATAATTTCAGGAGTTTTCAGGGACTTTGCCCACCCCTCCTCATGCTCACCCATAGGCAAGTTAAGACTTCTGTTCCTTTAGGACCTCAGAAGAAATAGGAGCTAGGGATTTTGCCAACTTGAGGGCAATATGTTCACAGGTTAATCCTTTTTTATAGTTTAGATAATATATTTTAAACTACTATGTTATATTTTCATCTGGTAATTAGTAGCATCTTCAAGAATTAAGACACTGAAAATGTGAAAGGTAATAAAACTAAGAAAGTCTACATTTACAGATAATTCAGATTAAACTTTTCTTCATTAAGTCAATAATTATTAATCATCAACTATGTTTCAGACATTGTGCTATGCCCTGGGAATAAAACAAAGGAATAAGTTAAAGACTATATCACCTAAAGCTTATAGTAAAATGTTAAGGGCCTTGGAAGGAGAGTTGCTTTAAAAAATCTTTATTAAGAACTTGCTATATGCCAGGCTATGTGATCCAACTATCTTTTCAGCCAAATGTAAAAAAAAAAAAAAATTGTTTTACAATGTTTTATTCTAACACAGAGAGCCAAGGTCATGTTTGCATTATCTAGTTTTATTTTTTTCAAAGCTAACTCTAGAAGGCATATGGAGGGTGGACAGAAGAGTAAGACTTGTTTAGGGTCATACTAGCTACAGGCAGTTGTCTGAGTTACAAAAGGTTTGAACTAACACAATCTTGATATGGTTGGATGGGAAGTGTATTTGAGAAATTGGACTTAGTGACTAATTAATACAAAGAGGTTAAAGGGAAATAAAAATCAAGGAGGGTTCCTAGGTTTCTGATTAAGTGACTTGGAGAATGAAAGAGAAGCAGCTTGGAAGAAAGGAAGGAAATGTGGCCACTATCCAATTAAGATTCTTGAGTTCACGGTGCCTATAAGATATCTAATAGACCATGGAAAATATGGGTCTAGGTCTCAGGAAAGGGTTTTGCATCAGTGCAAGACTTCCCAAAGTGTGGTCCACTGACCTCGAGTGCTCTCTGAGACACTTTCAGGAAACTCACAAGGTCTATTTAAATAATATCGCTAAGACATGAACATATTTGCCTTTTTCACTATATTAGTGCAAAAGCAGTGGTGGGCAAAAGTGACACCTTTGTAAAGAACAGCAGCTGACTTCATTTTATTTGAAAATAGAATGAAAGGAAGCAGGCTAAGATGCTTAAAAGAGCTCAGGCTAGCACCTACTTAACTGCATTGACCCTGAATCATTATAACATCCAACAGCCCTCAAAGATCAAGAGAAAAATAACAAACTGGCATCTTGAATGCAAACCTTTAAAGAGCCTGTGGTAATGTTTATATGGCATCTCAGTGTCCCGTGAGTGTTGGGCTGATCCGACACTGTTGCTCATCTAGACTGGCATTTCTACACTCAAACCCAGTGATGTAACAGTAAGTAACACACCGTAAAGCTCAGGGAAATGTTTCGTTCCATGAATCTTCCTTGTAAAACGTGCATCTGTCTGCGTGATCAAAAGCAATACTTCAGGTCTTAAGTTCATTAAGTTCCAGAGAAAGTATTATCTCTACTAAAGCCAAATATCTTTAGATTTTTGTGAAGTTTTGTTTTAGAAGGTGTGTCTGTGTGTGTGTGTGCCTCTGTGTGTGTGTGTGCTTGTTTGTGAACAATGATTTATCTTCTGAGTTTGTTCATCAAATTTAAAATATATGCAAACCCCTCTCTTTGTTTCCATCTGGACACTTAGAAGCTTAGATATCTGTGAACCATCACTTCGTCTCTCGCAAGCAGGGCTATCCACATTCTCCATTCCAGAGAGGCAAGACTGCCAGGCAGTGAGCCCTCTGTGGGTGCGGGCCATAGCAGGCCATTACAGCTCAACGACACCCTCTAGTGGGTACTCTCCCGCTATCATTTTGAGGAGGGGGGAAAAATGTGTATGTCTCAGTTTCTACTTCATCTTTAATTGTAAAGCATGGCATTTGGAAATTTAGAAAGTTCCTAGGAACAAAAAAGTTATTTAATGGTGAATATATTCTTAGTGAAAAACTGAATAAAAAATAGAAACTGAGTGTCTAAGATGGGCTTAGAATCCTATAAAATATATTAAAAAGCAAACTGACTTCAGAATGGCAAAAGGAACTTCTTCCTCAGCTGTAATGACCCACTTAGAGCCCCCAGAGATAATTTTCTCAGTACAGCCTGACTGCAGTGACCAGAAACATCCTTCCTGCAGAGACGTATTCAAAGTAAAAGCAAGGAGAAGTCTATTATAAGCACAGCTAAGCCAAAAAGTCTATGTGAAAAAGAGAAAGAAGAGAAGAAAGGGAGGTATTTTTGTATGTCAATACATCTTTGCTAGGGCAAAAATCCCAGGTGAGCTTTCTTTGGTTAGGACATAAGAGAATACACAGACAAGCTGAGAGGAGGGTCCGTAAGTCATTCTATCTTGGCTAATGGGTTGAAGGACAATTGTGAACATAAACCACACAATTTAGGGCATGATAGGGAATAAATGCATGCTGCCATTGTGTATGTCACTGTTGTAGGAGTCCACTGAATCAAGACCCAGTACTCAATTCTCTGTAGTTGGGTCCATTGCAAAAGTCAATACTGAAACTTAGTCAAATGCCCTGGAACTGTGCCGACCACACTGCCAGGAGTGGAATTCCCTGGAGTACACTGGAGGGTCCACAGGACCAGCTGCTGACAAATCTCGGTCACGAGTGACAAATTATCAGCAACCCCTTTACGAGTAAAAACTGAAGACTGATATCAGAACCTATTGCATGTTTGTTCATTTTATATGTCTGTCGATTATTTCCACTTCTCCATAGTTGAATGTAAGTTCGGGCACTCAAAAAGGATCCTTTTGTAAAATGCTCACGCTGATACATATAAATGTCTGAATTACATAGACCTGATCTGACTCTGCAGTCAAGCTTCTGGTCTCCAGGTAAGAAACCATTTCTACACCTTTTTAGCTGAGCTTTACTTCAGTCTGGATGTGTTCTGCAACACGTTTTATAGTCTAGATTAGTGGACAGAAGGTCATCTCAATGCCATGTAGCGTAAGAGAGGCAACTGGTCAGAACACTTGAATTTTAAGTTTAGATTCTTACCCTGCAAATGAGAAGCTGTGCAGCCTCAGCAAGTCATTAAACATCCCTGATGCTGTTTCCTTGACAGAAAAATTGGGGATATTGTCCATGATCTTTATATCTAATGAGGTTTACTGAAGGATTAACAAGATCACGTATGCAAAAGCACCAAGTACATATAATACTCTATTAGTGTTTGGTTTTCTAAATGATTTTTATGACTTTGTCCTTTTTAATAATTATCTTGAGTTTTGTTTGTAGTTTTTTTTTTTTTAATTGCCAAACAGACATTCAAGTGAAGGGTCTTTTTGCCACTTATAAATGGAAAAGTATGAGCAAGGTTGGTGAAGTGCAGGGACTCAAAATCTTAGAAGTAAGTGTGTCTCCTTGTTGGTATGTGCCCATCACCCCTTTTCTCAACAAACTCCTGTCTTCCCAGAGGTAGGACCACACATTGGTTCTTAATAGTAATACATCTACTACATCTTACTCTGCAGATGTTAACTGATGCTCAAGAATCAAAGTAAATTGTTTGATTCCGTTTATCTTGAAACAGACATCTTCCTTTGCCATTCCTAAATAAAAATATAATGTAACAGCGTGATGACTATAGTTAATAATACTGTATTGCATATTTCAAATTCACTGAAAGAGCAAATCTTAAAAAGTTCTCATCACAAGAAAAAAAACCTTTGTAACTATTAAAATATTTTTTAGTTGGATTCAGAACCATGAAATTGGACATGCTTTCGTACTTGGAAATGTTTTGACTTCCAAAAAAAATTTAAGACTATATGTACATTGTGCTTTCTTTCCAACCAGGGCCCAGCAGAATGGCTCCCACGAAGAAGGGTGGGGAGAAGAAGAAGGGTTGTTCTGCCATCAACGAGGTAGTGACCAGAGAATACACCATCCCCTTTCACAAGTGCATCTATGAGTGGGTTTCAAGAAGTGTACCCCGGGCGCCTGGGTGGCTCAGTTGGTTAAGCGACTGCCTTCGGCTCAGGTCATGATCCCAGGGTCCTGGGATCGAGTCCCACATCGGGCTCCCTGCTCAGCGGGAAGCCTGCTTCTCCCTCTCCCACTCCCCCTGCTTGCGTTCCTGCTCTAGCTGTCTCTGTCTCTGTCAAATAAATAAATAAATAAAATCTTAAAAAAAAAAAAAAAGAAGTGTACCCCTCAGGAACTCAAAGAGATCCAAAAATTTGCCATGAAGGAGATGGGAACTCCAGATGTGCGCATTGACACCAGGCTCAACAAAGTTGTCTGGGCCAAAGGAATAAGGAATATTCCACACCGTATCCATGTGTGGTTGTCCAGAAAACATATGAGGATGAAGATTCACAAATAAGCTCTATTCGTTGGTTACCTATGTGCCTGTCACCACTTTCAAAAATCAACAGACAGTTAATGTGAATGAGAACTAGTCACTGATTGACAAAAAAGATATAAAACTAAAAATTGTGTGTGTATATCACTTGGTTGTTCTTAATTAGGAGTCTATCAATATCCATAAGGAAAAACTGTAAACTAGAAAAGGAAAATGGCCACCAGTGGAGAAAGATGCATTTTTTGTTGTTGTCGTTGATTTTTTATATCCGTATGTATTTCCAAGGGCCTCTGGAACCAAGGACCACAAACTGGGTGGCATAAAACAACAGAAATGTATTCTCTCACAGTTCTGAGGTTGAAAGTCTGAAGTCAAGTTGTCAACAAGTTTGGTTTCTCCTGGAGGCTCTGAGGGAGAATCTGTTCAGTGCTTCTCTCCTAGATTCTGGTAGTTACTGGCAATCCTTGATGTCTTTTGGCTTGTAGACACAGCACTCTAATCTCTGCCCCCATCTTCACATGGCCCTCTCCCCTGGGTGTCTCTATGTATCTGTGCCCAAATTTTCCTTTTCTTATAAGAATAACCATCATTAGGGGCACCTGGGTGGCCAGTCAGTTAAGCGTCTGCCTTCGGCTCAGGTCATGATCCCAGAACTCTGGGATCAAGCCCCGCATCAGGCTCTCTGCTCAGAGGGGGTCTGCTTCTCCCTCTGCCTCTGCCCATCCCCCTGCCCCAGCTCTCTCTCTCTCAAATAAATAAATAAAATCTTTAAAAAAATAATCATCATCATCATTGGGTTAGGGTCTGCTCTAATCCAGCATGACCTCATCTTAATTTGATTACATGTGCAATAATGTGATTTCCCAAAAAAGTCACATTCACATGTACTAGGAGTTAGGACATGAACATATATTTTGTGGTGACACAATTCAGCCCACAACAATATCTGACTCAAATATACTAAATAGACTCAAAATTTAAACTCTTCCATAATCGTTATGAGGAAATACTTTTCCATAAATTTTTCAGAAATTATTTACTAACTGAAACAGCAGCTCATTTAAAAAAGATAATCTCAGTGTAACTTGAAGCATTTATCTACAGTAGTTAAGATATGGAACTAACCTAAGTGTTCATCAGTAGATGAATGGATAAAGATGTGGGGTGTGGGGACGCCTAGGTGGCTCAGTCGGTTAAGCGGCTGCCTTCGGCTCAGGTCATGATCCCAGGGTCCTGGGATCAAGCCCCGCATCAGGCTCCCTGCTCAGCAGAGAGCCTGCTTCTCCCTTTCCCTCTGCCTGCCGCTCTGCCTACTTGTGCTATCTCTCTGTCAAATAAATAAATTAAAAAAAAAAAAAGATGTGGGGGGTGTGTGTGTGTGTGTGATGAAATATTACTCAGCCATAAAAAAGAATGAAATCTTGCCATTTGCAATGACATGCATGGACCTAGAGGGTATTATACTAAGTGAAATAAGTCAGACAGAAAAAAATCAATACCATATGATTTCATTTACATGTGGAATCTAAAATACAAACAAAAAAACAGACTCATGAAGAGAGAGAACAAATTGGTGGTTGCCAGAGGGGACGGGGTTGAGGGTATGGGCAAAATAGGTGAAGGGGATTGAGAGGTACAAACTTCCAGTTATAAAATAAAATAAGTCATAGTAATGAAAAGCATAGCATAGGGAATATAGTCAGTAATATTTTAATAACTTTGTATAGCGATAAAGAGTAACTATACTTACTGTGTAGTGAGCATTTCATAATGTATATTCTTGTAGAATCACTATGTTGTACACCTGAAACTAATGTGTCAATTATACTTCAATTAAAAATAAAGGGCATTATACAAATTTTAATTAATAAATACCAAATTTTAAGTAAAACTATTACAATAAAAAAGTTAAAAAGCATTGTAAGTTGAGCTAAGTGCTTCAGAATACTGTTTAATATAGCTAGTAATATTTGTAGCTAAAAAATAGTGTTGGTCACACTTCATGAGAGCATGAGGAAAAATGGAAAACTTCCATTCCCTTAAAATGTTGACTTCAAGTGGTCATAGGTTTTCCATAGTGACTCCTGCTTTTGAGTCACAATTTTCTAGATCAGAGAGAGAATTTTAAAAATCAAAATTACAGTTATTAACCACACTTCTAATTTCAGGCATTTGTTTCAATTTCCTCATTAGCAAACCTTTTCACAAAAGCTGTACTAAGGCAAAAGATTGACATTTTATATTCTGCCTTCTTTCATTTTCCCTGCAGCAGGTAAATAACAAGAAGCTATGAGGGTGTCAAAAGTATGAGAAACTCAAGTTCTAGATAATCAAGCGTAGTAAAAATCCAAGCAAAATTGAGTAATGGGAAAGGGAGGGGCGTCCACTCAGAGAGCTGAGTGCAAATCCCTACTCATCCTTTCATTAACTACATAACCTCAGGCAAGTGATTCAATTCATTTTAATCCCTACATCACGGGAGACTGCGGAGAGATTAAAGAGCAAGCAAATACAAAGCAATGGACACGAGTTAGGTGCCTGGTTGATGCCTTCTACTGATTTTCAAGTGTTAATTATTTCAAGCCTGTTTGTACTTGCCTCAGTTAATGAGAATATTCATGTCTATCAGCGCAGGCCTTTAAAAATATTGCCCATAAAGCAAATATTGCCAATGATGCAATTTTGCTTCCAAAAAGCACCTTCTTTTATCTAACCAGCATAGTTTAAGAAATGAGGTTTATTGCAAAAAATGAAAGTATCATATTCACCTTGTGCAAAAATGGGGAGCAAAGTGATAATACATGGCATACCCAAGATAGTAGGAATCACAGAATCAGTCCTTGAACTCCGGGTAGCAAAATGAACAAGACTTTCGTAAGAGAATGTGCCGCCAAACAAGGATGTCCTCTCAGAATGGTTCCCTCCTTGCTTGTGTTAGAACCAAGGGCATAGATACTTCATCTGTGTTCTCAAACTTGACCATTCCCTCCTTCAGACCTCCTCCCAGCCACAATCCTAAGCAACTTAATGCAGCTGACTCCACCTTCCTCAACTATCACTTCGTCCTCATTGCAGCGACTATTTCTTCTATGGATGGCAAGTAATGCCCACAAAGTTTATTGCACCAGCCAAACTGCCCCAATTCTAGCCCAACTCAGCATCTTGCCTAAGGGGTCACTCTTCCTGAAAGCCATCTGTTTTTCATCTCTGGGATGTTCACATCCCATGCTCTGTACCTGTCACCATAGTGAAGGAGAGGGATTCCATTATAAAAAGTGGAAGCAGTATGATAACACTGGGCAAAACTAGAATGCCAAAGTGATAATACATACCCGTACGCAGCAGAGTAAACCTCCCCCTCAAACAAAACAAGCAAAATAGAAAATCACATCTCTTGCTCCTTTTAAGCTCTGCTTACAACCCTCCTCCACAGAGGTTTTTGAGACACTCTCCTGCTGGCTTCTTTCCCAGCCTTGTCCCCCACTCAACAACAGCTTCTCACTCCTGCAATACTTAGCACTCACTCTGGCTACATCTGTGGTTGGGGGACTGTGTGTTTACATGTGGCCAGCTCCTAGCAGGTGCTTTTCTGCACTATCTTTTCTACACTATTCTTATGGACCTTTCTGGACTATTCCCAATAACATAGGGAAAAAAAATTGTTTTAAATTATACATCTATAGATACCTCTTTTGCCTGTATCTAATACATAATAATTGCAGATTCCTAGAAAATCTGCACCTCCTATACTGGTTGTTAATGTGCCCAGATAAATATTGGATGCCTGCCCTAAAAGAAGTTGATAATCGAATGTGGTCAAATATATTATAAACAATAGGTGGCTGTCAATGAAGTCATTATATTTCAGTCATATGTAGCCTGTTCCCTTGATCTGATATAAATCTCTAGAAAGTAACCTCTAAGGGAGAGAACAAAAGAACATAATATTTCCCCATTTCATACTTTTAAAAGCTGTGCACCATCTTTCTCTTGGAATTGCCACCCCATCATATTTGAGAAGAGTTGGCTGTTCAGCGCTTAGCTTCATTCATTTCCCTGACATCCTTTGATTCTGGGCTGGTTCCCCAGCCACCATCCTTCCTTGTCACTGAGGTCCTGCCAGTGCAGCTCATTCAGTAGCCATCATCACAGTGAACTATGTCCCAGCAGCTCCAGATGGAAGATGGGGGTAAACAGCTCCCCTAAGAGTGTTCTCTGATGCAGTGCCATCAATCAACTCACAGCTGGGACCAAACCGCTCGGTGACTGAGCCAGCGACATCCTGCCAAAAGCATAGCACATTTCTTAGTGCCCAGCTTCCTTCAAGAGGGAGATGTCACAACTTCTTGCTTTAGCATTCAAGAAGCCCTCAATACCTAATATTTACACCCCGTTGTATTTTTTTATGTGACTGTAACCATTAATATTCTTCATCTAGGTTTAATTTTTTAAAATTATAACAGATACCCAAATTGGTAACCGTACCCCCTCTGCCTCCCTCTGGGAAGGCAAAGCCTCTTGTTTGCTTGCCTTTAATAAATCACAATATGGAAAATTAAACAATAGGTTATTTTACAGTGAAATTACTTTTATGGCTCATGCTCGGTTAAAGACAGTAGTAACATCTGCGGGCTGGTGACCTGCAGCAATGGTAAGCGGTTCGCTTTTTTCTGCAAGTGGCAGATTGGGGGGGGGTCCTTCCTTAAGCCAAGATCAGAATTGAGAGTGAACAGTTGGAACTCTGCAGCACAAGAGGCTTGGCGTCCACATCCTGCGAGATAAACATCCTTGTGATTGCCAGGGATGCTTCCCTCTCTGCCATGATGTGAGCAGGAGGGTGGTGCGTGAGACACCAGTGTGGACGCTATGAGTGAAAAATAACCATCGGTGAGATATAAGAAACTCCATTTATAATCCCATATTCCATTACAAAAATGGTAAACTCAAGTTACGGCACTTGCATCTACTTAGTAACATTATTTAGGTTAAGCTGATAAAAGTCATTTCCTTGGAATAAAGAATGATACCTGCATCCCTTATTTTTAAGAAGGACATCTTCCCCCTCCCCCCGCCCCCAAATTGTATGTACTTTCCCTATTCTCTGTAACTAGCCTCTCCAAGATACTGTGGGTCTCCCATGTCTCAACTTCCTCATTTGCTGATAATAGGGGAGTTCTCCAAAGCTCTGCAAATCACGCTTTGCTGGTTCAATAAACCCATTTCCTTTTCTTCAGTTAGATAAGAAAACTCTGTCCACTTACACATAAGGTCTATTTTTACAAACATCTTTTTTTCCATTTCTGTACACATACACACACTCCTGCCTCTGCTTAATTTCTACTTCAAAGGTGCAAGAAAATTGTAGGGAAATGAGATACAGTAGAATGAGAATGGCATAATTTCCCTATGATCTCTTGTGTGTGCAGGTGACTCGAGAGATTCCAGGTAGGAGTGATGGCATATAAATCAGGGAGCTGGCACTGAGCTGAGTGATGAGAAAGACAAAGGGATCTACCTGTGGTAACTTGGGAATTGTCCATGTCAGCATCTTCACTTTACAGGTAGGAAACGGACACCTGCAGACATGAAATCCCTTGCCTCATGAATTCACACCAAACAGGCTCAAGAGTTTAGATTGTTTTGTCATGTCATCATATCAGCTGAAAGGAAAATGTTATGAAAATCATTCAGGAAAAAATCATTTTGTCAAGACAGTACATAGTTATGGTTCCTTGTACAAGTATCTATTGAGCAACTCATATGTTCAAGCAATTATGTGGCTTATGAAAACATGATTGAGTCTCTTGCATCAAAGGAGAGATAAGCCCAGAAAGAACCGTAACATAAGGCAGACTATAAACGCAAGATGTATGTAAGTTAAACCTCAGTACTTACCATCCCCACATCAAGGCAATAACCCATTTAGTAAGGGAGATAATAACATGATAAGAAATAACGCTGGGAAATCCATCAGACTCCGCTATATACTAACCACTGAGGTTCAGGTCAATTAAACACACCACAAGATTTGAGTTTATGTATTCAAGTTTATATACTGTTTCCATTATAGATACTTAGTGCCATATATAAAGATAATCTATATGCAAAGTAAAACTCCAAATATACATTCTCAAAGTGGAAAATATGCCCCTCTTAGTGGATGCTAGATTTTTGTTTTATAAACTCCAAGGCTTTAGATTCTGCACAGAAGTGAACCTGCCCTGGAAATTGATCCCTAAAGAAAAGTATATGTTCCTATTTTAAAAATCTTTATCAAAAGACCTATAAGCTTAAGATTCTTCAAAAAAACTTATGTGCCTTTTAATATCTCAATATGAGAGTTTAGAAAAAGGTGACCAGGACTTGGTGTAAGGCATCCTTTTATGGGAAGGAAACGAGCAGAAACGGTTTCTCTTACAGAATTCCTTTCATGCTCTCTGACAAAAGATTGCAACAAACTGTGCTCGTCCTTGTTTGGGAGGTATTTTAACATTTCCAAACGCCGTGAAGTTGTGCTGCTTCCAATAGGCCCTGCCACTTGGACTTCTGCTCCCTCAGAGCGCAAAGGCCTGGAAAGGTGGTTGATAGAGACCCAAATGTGTGATTCAAGAGTCGTTTATAGACTTGAGAGGATCTTCTATTTATGAAACATTTACATACAGCATCTCATTTTATCTTTGCACAGTTCCTGTGAGATGTCAGGCAAGTATTAGAATTCCTGAAGACGAAGAAACAGAGATCCTTGACTCTGATTCCAGAAAAGGTCAGGGACAAAACTCGAACTCCAGTTGAAGCCTCCTGACAACTAAGCCTTTCTTTGCACCGCCTCATGTATAAACCAAAGGCAAATTTTGTTCGTGATCATCTTTTTTTGTTAATTTATTTTTTTATCATGGTCAATTAGTGATAATATTTTTTTAAAGATTTTATTTATTTATTTGACAGAGAGAGAGACAGCGAGAGAGGGAACCCAAGCAGGGGGAGTGGGAGAGGGAGAAGCAGACTCCCGCGGAGCAGGGAGGCCGATGTGGGGCCCGATCCCAGGACCCTGGGATCATGACCAGAGCCGAAGGCAGACGCTTAACGACTGAGCCACCCAGGAGCCCCAGTCCCATGGTTTTTAATCCTCAGTCCCCTTCCCCCAGCAATGGAGGATTCAGTTGCAGAATCCATCAAGAGAAACACAAGCCCTTTACACAGCTCCTCCTGTCTGCCAGCTCTCCAGTTCCCCTCCTTACTACCAAATTGGCTGATGTGCTAGTTACTTGAAAAATAAATTAATGGCTCCATCAGTAGAAGACTTGTCTTAGGATCTGAGAACTTTTATTTTTTTTTAAGATTTTATTTATTTATTTGACAGAGAAAGAGCCACAGCGAGAGAGGGAACACAAGCAGGGGGAGAGGGAGAGGGAGAAGCAGACTCCCCCGCTGAGCAGGGAGCCCAATGTGGGGCTCGATCCCGGGACCCTGAGATCATGAGCTGAGCCGAAGGCAGACGCTTAACCCACTGAGCCACCCAGGCGCCCCTCATGATATATTTTTAAATCTTAAAAAATACCTGAGGCTTTAATGTGCCAGATTTTATATGAATCTATCTAACTGGCACAGAGGAGGTGTGCATTCTCTTCTCGGCCAAGACATTTTCATCAAGGTAAGAGATCAAGATATTTATGAACGGAATCCTTAATGAACAAGTTAATATAAAATGTGTTGCTTCTTATAAAGCACAGTGAATAAATCCAATCGGTAAAAACAAGTGTGAAAGTTGAACCACAGAATAAACTTGAAGCATCGCCCCCCACGTGTGCGGACAGATTGATGGTTCCCACCAGCACTGGAAAACAGAAATGGCTTGACTTTTTCATTTAAGGAGGGGAAAATAGGATTAGAAGTGGACAGAGCTCTGGAGACAGATATGCTGCCTAGAAGCCCTATTGCTTTCTGGGTTTTTCACTGCTGAAACTTTACGGACACCAGGAAAAGTAGAGCAAAAACACAATGTAAATCATTGACTTGGTCCTGCCATTTCCTGAAGCAGCTGGGGTAGTCTGTCCATAAAACATTAACATGACACTTCTGAGCTTTGACTGGTCGTTTGGAAGAGAAAGGGTAAAGAATACACAATTCCTTTGGTGAGAATGGAGACATTGTTCAGATAAAAACAAACAGGCAATGTGGTTGAGCTTCCACGGAAAAACAGGAAGCGAACATGAAAATGTAAAGCCCAACACTGAAATGGATTAAACTTGATTGGTTCACCATAATATGAACAGGCGGGATTAGGAGCATCTAAGGCTTTTCTTTCCCCCCTTTACTTTTTCCAAGAAAGAAAGATGCCCTGCTGCCTGAACCATGCTCAGCATTTAATTTATGCCTCTAGTAAATAATTGAGCTGCGTGTCCTTTGTACACAGTGAATTAATGTGTTTATCCATCGTGACCGAGGGAGATAAAGGATAAAAAGTATTCGCTTCCTTGACTGGCAAAAGGATCATTCCTTTTTCTAATACTGATTTTTCCACAGTACTGGCTTATAGGCAGGGCCAACCGTACTCGCATGAAGGTCATCAGGAAGGATATTGGCAGGACCACCTGCCAGAGAAATGTCTGTCCTCCACCAAATAATCACCCCTAGAATCCAGAATGCAGGCACCCAGGTGCCAAAAAATCCCCATCTTTAATGATAACATATTTATTATAGAAAGCATACCACAGTGCTCTGAGTATGAATTCATTAGTCCCTAGGCCCTTTTCTGTATAAATAATCTATGCACATGCACACAAGCCAATCACATTATGGTTTCTCAAAGGAAAGTTTTATTAATGCCAAAATATCTTCCTTTAGAATATGGCCTTTAAGAAATGCCAAGTCAGGGTACTTATAGAAACAAACTTGAGGACATGTGGTGAAATGAATTTGCAGATAAATGTTTTGCCATGTTGGCATTAAAATGGGCAATAGGGCAATGCGATTCTTCAAATTCTTATACAAATTTAAAAGGTAAGCCAAAGGAGAAGTCAAATTACAAATAAGTGGGTTAGTAGTGGCTATGATACTAAGTACTAACACTCTATAGGGAAAATTTTTTATTTTGCTTTTTTGTGGTTTTTTTACAAGCTCACTTAAAAACACAAATCGATAAACTCAATTAGTTTCATGGTTTCTCCATTTGGGCATAATTTTCTGAGAGTGACACCAAAATAGTTTCATGGGAGATATGATTGTTCCATACATATCAGCTCCAAAAACGTCACTGCTATGTTCCAGATAGTTTCAGCTCCCTTAAATTACTTATTAGGAATCCAAAATTATTTAACATATTTAGACTTTACGAGGAGTTATTTGTGTTTCAAGTTTTCTCTTCTCTTTGAAACGGTAAAGAACCAGAAGTGTTTACGAATTACGGATGCAGATGCAGGCCATGCTTTTCATTCAAGATTGTTTTCTGTGTCATTTCATGCATTTGGTTTCCTGCTACAATGGCACTCCAAGAAGTAGACTTGGGGCCATCTATAGCACACCTATATGCTCAGCCCTGCTCAAGCCCTGGGAATAGTTAAAGCTCAAAGCAGGAATGATGACATGATCTTTGCACCAATATGCGGATCCTCAGCTAACCCACCCTGTTCTTGGACAGCACATTCCACTAGCAGTATGTACTTGCCTCACACCCCCGTTCCAGGGTTGGGTCTCCCTGTGTTCTTTCCCACCTAGCTCTCCATTCTCTCTCTTCACCCCTTCCCAATTCTGTCCCAGCACTGGAGCCTTGTTTCTTAACTCCAGTTCTTAGAATACTCTCTGCATCTTCCCCGCCAGGAGCCCCATGGAGTTGTGTTGAGGTCACCCAGCTACAGTCTCCCCTGGTACATCCTGTTGGACCTTATTCTCGCCTCTGTTCTAGCTGAGAGGAACCCTCTGGTGTCCAAGTTCCAACCTTCTCAGATTTGGTGCTGACACACATATGCTAGTTAGGGCAATGAGTTCTATGTGGACATCACTGACATCCATACTTTGTATCCTTACATTTATTGAAACTTCTCTACTAGCTTAAAATTGACAACCCCTGATACTTGGGATTGGAATCTGATAAACAATTCCTCTTTGTGTCCTTTAAGGTTTTTTGGACGTTAGCTAATTGTCCTTTCAGTGTGGCTGACCAAACTAAACAATCCTAATTCTTTCTAAGTCCACCCTTACATCCAGCCCTCTTCAGCCGCCCTTCTGTAGTCCCTATCCAATCCCCTTACACTTCCTTGAGTTTTAATAACCAACATTACACATAAAATCCAAGGACAGATATCCCACATATACATGGAAGATTATGTTCTCTATTGTTTGCCATTTACTAATAGGTGTTGCCAAGAACTTCATTGACTTTTTGTATGTAGCAACACATCCATTCATCCAATGAATATTTCCTAAGTAAGTACTATGTGCCAGACCTTGTTCTAAGCACTCAGGATACATCAGTGAGACAGGGATCCCTGCCCTAGCAAGGCTGATATTTTAGCCAAGAGAGACAGACTATAAACATAATACAGAAGAAATTATAGAGTAGTGAAAAAGGGGTAAGTGTACAGAAAAAAAGAAAAGATAGAGCAGTATAATATGACTGAGAGTGTTGAAGGATGGGGAATAAATATTGAGGGAATCAACTGGGTTGATTACATATAAATGATATATGGAATACACATATTATATATACACACAGATGTATGAGTGGTATAATGTTTCTGCTGTCATGCAGATGAAGGCGTCAGTATAGAGTTGGTGTGGAAGCTCTAAGGTGTAACCAATACCCGAGGCTCTTCTCTCTTCTGCTTGCCATGTTCATGGCCCCAATTCTCAAAGCCACCTTGTGGTCACAAATAGTCACTGTTCTCCATTCATCATGTCTACACAAGTCAAAGTCAAAAGAAAGAGGCACCTACAGCTGAGTAAGCCCCCTGGGTACAGACCTGGGTTTATATCTCACTAACACCTATATCTAAAGGGAGACTGGGAAATATTTTTTAGCTGGGATGATAGCTAATCATTGATATGGAGGCTCTTCTAGGGAAAAAAAAGAAAGGACAAGTGGATATTGGGTAGGCAACTAACAATTTCTGCCACAATAGTTTTAATATAAAGTTGTAATTAGTCTTAGCCTCCCCTAAAAGAATCTTAAACTAATAGCATAAATTTTGCGTTAAGTCCTTGGGGGTTTTTTCCCCTCTGATTATTGCCTTAAACATTCACACAAAGAACCTAAATAGTCATTTTCTCACTCACATGGCTGGTTGACTTCTTGTTGAAGTTTATTCTACTCATTTGGCATTTTGTTCCTGGTTTTTCCTAATTGCTTGACTCTCACAATTTTTTTATATTTTCCTTTAGTAAAAAACATGGGAGGACCTGTCATGTTACTATCTATTGAATTTATAACTGATTTTTTTTCTTTTATTATGTTATGTTAATCACCATGCATTACATCATTAGTTTTTGATGTAGTGTTCCATGATTCATTGTTTGTGTATAACACCCAGTGCTCCATGCAGAATGTGCCCTCTTTAATACCCATCACCAGGCTAACCCATCCCCCACCCCCTCCCCTCTAGAATCCTCAGTTTGTTTCTCAGAGTCCATAGTCTCTCGTGGTTCGTCTCCCCCTCCGATTTCCGATTTCCCCCCGCTTCATTTTTCCCTTCCTACTATCTTCTTTTTTTTTTTTTTAACATATAATGTATTATTTGTTTCCGAGGTACAGGTCTGTGATTCAACTACACAATTCACAGCACTCACCCAGCACATATCCTCCCCAATGTCTATCACCCGGCCACCCCATCCCTCCCACCCCCCACCACTCCAGCAACCCTCAGTTTGTTTCCTGAGATTAAGAATTCCTCATATCTGTGAGATCACATGATACATGTCTTTCTCTGATTGACTTATTTTGCTCAGCATAATACCCTCCAGTTCCATCCAAAGCTTGCAAATGGCAAGCTTTCATTCCTTTTGATGGCTGCATAATATTCCATTGTATATATATACTACATCTTCTTTATCCATTCATCTGTCGAAGGACATCTTGGCTCTTTCCACAGTTTGGCTATTGTGGACATTGCTGCTATAAACATCAGGGTGCACGTACCCCTTCGGATCACTACATTTGTATCTTTGGGGTAAATACCCAGTAGTGCAATTGCTGGGTTGTATAGTAGCTCTATTTTCAACTTTTTGAGGAACCTCCATACTGATTTTTAACCACAAATATCACTGTGTATTGTGGACATTTTCCATAAATTTTGACATAAAATTTATTAAAATGGGGCAAAGTTCCAAGTTTAGTGACTACCAGATATCCAGACTTTTATAATTAAGGATCTCCTCAAATGAATTTTGTCTAATGGGAGTCAAACATCTTTCAGCATCCCCAGCCCAAATGCTGTGTTTTCTAATTTTCTTATTAAATATTAAATTTTTTATGTCGACCTATTATTTGTAAGTGTCATTACGTCACTCTGGTTTTGCAGGTCCTTGGGAAAAATAAGAAAAAAATTGTTACTTAGATATGTAAAAGCAAAAGAAAACTCATAGTTTTCTTTTTCCCATTTTGGAGGAAGGAGAGTAAAAGCAAACAAATGAGCCAGAGAAGGAGAGAGAGAGAGAGAGAGAGATAGGGATACAAAGATACGTAGGTGAAGATGGAGAACTAAAAAGGAAGATGAAGGAGATGCAGGTGCAAGTGGACATGCGGATGGAGATAGGGGGAGAACCCTGACTGCATGCCCTCGCTAGCGAAACAAGCCGTTGGGAAAGGAAAGAGGTACTACTGTTTGTGATCACTTGACACGGACAAGCACGACATGACATTGTGGCCACTAAGCTCTTGGCTTCTTAATTGTTTGTTAAACAAAGCCCAGGATCCTTTGTTCCACCTGGAGCCAAGGATATACTCTCTCCCTGTGCCTCAGAGAGACTGACAAGAAAACAAAGGGTAAGAAATTCACAGAACTGGTGAGGGGAGAGAGATGGGAGAGATGGACGCTGAGGAAAAAGCAAAAGAGAATGAGGGGTGAGGAAGAGAGCCAGTGGAAGGGAAAATGGGAGGAGAGACCCAGGGAGTTCTGGGGGATTTCAGAAACTTTTCTTGTCACCCCCACTCCATTTAGGAGGTGGGTTGCTTGATCTTTCAGCTTCTCCCGATCCTTACCATGTCTTCTAGAGTAACCCAAAAAGCCAACTCTCAGAGAAATGGTGGTTCCACCTGAACAGCAGTGAGCAGAAAATATTCCTGGGAGGCAGAAGAAATCAGTCCAGGCCCGCCCCCTCCAGATACTCATTTACTCTCATCGTTCTCTAGAGTCCTTCATTCCTCTTCTCCCCCTGGTTTTAAAAAGCTGTACACGAAACAGCTGTAAATAAGGAGGAAAGTGGCCTGTGTTGGTGTTCCTAGTAACTGAGATAAATGTCTCCCCTCAGAAAAGCAAGACAGTGCCATGACTGAAGCTCCAGACAAAAAAATCAGAGGCCAGCTTCCATCCACCACCCGCCAACCTGCAAGGCACTCAACTGCCCTGAGCAAAGCTTATAGCTATAAAATGAGACTAATTATTTTAACAAGCAAATAACTTCTGTGTCAAAGCTCTTTTAAAAGTATATAATGTTATCGCAATTTGATGGTTTTAAAAAAATGAAACGTTGAGTCAAATAGTGGTTTCCAAATGCGTGACATTTAATCCCTTAGCAGTTGTATAAGGTCTTTGAGGTTAGCAACACGAGAAGAGATAAAACTGAATGTTATCATCATTACAATCTCAGAAAAACTAAAATAAAAGTTCTTGAAAAGTCATATGTTTCAGACGTTATTTGTAGAAGGAAGATAGCCGAAAATTATAGCTATGTGAAGTGAAACCACCTTTGTGGGTTTTATTTATTCATTTATTTATTTTCCAAAGATTTTATTTATTTATTTGACAGAGAGAGACACAGCGAGAGAGGGAACACAAGCAGGGGGAGTGGGAGAGGGAGAAGCAGGCTTCCCACGGGGCAGGGAGCCCAACACGGGGCTCGATCCCAGGACCCTGGGACCATGACCTGAGCCGAAGGCAGACACCCAGCGGCTGAGCCACCCAGGCGCCTGTGGGTTTTATATTTGCTTTTTCTACTTACTTGTTTGAGAGAGAAGTTCAAGAAATGATGGCTACAGGGTGATGTCGCTACAGAATTTGCAAGCACCATCACGCAGGTGAGTAGAGAGGAAATAACATACATAAGAGGAAAACACCCAAAATTGCTTAAGTTATATTCTTGGCACCTCATTAATACAGGCCCATATGTGCAGGGTATCGCTGCTTCTCTCAGGAGGTAAAAAAGCATTCACCTCAAGTGTAATGACACATTCAAAAATGCTAGTAATTAGTATAATCACTTTTGCCAAAAATGAAACACAGGCAAGACTGTTTCTAGTGTATTTATAGCTATTCACATCAAAAGGAGTGCCGGGTGAGTGGGCTGAGCAGCGTGAGAGACAGCATCCTGCTGTGAGGCGACAGTAGTCTGGATCCTTCCTTTTCAGGGATAGCTGTGCCCCAGTTGGTATCAGAAGGGTCCCTCATTGTTAGCGCTTGTCCCTGCCTCCAGGACAGCTCCTTCCACAGCCCCCCACTGTGGGGCCCTCCATCCTGCAATGAGCCATCTGGAGAGGAAAAGCTGGCCCCAACTCCCTCTGGAAGTTGTTAGCTCTGTCCCACAGTTGGCGCCCAGGGGCTCCAGGGAGTTGACCTCTTCACAGGCTTTCTTCCCATGTCAGGAAGCTGATCGTCCCCTTTTCACTACACTGTCAACTTCTACCGGTTCTCCAAATTACACGACAAATCTCTAAAGCGGACACGGGCTTCCCATGGGAAACGCACGCTGCCACCGTGAGCATCCTTCTTAACAAGCATGAGGACCTTGTGGTTTAATTTAAGGGGAAGTATCCCACCTTGTTCCCTTTGTGTAGCTTTTGAAAATAATTAAAATCTGAAAAAACACAGAAAGAGAATGAATCATAGAACAAACCGAATACATCTCTCTCTACTGTGGTCTATGACCATGAGCTTGGGAGTTAGAAAGGCTTGTGTGTTCCATCATGGACTGAGACTGGCGGTCTGATCTCAGCCAAGTTACCTCACCTTGCAGCTCCTCAGCTTTTGCATCTATAAAAGGTGTGTGTGTGTGTGTGTTACTAGATTCATAGACCTGTTAGACATTAGTATAAACATAGATGTCGATGCTCCCCTACCACATATATTTATGAAAAGAACTTTATCAATGTCTTTGCTAGGTAGCAAGACCCTATGTTAAGTCCTGGGGAGCAAAGGCAAACAAAAAACCTTCCTTCCTCTCCAAGAGATTCTTTCTACAGGAGTGATATGAAGCTGTATCGTCCTAAGGCAGACTTTAACAACAATCCTTCACATTACTGAACTCAGGACTATAAAGTATCATAAATGACCATCTACTAAGGGGTTGCCCTTAGAGCATGCTTAGATTCTTTCTCTTTACTATCCTTACTGAACAACAAAAAATCATCCCCTTTGTAATAAGACAGATCTATATGACAGTCCTTAGGGAAAATTCGAGCTTCCACAAAATAATAGCTATTTAATGCTTTGCTGACTACAAGGCCCTTTTCAAATGTGTGTTATCACCACCCTTTGCAAACAGCATTTTCAAGTTTACTCACTTCAAGCTCCACCTTCTCCCCACTGCTTAGTATCATGAGGACTCCTGGTCTGTTCCCTGAGCGTCATGGTGCCTCTCTTCCCCTGCTAACCAGCAGGCAATGGGGGGGAGGTGATCTGAAGTAGCACCTGTAGAAAAGGAAATCTGCAATTTTGCTGTGCCTTAGGACGATACAGCTTTTTAAAATCAAGGTTCTATTTTAAATTTTGAGCCCCTGCTCTTTTATTTTCTATAGCACTCATAAGTGGTCCTGTCACCTGCCTGGGCTTGAACGTGAAAACCTTCATCAAGGCGCATTCCCTCTTGAGCTGAGGCAGCCTGTTAGATACATCTTTCTTCTACTGAGTTCAAGATTGTTGGCGTACCTTTCTTGTCACATATCCTGCTATTGCAACAACACACCCCCCTCTTCCCTGCCCCGAGTCCCTGCTCTTGCCGTTCCTCTCCACATTACCCCTCCTTTCTCCCCTTCCCTTTCCCTCTTCATCTTAAGATGGAGCTCAAGCCTGCCATTCTCCAGGAAGCTAACTCTGACCTCCCCGAACCCACACATATACCTTTCTGCACGTGTGTTCAGCACTCTCCAAACTTCCGGTCTGTCCCCAACATTGTGACCATTTCCTTATAACTGTCATGATCTTTGTACCTGATACCCTTCTAAACTGTGAACTGCGTGAAAGCTTAAGCCATTTCTTTTTCCACTTGATAATCCCAGTACCTGCTACAGAATAGCCTCTCCAAAATGCTTCTTCAAAGAACAAACTGGTTTTTCTGACTTCCTATAACCA
Source organism: Mirounga leonina (assembly GCF_011800145.1). NCBI lineage: Eukaryota > Metazoa > Chordata > Mammalia > Carnivora > Phocidae > Mirounga > Mirounga leonina. Next base: position 70,612,481 of record NW_023270807.1, read on the forward strand.
TCATTCATTCTTCCTACTTTGATCATGTAGAGCTGAAAACGGGCCTCATTCCTCTGTAAAACAAGTCACTCATACATTTGAGGAGAGATGTCATCTCATGTCATATCATTCACATGTTCATACATTTCTTCATTTGACCAGTAAATATTTGATAGCCTTCTACATGGCTAGTATTACTGAAGATACCTATGGAAAAGAACAGAGAAATGAAATGCAAACCCTATCATTAGGAAGAAGATGATTTTGGATAGTGTCTCTGGAACTTCTCCATTGTAAATTTCAACCAACCACCAGTGTCATTTCTAAAAATAATTTTTAATTTGGCAATTTATTCACGTGGTCAAAATAAAATGACATGTAAAAGGTTACGTTGAGCACCCTTATTCCTCTTCTGTCCCTGTCTACTCCATTCCCACTCTGCCTACTATGGGTAACCAAGTTCTTTAATTTCTTTTTTATTATTTTGGAATTTTGTTTTGCAAATAAAAACAAATATGATTATATATTCTTATTTCCTGTGTTCCATACATAAAAGATAGCATTCAATATATACTATTATACAACTTTTTTTTTTGCTTAACAATACATCCTAACAGTCTTTCCCAATTAACACACAGATAGCTTCTTTATTCTTTTTCATAACTGCAAAGTATTCCATTATGAGAATCTATCATCATTTATTTAATTAGTGCCCTAGTTATGGGCTGTTCCCTCTGTCTCAATTTTACACATTGCACATATCAAATTACAGACTCTCCTGAGCTGGACCCTTTACTCCTCCAATTCACTAAACTGGTTTGTATTAGCTTTAAGACAATCATGTTACCCTCCTGACATCATTAGTATGTAAGCTTTTCATCAAGTAAAATGCTAATCCTTTCCACGTGAAGTGGTATTGGACCTTTCTCCTCCCTTCTGTACTTTAAATGATTTACTTTAATATAAAGGGAAAATTTTGCATTTATCACCACTAAACTTCATTTTGTTTGTTTCAATTCATCACTCCCACATTCCAATATGACTTCTTGAATCTTAACTCTATTATCAATCATATTAGTGACTCCTTGCAGATTAGGAGCATGCACAAATTTGATAAGTGTGTTTTCTATTTTCATCCAAATAATTTATCTTCTTACTCTACCACAATAAATCTCTTCCCCAGAGGATGAGATCTCCTTCCTCATTCCCACAACTTTCCCTTCTTCCTGGGCCCTTGGCTTCATTCTTTCCAAGTTCCCTGGTTCCATATTCCCTAGTTAATTCTGTTTTCTACAACATCCTCACTGTTTCCTCTCTATTCACACTATTCATATCCTACCCTCAGAATCCTTCCCTTCCCTCTTATATCCACCTTAAAGAAAATCCACTGGACCTTGCAAACATCCTAATTTATTTTCTTCCTTTCACAGGCAAATTTCTCAAATGCACAATCTGCACTCAGGATCTTTAATTCCTCCCCTCTTGTCTTGGCAACCATATGACTGAAACGTGACCATCAATGGTACCAGTCACCTCCGAGCCACCAGACTCCCTTGTTTTCTCCACAGATTTTGAAATATTAGTGGTTTGGCAAAACGGGGCTCAGAAGTATCCCTGACAACATCTGGCTGTTGCTGAGTATTAGCTGTCTGCTCTTGACAGCCTCGTCCTTAAACTCACCATACTTCCTGTCATCTTCTTCCCAACCCAAGTCACTCAATGAGCTAAGGACCCCTGCTTTGTGGTAACAAGACTGAGTTCTGAACAAATACATCAAAACCACTCCCTGTGACCCCTTCAGATCAGTCAGCTTGGCATACTACCCATTTATTCCAGTGACTTAGCTATTGTTTAAAATATTTTAGCAACCAGTTTATGGTGCATTCTTCCATGTATTCTTAGTGCTAATACATCTTTTTTTTTCTGCCTTGGAGGGTATATTTAAATTCACCTTTTAACCAAAATTTACTTGAAAAAGGAAATTTCTTTTTAAAGATTTTTATTTATTTTTTGAGAGAGAGAGAGAGAGAGACAGCAAGAGAGCGAACACAAGCAGGGGGAGTGGGAAAGGGAGAAGCAGGCTTTCCATGGAGCAGGGAGTCCGATGTGGGGCTCAATCCCAGAACCCTGAGATCATGACCTGAGCTGAAAGCAGACGCTTAACGACTGAGGTACCCAGGCGCCACTGAAAAGGCAAATATCTTAATTTGGCTAATCATGCTTTTGTTCAAAAGCAAAGAGCAAGTACATAACACTGTAGAAAATTTTCCTGTGAAATTGTTTTAGTAGGCAATTCTGAAAAAGGAAGAAAAAATGTTATTTGAAAAAGGAGGGGCGCCTAGGTGGCTCAGTCAGTTAAGCGTCTGCCTTCGGCTCAGGTCATGGTCCCAGGGTCCTAGGATCGAGCCCCACATGGGGCTCCCTGCTCAGCGGGGGAGCCTACTTCTCCCTCTCCCTCTTCCTGCTGCTCCCCCTGCCTGCACTCCCTCCATCTCTCTCTCTCAAATAAATAAATAAAATCTTAAAAAAAAAAAAAAAAGAAAAGAAAAATGACATCACTCTTATTAAAATACACGTAGTTTTATAAAGGAAACTAGCTTGAAGATCAACAACCTTTTTAACGCATATGGTTTTGTCTGTTTAAAATAAAGTCTCTTTACTTACCTAACTGGAATAATGAAACTACCATCCCCAGCTTCCCTAACACATCTCTAATGGGGACTTGTGGATTTAATACAGCATATGAGAGGATGGTACTGGCCTTCAGGCACTTCACGAAGGACCTCATGCCACTATTATGTCTTATTTTGATTTAAAACAGAACTGAGATGGGGCGCCTGGGTGGCTCAGTTGGTTAAACGACTGCCTTCGGCTCAGGTCATGATCCCGGAGTCCCTGGACCGAGTCCCGCATCGGGCTCCCTGCTCGGCAGGGAGTCTGCTTCTCCCTCTGACCCTCCCCCCTCTCATGCTCTCTCTCTCTATCTCATTCTCTCTCTCAAATAAATAAATAAAATCTTTTAAATAAATAAATAAATAAATAAATAAATAAATAAATAAATAAATAAAACAGAACTGAGAGGGGTGGAGAGACAGAGACTGAGAGACAGAGAGAGATCGAGAGGGAAAGAAAGAAATAGGCTGCTCCTACAATCATGGAGACAAGCTGGAGACGCAGGGGAGCCAATGGCGCTGCAGTCCGGGTTGAAGGGCCTGGAACCAGGGGCGCTGACGGCGTAAGTTCCAGTCTGAAAGCCAGCAGGCCTGAGACCCAGGGAGAGCTAATTTCTCAGCTTGAATTCTAAAGGCTTGGAAAGATCAATGTCCCGGCTCCATCAGTCAGGCAGGAAGAATTCCCTCTAACTCAGTGTTTTTGTTCTATTCATATTAGGGAGGGAAATCTGCCTTACTCAGTCTACTGATTCAAGTGTTCAGCTCGTCCTAAAACACCCTCACAGACACGCCCAGAATAATGTTTGACCAAAGGTCTGGGCACCCTGTGGCCCAGTCAGGTTGACACATACAATTAACCATCACAATACTTAAGATTCATTTATTTTCATTTTAAAAATATGGATTTCTGTCTCCTCAGACGTAATTTCAGTGATCTGGCAACACTGGGGACTCGTTCCCAGGTAGTAACAAAAATGATGATGTTTAGAGGTTGTCACAGTCCCTATCTCTCCCTGTGACATTGTGCCCCCACCCTCACTTGATTTTCCTGGCTGGCCTCAGCACACATTTGAATTTGAGACCCTCTAGCTTAACCTGTATTATCTATGAGAACTGATGTTGGTCTTTGGGACAGGTGTGTGTGTGTGTGTGTGTGTGTGTGTTCCTATAGTTATTATTTTAGACAATGAGAAAAACTAAGAAGCATATACACAACTTACATTAATGGAGAGACCTCAAAAGAGAACAAATTGGGGTGCCTATGGCCATTCCCATGACTTCAAAAGGATTTGAAATACCAAGAACCCTTCCTCCCCTGACTACCCTGAGATGCAGAGAGTGACAAAAGATAACGCAGACTGTCTTACTAGAATTCCCGGGGCATTATTCTAGACTGAATTATGCAGACACAAGAACATGTCACGTTGGGGAAAAGGGACTCCATCTTGAGGCAGGACAATCTGTCCGAGAGCTTTTGCATTGATTGAAATTGAAGTGATACTGGAAGTGAGTGAATACCCTGGAAACTGGTTACTATGCACTTTTTTAAAATATTGATTTCTCAATCCTTAATTTCAGACAAATATTGGCTGTTTCTTAATGCTAAGAGGCATAAGTGAAGATTAAGCACTGAGCCAGAGAACAGCTTTGGACTAACGAGAAACTTAAACTCCAATACAAAGTGGTGAATCTAAGTAGTGAATCAATGAATGAGTGGTTTCTACCTACCCAGGTACCTGGGTTCCTCTAGAACCTCCTTCCGCTATTCACCAGGAACCCTCCAGGTAACCTGGGATAGGCTTCATTTTGAACGTTGGTGGAGTCTAAGTTCTTTTAGGGGGAAAACCATATCATATTTTTATATTCCCTTTGACTCTGAAAACAGGATTTTCACATAATAATGGCTCAATAAATATATATTAAATTAATTGAATGAATGTCCTTAAATATATTCTTCATGGTTGAATATAACATTCAAATGAGCAAAAGAACTGCTGTAAAGAAAATGAAATTGTGACAGATAATCACACATATGCATACACACACACAAGACCAGTTAAACCACTCTACCTTGCTATTTAATCAGCATGGTGGATGCTGGAAGAGGAAGTCAGTTCTCACATTTATCAACATGTTTCACTCATATGTGCACAATCCCTTTATAATATATAGCAACTGAATCTTCTAAATATAGATTCCTGAATTAACACATTTTCCCCATAACTAAGATGTTCACCTAATGTATACTTGGGGGCAGTGGTACACATGCAATTTCTGATTCCTCAATGTGCTGGAAATAGTAGAGAAATGGGAAAACCAGGTACAGAACACCTACGTTGAAAAAAAAAAAACAAAAAAACAAGGAGATTAGGAATAAAGAGCACAGAGCTAGATTGTAAAGCACTCTAATGATGTGTCCTTTTGGTTGGAATTATAAGGACTCTAGTGGTTTTTTATTTTATTTTTTTTAAAGATTTTATTTATTTATTTGACAGAGAGAGACACAGCGAGAGAGGGAACACAAGCAGAGGGAGTGAGAGAGGGAGAAGCAGGCTTCCCGCGGAGCAGGGAGCCCGATGCGGGGCTCGATCCCAGGACCCTGGGATCATGACCTGAGCCGAAGGCAGACGCTTAATGACTGAGCCATCCAGGCGCCCCTAATGGTTTTTTAAAAGGGGAAAAACATGGTGAATTGGTTTTTTAGGAAGAACTGATCTGGCAGCTTCTTCAGATTCTCCCCCTCTAAGGCAGGGGGGCAGTCAAAGGATGCTGCAGCCAGGTACTGATCCAGGTAGGAGGAAAGGGCTTGTATTAGGACATCACTGAGAGTGGAAAAATAATGACACATGGAAGAGATGTGTTGAAGGGATAACTGACACGGATTCCTGTCCGATAAAGGGAATGAGAGTCAAGGGGAAAAATCAGGGCAATATCAAAGTTTCTACCCCGTGGGACTGACATAATGAGAATTCCACTGATATAAATAAGACCGATAGAATTCGAAGTCATAAAATTGGTCCTGACTCTGCCAAGTCTGAGATGACCTAGGACGTATCTTCTTGTGCCACAGCTTCCCCTCTATAAAGTGAAGAAAATGGCATCTGTTTTTAAGATCTTCACGAAGATTAAATGAGATCGTATAAAGCGCTCACAACAGTGCCTGGCACAAGGCAATGATCCAAGTCTTAGTTCAATACGTAAAAATATGTATCCGTGAAAGTTTCAGATGTCAGAAGAGAATTTAAATATGAGGCCTTCTACGTAGAGATTGAAGTATCACCAATCTCTTTGCCTGCCTCAGGCCCTTTTTATTTGCTGATTGTTTTCTCCTGTCCTTCAATGGCTATTTTATTTGTCCCTCACTGGCTACCTCCACAGGAACAGATTTTCACGTCTCAATTCACCAACTCTCCAAATCCCCACACCTGTCTGTCCTTGAGGTCACCCTCTTGCTATCATAAATTTTACCCCAAACAGTAATTTGGGTTCTTTTTTTTTTACTAGTTGACCAGTTTACTGGCTATGCCCACACACTAGGATGTAAGCCCCACAAAGACAAAACCATTACCTGTTTTGTTCACCACTGCATCTCGAACACTTAACATGATTCCTGGTACCCAGTCAGAAGCTGTCTCTGTCGGGCTTCAGAGTGTGGGCAGGATGAAGGGACTCAACAGAGGGAGTGAGTCACACAAACTGGCAACAGAAGGAAGCTGCATAATTCCAGATACAAAGTATCAAGAGGAGGAAGTGAAGTGCTGCGTGAGCCCCGTGGGAGCTGCCACGGCAGAGAAGGGACCAGCCAGCAAGAGCTGAAGCCACGATCACTGTTCAGCAGTGAGAGGGGAAGAGAAATCATTACCCAAATTCCCTCTCCTCCCAGCCTCCCATTGTCTCAGTCCAACCAGAGGCCAGAGCAAGGAGCCAGGGCAATGATGCAGTCTACGGAAATCAGTCTCCCACGGCACAAAGCAGGGCAGAGAGAAGCCAGCGGGCAAGCAGAGACTAACCAGCCCAGGGCCCAGTGAGCATGCACAGTTGTTCACTCTACACATAGACGATAGTTAAAGCCAGAAGACTGGACCCAGAGCTCTAGCAGAAGTGCCTTCAGAGATGAACAGAAAATCTAGGAGCAAATGGAATGCCTGCATTTAGGGAATAAGAAAAGGAAGGGGAGTTTAAAAGAAGGAATATGACATTTGCTGAGGGCCACCCCATTCTTTCATTGCTCTTTTGAATGTGCTGATTCTATAATGTTACTAATGAATGTTTTCAATAGCCAGCTTTCCTATCCCACATATCAGCTGAGACAAATTTCTCATCCATTTTGAGGCTTATGGTGTTCATTTGACTGTAATAGAACGTAGAGGGGCACCTGGGTGGTTCAGTCGGTTGTTAAACTCTTGGTTTGGGCTCAGGTCATGATCTCATGGGTTGTGGGATCGACCCCAGCATCAGGCTCCATGCTCAGCAGGGAGTTTGCCTGAGATTCTCTCTCTGTCCCTCCCCCTGCTCATGCACATGCACACACATACTCTCTCTAAAATAAATAAATAAAAATCTTAAAAAAAAAAAAGTAGAGTTCTGTTTTTGAGACCACTGGTAAGAAAATACATGATAAATAGGATAAAAAGAGGGGGAAAAGTCCACTGGCTGCAATCACCATCATGCTAAGCAAATTACTCTAATATTAAAGGCAAACTTGGAAAGGTGAAATAAGTCCATAGCAACATATCCTGCTTTATCGAAGAAGTCAGAAAAGCAGGGCAGTGAAAAATCATGAAAGATGTAACGGGCAAAAAAAATGGGTATCAATTTTAAGTCTGAAAATTTTAAGGTGTTAACCTTAAAAAGAAAACTGCCGGGGCGCCTGGGTGGCTCAGTCGTTAGGTGTCTGCCTTTGGCTCAAGTCATGATCCCGGGATCCTGGGATCGAGCCCCGCGTAAGGCTCTCTGCTCAGCGGGAAGCCTGCTTCTCCCTCTCCACTCGCCCTCTCGCTGTGTCTCTCTGTGTCAAATAGATAAAATCTTTAAATAAATAAATAAAATAAAATAAAAAGTACGTGGTTTAAAAAAAAAAAAACTGCCAGTTATTTTGCCAGCAAAAATGGGTGTATCCGGGAATAGCAGAGACTTGTAATCACGTCCAGAGACCAAAAGAGAGGACCACTTTTTTACAGAGGAAAGGAGGGAGTTAGGAGGGCCTATTAGAAAGGAAAAGTCCAGTGAAGTAAACTAGGAGCTGAAGTAGAGTGGCTTTTCATTGGCTGACTTGTGACTGTCTCTCACTGGCTGGACTGTGGCCCAGGAAACTTCCCTCCTCCTGCAGAGATAATAAAGTAGTTTCCACAGCAAGACCCCTCTCTTCCCATTGGATCTGCATTTGACTTGCGATAGGGGATGAGAGCTCCCCCTGCTGGCCTCCCGACTCCATTCTAAATGAGGTTTCTTTTTATTAATTTTCACAAAGGAGATGCTTCCCTACTCCGAGATGGAGTAAGCTATACACTGAGTCATTCAAAGGGAATCATACCTATGGAGTACAATTGTTATCTAGAGTACAATACCTACACAGGGTTAATTTGAACTTTTGCAAAGGGTTGAAGATCCACAATCCAAGGTAGGATTGAAGTTTCTTGGCAACAAGAAGTCTCATAAGGCTCTTATAAGCTTTGGTCTACTGATCAGATGTTTAAAACAACACAAGGATTTTATGGCTGTTGTTGTTGTTGTTGTTATAGCTACAGAAACGCTGCAATTGATAAAACTCAGATAGCTCCTCACAGCAGAACTCAGGGAAATGTTTGTCCAGACATCAAAGGGATTTGTATTTTCAGTTTCTCTTGAAAAAGATCTACCATCGCCAACAGTACCCTGTTGTCATTCCCCTAATGTGAACTATGATAATCTAAGCTTGAAACATTACATTTTTTGCAAAAATATTTAAATGTGGGCACTTAGGGGCACCTGGGTGGCTCAGGTCACGATCCCAGGGTCCTGGGATCAAGCCCCGCATCGGGCTCCCTACTCCGCGGGAAGCCTGCTTCTTCCTCTCCCACTCCCCCTGCTTGTGTTCCCTCTCTCGCTGTGTCTCTCTCTGTCAAATAAATAAATAAAATCTTAAAAAAAAAATAAAAAATAAACGTGGGCACTTAGATCATTTCATATAAATTCTACCTAAAATGTCTCTAGAAAGTTTTTAGAATAAAAAAAAAATTCTAGGAATTACTTTTTTAAAGATTTTTTATTTTTTATTAGAGAGAGTAAAAGCAGGGGGAGCGGCAGGTAGAGGGAGAGGAAGAAGCAGGCTCCCCCGCTCAGCAGGGAGCCCGACGTGGGGCTCAATCCCAGGACCTGGAATCATGACCTGGGCTGAAGGCAGCCGCTTAACCAACTGAGCCACCCAGGCACCCCAGAATTATTATTAAACTAAGAGATGGGATTGTTAATTCTCTGTTTTCCAGGCATAGGGCAGTTGAGACTGGTTTCAAAGAATCATCAAGCCTTTGGTATTTAGTTTGAAAAAAAGCTCAACCATATGGCAGTGTAAGTAGACAATTCGAGTCTTTTAGAACTTTGAAGATTAACTACATAATTAGAAGCATTTTAGCTCCATTTCATCCTTATATACCCATAATATTGCCCTTCTGGTTAGGGGAACTGCAAGATTCAAGCAGGAATACTGGGTCAGAATAAGATTAAGGGTGAAATCATACCTAGAATAGGGAACAGAGACTTGTTCTGTTTTGTTTGTCCCATTATCCCCAGGGCCTAGAAAATACCTGGCACATAATAAGTACTCAGTAAATAGTTGTTGGCTGAAAATGAATAAATGAATGATCACTTTAACCTGATCTAAAACATCTATCTCCAGAATGGAGAAAAGCAGTAATAGTGAATCATTCCGGGACTTTGAATGAAGACTTAGCCTGAGGGTAGCTCAATTAGCCTATAATATTGAAATCTGTTTGACCTGAAAATTTCCTTTATGGTTCAGGAAGCTCTTCTTCTAGAACCAGCTCTTAGTGTGGAAACTTCTCAGTGCAAGATTTGCCAAAGCATTTCCTATTCTGACATTCAAGTTTCCTCAAATTATTAAGTCAAAGCCCAACAAACTGAGGTATCAACCATAGCAGACTTCACACGTACTTAATTTTTGTTTTAGCACAGATGAAAATTGAGACAATAAAAATTCGTCTTTTATATGGTTTATGTGAGATGATCCATCTTCTTACTAAATTTGGTCTCTATTGATCCCAACCACAGGTAACTTCTTTGATTCTACATTGAGAGAAGAGAATGGAGATAAAGAATTCCTAAAAATTCAGTCCTGAAGGAAAAGAAATTTAATTCACTTGGTTTTGCTTATTCTGGAAGCAGGTATTCTAATGAATCAATCGGGAACCCTATCCCATGCTTCTCTGCAGCAAGGTTGCAAGGGAAGATTCAGCACCACGTGAGTTTTTGTAGAAACAGAGTTGTGAGGAGATGACTAGTGGAGAATATCTTTGTTTGGACTTGGCTTCAGGCTCATTCTTCCCATTTACTGTATGGCTCCAGACGCATGATGGAGCCCAGGAGTTGCACGTCTGCATGTCTACCTCCTAACTGGAGACACACAGTTACCCCACTTGACCACCGGGCACCAGCTGATCTGGGTATAAGCAAACCATGCAATCTTCAGTGTACTCTTAGGGGAATGTTTAACTTGCTAGCTGCTGAGAAGCCAGAAGCTGTGATTTTAGTTGTGGAGGTTTGCGTTATCCCATTCTTTTATTTATCGCCGCACATAATATATTTTGACTGCCTACTATGTACCAGCACTATGCTCACATTAAGTGTTTGCGATGTAGAAGCCCGCTCCCCCTGGGACAAGCAAATCCTTGTAAACCACCCGGTGGGTTCTGTTCATGAGCATGAACTAGGTTAACGTAGACTGTTCAGAATATTCTGTATGCTGGCCATTTCCATATTCATTATTCCATGTGATACCCATATTTTAGAAAGTTTTTTAAATGAGTTCGAGTAATTAATTAGTCGGCTCAAGGTCACAGAGTGAAGGAACAGGCCTCATCCTCCACATACAGAGGTCGCTCTACCAAACCTCATTAGGCACTGCAGTTAACTACCCTGGAACCTGCTCTCCTAAGTTGGTGCTTTCTCTTCTATAATATCTGCCAGACTTGAAGAAAAATGTGAGGCAAATAACCATATTTTATAAGGGCCAAGAAATTCCAAAATTCTCTAAAGAAAGAGATTAAATTTTTAACATAGGAATAAAATGCAAAGAGTAAGTAGTAATTTGAGAAATGTGGCTAATGAAGGTAGATAAAAATAGGTTAAACATAAAGCTAATTTTTAAAATTTTGATAAGATAAAGAGATCCCTAAGAACTAAGCCAAATCTCTGATGGACTAAAAGGGTCAAAGGCTAAAGATGTAAAACTAAGTTCTTTCATGTCTTAAGAGAGGGGTCGGTCCCAGGTTGAAAACCCTAATTAGGGGGCACCTGGGTGGCTCAGATCGTTGAGCGTCTGCCTTTGGCTCAGGTCATGATCTCAGGGTCCTGGGATCGAGTCCCGCGTTGGGCTCCCTGCTCCTTGGGAGCCTGCTTCTCCCTCTGCCTCTCTCTCTCTCTCTCTGTCTGTCATGAATAAATAAATTTTAAAAAAATCTTTAAAAAAAAAAAAAAAAGAAAACTCTAATTAGAGTTTCTTGGACAAAGATCTCCTGAGTTGGAAGCTCAGATTAGAAGCCTACACACTGTATACCAATATTTTTTCAGACTACAGTTTAGGTCTTTGGCTTAGCATGCAGTTCTCTTCAAAACCTGATGTTGACATCCTTTTCCAACTTGGACCAACCGTCCAGACTGATTTCTGTGTGTCTCCTGAGCCCTCATAAAGGCCCATGCAAGTCTGGGTTACCACACTATGTTATAGTGATCCATTCCTTACCCACAGTCCCCCCTAGATGACTGTCTTGGAGGACAGAGACCGGATCTTCACAGATAACATGTATTGAGTACACAGCCTTGTGTCAAGATACTGCTCAAATTGCTCCTCTCACTTAATTTTCAAAACATGTTTGTCACCTAGGTAACATCTCCGTTTTGCAGATAAGAAAACAGATGAAAGGGATTAAATAACATGCTCAAGGCTAGCACCTAGTAACCCAAATCTAGAATTCAAATCCAGAAAGCCTAGCTCCAAAGCCTTATCACATAAGGACACAAGGTCTCCTCTATTACTCGTATTTTTATTTCCAAACCCTAACTTGGTCTCTAGCATGGAGCAGATGCCCAGTAAATGTTGAAATGATGATTGGATGAAAGCCCATAGCAGTTCCTCCTCACTCCCCACCCCACCTCCTTATATCTCAACCTTCATGGCAGAAGATTTACTGTCCAGACTGAAATGAAATTAGATTGCTTTCCTTAACTACACACTGACAAATTTGTAAAAGGAGACAGCTCAGAAATATATTATGTGGCAAGAGGATTTCAGTCCAGAACTAAGTTCGCCACACGTAACCCACTAAGTGGGATTTGAGAGTTGGCTGTATTTGGTAGCCATACTTAGATCCAAATATCTCAAGATCTTCATGAAATATTCATGGCTTTATGTTTCTGAAATCCTCAGTGCAATTCATAAATACTAACAATAATATCTTTAAAAGAGCCAAAAGGTGGGGAGAGGGCTTCTGGAATTAAGTGATTTGATTTGGCAAAGATCTGTCAGTAAATCTCTCGCTAAGACTGAAACAGATGCTATAAATCTGACTATGTAGTCTCAAGAGGGAAGAACTGGTTTTCTCCCCCTAGCTCACCATCTCAATGCTTCACTACATTATTTCTTCTTTCTAGTTTCCTTCTTTTCTTCTTTCCCTCTTATATCATTTGTACCCTCTGCCAAACTTAGGGAGTATGAAGTAGGGAAAAATAGGACCCCTATGGAATGCATAAAGAAGAAAATTGCTAAATTTCTCAGACAACATTCACCCTTTTCCCTTCTGCTCTCCTTGTCTTTTCCTGGAACTAGTTAGTATTTTTTAAAGGTGTTACTGAAAACTTGCTGTGTAGGTAAATCAAGTGTACTCTTAAATGGTCCCAGAGGCAAATCTTCTCTTAGCACAGCAGTCTGTCAGAACCATACTGGGATTCTAACATTCTATATTTTTTTCATCCATCTTACCACAGAAACAACAAGACCAACCAGATATGAAGTCAACCTTCCACTGGCATTCTTCCAGCATTAATCAAGTAATGCTTTCCTTTCTTAAGACCTTCTCATTGTGTAAGAGACTGCCAGAATTTAACCAAGTAATGTCAAAATGAAAAAGAAAATATAATTGTATCATTTACACAGAAAAAGTGCATGAATCTTTCTAAGTCTTCACAGTATTAGAAATCTGATTATCATAATAGAATGAACCTGAAGGACATAAATCTTCTTTAGTCAACAAATGAGCTTAAAATCATAATATTGAGCAGATAATAAAGTACACATCAACTGGTTTTCAGATCCACCAAAAAGTATCAATGTGATTTAGATAGCCTTAAAATGTGAACACAAAATCAATACTTGACATATTAATATATTTAAATTTTATGCTGAAAGTGCATTAAAAATTTAATGGAGGAAAATAAAATTATTCTAAGGTTCCAAATTAAGTGGAGTTAATGCCACAAACAACATATCATTTTCACTGTTTCCTAAACTGAAAGTTCTAAAGCACAGTAGGGAAAAAAAGTGTGCAATTTTTCACTGGTATAAAAATAATTTAACTCTCTTGTGATTGAAAAAAAATGAACTATGATTAGTTGTCAGTTTTGCAAGGCAGTATTGAAAATGTTTTGCTTTTGGTATTAATAACAATCAAAATGCCTATAATTTTTTAAAATTAATTTCACAGAAGTCTATTCATACCATCTTTGTTATAAGAGTGAATAAGCAAAGAAAGCAAGCAACGCTATATAAAGAGTATGTCAATGTTTTTGGAATATAATTGGGCATGTGGGAAGATATTCAGGATATATCATAAAAATACATATAAAAATGAGAGCTAACATATTAAAATCTATATATCAAAAAAGGAACATTCATGAAGGCTATGTGCCTGCCCTTAACTCTACTTCGGTGAGCACTCAAAGTTACTTTGATAATTAGAGTTTGGAGAGGAGTGAACTATGCGATTGTGCATTTCTTGAAACTGTGGGGCACTGTGTTGTCATCCATAATCAGTGTCTTCATTGCAGGTCTGAGCATAGGGACTTATGAACACGCGAGCTTACCTCCACTATTTTTTTTTTTACACAAACTAAGTATTAGATGAGAATTTTAGATTATTTTCAAGGTTCTTTTCTTCTCTTCCCCACAATCCCCAACCATAGCTCTTCAGCAGCGATCTGGGCCCCCACCTGCTGGTCAGCTTGAGAACTTGTGAACTTCATTTATCCTGTTGCTTTGATTTCTGCTATTTTCTTGATGTTGGCTCCCATTCCCATTTGCACAACATTGCACATCTTGCGTGCTTTCAAATATTTTTAATGTGCAGCCGCAAAACCAAATCTTGAGTTCTATCTTTGGTTTTCTCTAAATTAAGTACCGTAAGTTTCTCTAAAACACAGGAGAAAGATAATTAACTTGAGGCAATCTTATTTATGCCGAGTCTTTTCTTGAAGATTTGCAAATAATTCTGCAAGGATTTAGAGTCTAGGAAGCAGTTTCATTTGAAGAAAACAATCTCTCAATGACTAAATATCCCTTGCTTTTTGTAATTTTTGCTTCTGAGTTTTCATTTCAAAAGAAGGAAAAGAACTCTTGTGAGACCAACTATATGATCTCCAAAGTGCCTACCAGCTCTACAATTCTGCTGCTTCATGAAAATAGGTTGATGAAGATAATGCCCAAGAAAAGATTTTATTGTGAAATTACGTCTGTCTGACTCAAGCCCAAAAACCTAGGGTTTGAACTAAGGATATTTTAAAGCCAAGTAAGTACATTTCTGCATTATTCATAAGCCGATTAACAAGATGAATGAAGAAACATTTCTCCTAAGATTTTGACAATATGTTTTCTTAAAACAGCCTTGCCTTTCTTTGTCGAATTTTCCTTTTGTTTCCCTTTTATTCTTTCTTATGATTATCTTCTTTGGGGTTGGTTCAAATGTCTTCCCCCTGAAATATTAACACTCCAGCTTCTTATCACCTCCCTGACATTATTATAACGTGCTCTTAAATGGATTTCATAATTCATCTGCAGTGAGCCATAGTGTTTCATTTTGAACAGTTAGACCAGACATTTATATCCAAGGAAAATGAATAGATATTTTACTTGGGATTACTTGAAATTTTTTCTTTTTTCTTTCTTTTTCTCCAATCCAGTTAAAACTTATATTTCTCAAGAAAATCCAGCTATCTACTCACAGAATATTAGCAAAGTAAATCAATCTTGGAGTAACAGGTAAGAAAATTTCACCATGAAATTTTCATTCAAACAAAGTAAATGGTTCTGGAATAGGAGACGTATCCATTCAAATATGTTTTTACTACATTCCAGACCTTAGTTCCCTTAAGGCAAAGATATTTAGCTTAACTAAATATCCATATTATAGAATCCATACAAATTCGGTGAACAAGGCAGCAATTATTCTTTCAGATTTATTTCAGTTGCAAAATGTTCCTACACTACGTTCTCTACTCCTGCTACAATAACCTCCAGAAACCATCCTAACAGCACTCAAACAAGATCTAGTCTCTCTGATTTTTAGAAACGCACACACCCGCCCCTGAGTCCCACGTTCACTGTTCGATGCTCCCTGTTGCCTCCTGCGTGCACACCGCCCTGTGTAGAAAGACTGTCCAGACCCTAAGTGTCCTCATTCATCTCTTGTGCCTCAGCTCCCTCCAATCTCACTTTTGATCCCATTTCTCCAGTGAACTTGCACTTCCGAAGGACCGCTGTGTTTCTAAAAGCTCATGGAAACTTTCACTTTCCCAGGTCTTTGACCTCTCATTAAGGATCGGTACAACTGGCACTCCTTAACTCTTGGCTTTCTGTAATGACACGCTCCTGATTTTCCACCCACTTCTCTGGCTTCTTCTCCACCCACATTTAAATGCCCCATCTCCTCAGAACTAATCCTCTTTGTTTCTCCTCCTCTGCACTCTCTCTGAGGGGTTTCCCTTCCCTTACACGGTTCCCTTATACCAAAGTCTTCCTAAGTTTACATTTGGCTTCATACTTCACTTCTGGACTCCAGGTCTGAATATTCAACTCTAATTAACATCTCAAGTTGGATGTTTCATGACAACTGATCAGCTAACCAGCTCCTCCGATCATTGTTCCCCTGACCTGCTTCTTTTCCACTGTTTCACATCTAGTTGCTTCTAGAGGACACAGGAAGTCATCCTTGATACATAATTATTCCTTGTCCACACACCCAGTTATCAAGAGCTGCTTGTTTTACCTCCAAATGTCTCACGTGTGTTCATTTTTCTAGATCTCCATCCACTCCTCTGACCCACTTCCGTCTCTCTCCCAGACAATCGAACCTCCAAAATTGTATCCCCATATCCATTCTCCATATGCTAGTGAAAATAATATTTTAAAAATCCAAAATAGGTCGTGCTACCAATTTAAAGATGTCAATGTCTGCCCATTAGGATTAAAAATAAGATTACTAACCTGGACCACACAGCCCCCATTATTGGGACAGAACTTGCCTGGCCGGCCTTAACTTGTGAACCTTTCCCCCTCACTCTACACACTCCAGGCAAACTGGATTTCTTTTAGTTCTTCAGTTGTCCCATGTTCTTTGTCTTTGCTGTGCCTATTTCCTTCCTGGAGTCAGCAAACACCTTCTTATCCTTCAGACCACAGTAAAACATCATGTCTCCATTTCTCCCCAACTCCCCAGACCTAATTATGGGGGCATTTATTCACTGTCACAGCACCCCACATTTCTCCTTCATGATACTCAGCACAACCACAGTCAAGTAATTATTTATGTATTTTTTGTTGACTTTCCATGTGTGGCAGGATACTATTTAAGATATCGATGTTTTTTCCCAGGTATTTCCTATTATGCTTTGGTTCTCCCATATCAGGCAACTAGACCATGAGAAACCTATTATCTGGAAAAAAAAAATTATTACAGTGGAAAACAGGAAAACAAGAGTCAAATTCTTATCTTTTAATATCCAAGGCTTTGAAATGCAGTCATCAGCCTTCTGGTCCACCCCACCCAACCCTCCTACCTTAAAAGACCAAAGATTCCAAGGCCAGGGGAAGAATGGGGCCAGAGGGATGCATATGAGTTTTGTAGGTCCCTATTCTGATATGTGAGGAGGGAGAACGGGAGGACTTCCGGATGGTCTCGGGAATCTGAGAGCAGAATTCCCAAGTAGAGCCTGGAAGAGAGGAAAGCATTGGAGTACCTCCCAACACATGTCCTGGTGAAGGAGAGAAAAGCTCCTGCTGGTGGGAGCATCTGGACAGATGGGTCAAAAAGTTTCTTTTGGACCCAGGAGGAGCATGAAAATAGATGAGAAAGAGCTGAGACCAAAAGGTGACTTCAGATGGGAGAAGAGATATCTCAGGGGATGGCCACATGGACAGCTGATGACCGGGATGGCCACATGGACAGCTGATGACC
>NW_023270807.1:70629798-70707116 GCF_011800145.1 Mirounga leonina
ACATGGACAGCTGATGACCGGGATGGCCACATGGACAGCTGATGACCTGATATCAGCACTAAACAATTACAACTCTTCCCAAATCTTATCATATCATGAGCACCCAGTACTTAGGAAAAAATCCTAGCAATACCTGAGAAGTTATTTTCCAATACCTGGTGGAAGGGAGGTTTTAAGTAGATAATGTGCCATTCAGAAATTGGCCATTCCAATCTCTAGAGAGAGAAATTGGAAATACCATCTGCTTACATAGCATAACGTTTTCTCTCTCTCTCTCTCTCTCACCTGTAGTAGAATGTCTGAGGTCAGCCATCCATGGCAAGTATGGCAGCTGCCCTCTTATCAAGAACCCAGACCCTACTGGGAAGTGACTTCCATCTATAAGCTTTCTTCATGATCTAAGATGGATATTGAATTTTAGGCCTAAGATAGTACAAAAGGGGAAAAGACAAGAAAAAGCCCATTCCAGTTCTCTGTCCACCTCTTATGGAGTCTTCCTAGAAGTCCCTCTGAGCAATTTTCTCTTACATCTCCTTGGCAACCCCTAACTACAGAAAAGGCTGAAAATGTGGTCTTTTAGCTGGGCTCCAAGAAAACAGGTTCTTCTATTAAGAAGCAAGGAGAGAACGGACACAGGATAGTAGCTTACAGACAGTAAGTTCATTCTTAGGGAGAAAATGGGGAGGTAAAATTGTGCACATATATAGATGCACGAGCTGAGAGTCACATACACCAATCCATCTCCCTGGATAGATTGTAACCTTAGAGAAAGCAGGGTCAATTTCTCCCTTGTTCACAATTTTATTCAACTATGTAGCCCAATGTCTGCTACTCATTAGCAATCTACATTTGTTTAATGAATGAATAAAATAATTAAGGGGAAAAGATGAGTAAATAAGTATACGTGGCCTTCCAACACTCAGCATCATGTTGAACTTACTTGATGTTCTAATGTGGTGTGATAGTGTTTAGTGCTGTTCACTGAGTATTTCTGGTGCCCTCCCTCTGGGTACATGGTAGGATCACACATCCAGTGCTCCTTCTGTCTAGGTGAAGACATGTGATTATGGTCAATGAGTTAGTTGTGAGCAGAAGCAACATATGTGTCTTCTGGGCCCACGGATTCAGTTGCCAACATGAGACCCATCAGGGCTCTCATTCCCACTGCACCAGCAACTGACAATGTCAGAGCTGGGATCTCTCCATCAGCTTGGGTCTCTGATAAAGGTGACATGAAGCAGGTGACCTGCAGTGAGTATGTAGCAATGCCTATTTCCTGGATTCACCAATTTACTTTCCCCACCACACAAATGTAAGCCTTTTAATGTAGTCAACCGAGGAAACATTTTAAATACTATAAAATACATCAAATTTATGTCATGGGTCCACTACCAACTTGACCTCTGAAACAGTGAAGTCAGCTTTTAAAAGTCAAGTTAAAAGTAATCAGTTTGATATAACTGGCATAATGAAAAAAAAAATCCATCTTAAATAAAGATAGAACACTTAGGGTAAAATGTATTTTCAAGAAAAGCCTTTGCCTTAGTATTTTAAAGAACGCAGAGATAGAAATTTTTCAAATATTAGTTGCATTTAAACCAAGATAAGGAATAGCACTGTAACAAGTGGTACAATTAAAAGAAGTCTTTTCTTTTTCTTTTTTTTTAGTAGGCTCCACACCCAACATGGGGCTTGAACTCACAACCCTGAAATAGAGTCACATGCTCTACTAACTGAGCCAGCCAGGTGCCCCTGAGTGTTTTTTTAACCTTTTTGATACACACACTAATCAAGTGTAAATACATTCGCATGTAGTGGTACAATGTAAGTATTATTAAAGCATATAACATAGAAATACTCATTTTTTAGAGACAAACATCTCATTGTGGCACCTTTAAAGTATAGAATCTAGCTAATTGGCTTTGTTTCCCACTTTCTGAATCTATAATTAAATGCAGATTCTGAAAAATGATTAAAAGCTCTAATATCCTTTACCCTGAAATTGTGTGGACCATAAACATTAAAGCAACTTGGTTAATATCAAGCAATCTTACCTTTCACATATAGTACAATCAAACCTCTATTCTAAAATCCCAGAGAATTATTACAAGACAATGTTTAGCTTCTTCCAAACCAAGCAATTTTAGTTGCTTTTAGCCATCTTCCCCTAACATACGATTTCAGGGTTATTATGTTCTATGACTTGAATCCCCTGCACAGAAATATACATAACTAGATACTTAACGCAGGTTTGAGATTTGTTACCCTTTTCTGGAAGAGCTGATTATATTCCATGAGGATGAAAAAGATGTTACATTCAAGTCTTTTACTTCAGATGACTAATGGATCAACTATTCAGGCAAGAAGAGCAAATGGAAATAATTGGGTGTTTCTTTCCTTATAACTGAATCTTATAACTCCCACGCAGATAGTGCCATCCGAGTGCAGATCGAAGCTAAACTTTTAACAGGCTCTGAAATTCAGGGTTTGCATGCTATTTTTATTCTCCAGTTTATGTCTAAATGTAATAAATAATTTAAGAGATTTACCATCACTTCCTTCATATAAAAAAAGGAAAAATCTGAAGGAGTTTAATGGTATAGTGTGGGCAGTAAAAAGATGACACTATGAAAATTAAAATATTACTGGAGCCATGAATTTATAAGATTTTTAAGTATTCTCTCTCCATCAAACTACCCGGCCTTTTTTCTTTTTTTTAATGCTACAACATTAAATTTTTGGATCATGTTGGAGACTATAGACCAAAATGTCTCCATAACAATGCCAAGGAAATACCAGAGAATTGAATATTTCCAGATGAGCCCACAGGCAATTCCAATATCCAGGTATTCGAACCTCATTTACTATTCTTTTTTTTTTTTTTTTTTTGAGACTAGGTGTTTTCAATGGGAGAACACAATAACACATTGTTGTTAAAAACACCATTCTAGTTCACATAATGTATCATTGCAGAGTCCTTAAAAATCACCATGGACACACTCTCAGACAGGCGTTTTGGTCCAGAAACCATATGCTCAACTAGACTGTGAAAAACCTTATTGCAGATAGGGCATGTGCTTGGCAAAGCCACGGATCACCAGCTGGGCACTGCTTCCTCAAGGAAGCTCCAGCTGGGTGACACTATGGCATCCTTCCAAGGGCAATGGTTCCTTTTGGGCCATCAGAGAATCGGAAGAGTTTTGGCCCCTTATGGTTCAGTTGATCCATGTAGTCACCATGCAGACATGCGTTGTGAGTGGATATGAATGTGCTCAGCCTGATACTTCCCCACGATCATTCTTTGGTGTCCTTTGTGACACCTTCCCACCCACCACGGCCCAGTTTGCAGATTGCTGGTCACCTCGATTTTACTTTGTTTTCCATGATACAATATTCAGGTTCCACAGCTCTTAGGAATCCATTCTGTGCCTCTTTCGACCTTAGGTAGTATAAACCTATTTTCTTCCTAACCTTCTTAAAAGAGGCTTAATGGAATTTTGAATTTTTCCTATTGCAAAAATTCTTAGGTTTTTGTCAAAAGAGATTTGAAATACCACATGAAATGAGGCACTCACATCCTTCACCACCACCTCCAAATAACTGAATTACATAAATAAAACATTACATAGAAAGAGCTTTGCTACAATTTATGGGAGGTAAATTTAACAAGAACTGGCTCATTGTAGGAAAATTCAACTTATCTTTTCCCGATCCTTTTATTCTATACGGGGAAAGAAATTTATGTCAGCTTAAAAAAAATCTATTACTGCTTCTCATAACTGAATCCATTATTTTTCTCTATGATCCATCAGGCAAAAACAAGAACAATAGATTGCTTTGACAGAACCTTGAATATAAACGTCTCCAAGAATCAAACGTAGTAAGTTAAACCGGTTTCAGGTATTATTAAAACAAGAAAGGATAACCTTCTCTATACATTTCAAAATCAGATCTTACTAAAAAAGTTATTATTATTAGCTGCTAAAAAAAAGACAGATTATATAGTAGTTGAATTTTCACAATTAGACTCTGACTTTAAACAAATGAAGTTGTCCTATACATAGTCAACTGACTTAAACAACTAGTGTTGACCTTATCTTATAAATCTTTCCTATTTATAAAAAAAAGTCGAGGGGCTCTATTATCAATAGCTCCACATGACCCATTTCAGTTGCAGAGAAGTCTGAATGTATGTACACACACCTACCTACAACTGGGATTTTCTCCTTAATGGATACCTATCCAGCATCTGATTTTATTCCGATAAGCCAACCTCCCAACTTGTCTCCAGGAAAAAGGGCCACATGTCCAGTTTCAGTGGCAGAACTTATTCTAAGCCAATCAGCACATAACATTCACGTTAAGTCTATTATTCATCAGCATATGACCCAATATGTCTAACGAGAAAAAAGAATGATTTTCTTTAAAGATTTATTTATTTGAGAGAGAGACAGAGAGAGTAGGGGGAGAAGACCAGATGGAGAGGGAGAGAGAGTCTTAAGCCGACTCCCTGCTGAGCACGGAGCCCGACACAGGGCTCAGTCTCACAACCCTGAGATCACGACCTGAGCTGAAACCAAGAGTCGGAGGCTTAACCGACTGCACTACCCAGGAGCCCCCCAAAAGAATGCTTCTTATGCAAGCTGAAAATGCAGAGAGAGAGGTTTCCCATTTTCCGCTACTAGATGAGGAGAAAAGAACAGGGAGCCCCAGCTGCTACTGAGCCATCTGGGACTTTGAGAATGAAGACAATGCTGGTGACAGAGAAGATAGCTGGAAGGAACGTGGGTCCCCGTCACTATCACTGAAGTGCCAATGATATGGTACCTGAAGCCCTCTCTACCTCCAGCCTTCCAGGTAGAGCTCACACATTTACTTCTTAATACTTCATCCACTTTGAATTTGGGTTTCTGTAACTGTTGAGATATGTTCTTCTCCTTTAAAGATGAGAGAATATACTCAAAATCTTCTGTCTTTTCATGGCTTGTTTCATTCATATTGCTTTACAGCAGAGATCTTTGAATATATACTCGATTCTGAAACTACCTTTGAGAACTCTCCCTAATCATCTTATGGGGCACAAAATTTGATCCACCTGTTGCTTAAGAAGACAGTAACATGCTTACAAAGGTTAATGCACATTTAAGATGAGTAAAAACCCTCTTGTCCTACCAGACAGAAAATACAGCTTCATAACCAAGGTCAGACCTTATTCTTAGCCTCTAGTTCGAAAACTGAGCTTGACCTGCACTATAATCAATTTAAAACTCTGGCCTAAATGCCAAAGGTCCATCTTTTAAAAAATTATTCAGGAATCTCAGCCATAGCAATCCTACTGCTCTCCTCTCCTGTTCCTAAACTATTTTATACTTATTTCTCAGATTTTGCAGGCCACTAGATGTTTCTCACATATTTCCATAGATAATAACTCATCTGCTTTGCAATCTGATTCTTAACATTATGAGATTAAAACTAATGTAGATGATTCTCAGATGACACATACTGAGGTACAGAAAAATCCCATCATTTCCTTCTACAAAATGAGAGAAATTTTAATTCTTTTTCTCAACAGCTGCTTCATTTTTTTATGCATAGGAAAAAATATGTGCAATTGCTCCAAGTACAATCAAGTCATTTCACATGGCTTTACCATCATTGTAGTTACAGGATATTTTAAAAGAGAAAAAAAAATCTCAAAGCACAGGTCCTGCTGTGCAGCAAAGCAATCAGATTCCTTCATAATAACAGCCTGATGGGATTCAGCAATCCGAGGAATAATGAATAACCACTCTAATCAGTAAACAGGAAAATGCTACAACAGTCACTGAGTAAAAATTGACTATCATCTGTTGATCCTCTTGATCGGTATTTCAAACAATAAATAGAAATGTTTAAGTATTTTTTAAAAAGAAAAATAACTGTGTTTCTGTGTTTGATTTTTGCCAGGCAGTGATAAAATATCATCCTAGACTTTCGTGCAGTGTTGCCCAGTCACGTATAATGCACCTATAATCTTCTTCATAATACACGGACACACTGACCCTATCACTCGAATATGTCAAGGTAAGTTCTTCTGGCAGTTGATTAATAAGGTTGTATTTCTGGACTGATTATTGAACTCTTTTGTTACTTGATTATTTAATGTTCTTCTTCAGTGTTCATCTTACGAAGTTATTTGTATCTGAAAATGAAAAGTCTGTTTCAAAATAGTCTTCAAGTTCCCAATGCAGTTTCTCAAATGTTGGCCGTTCCTTAGGCTCTGCGTTCCAACACTCCCACATGATGTTGTAGAACTGTGGTGGACAGTTAGGTGGTTGAGGGAGTCTATAGTTTTGACCCAACATCTGGATTACCTGAGCACCTGTCATGCCTAAATAACATAGAAAGGAACCAACAAAAAACAAGTTAAAGTTCAGGGTCTTAAATTCATAGATAATTATATTCAAGATTACAAAGCAAACTGATTTCCTTGGTGAAGCTATGAGGTCTACCATCCCCTTCCCAGGCTGCAGAGATTAAACTACATCTTGCAGCAAGTAATGTCCATAAGACTGCAATTCAAGAGCAAAGGAGAAAGGGGCAATAAACTACCTCATTAATGCAAATCATCATCATCAAATTTTATCTATTATGCTCCCACAGGCACATGGTATGGTCAGCCCCATAACTCTGCCCTCTAAGTCTGGGCAAAGCAGTTAAAGTCACACCTAAGTAAGTGACCTGCAGCAGAAAGGCCCACTTCAGAATTAATTACTCACCACTATAAGGCACTTTGCCATAAGTAATGATTTCATAAAGAAGGATTCCAAATGACCACACGTCGGACTTAATGCTGAATTTATTACCACGAATGGCTTCGGGCGCAGTCCACTTCACTGGCAGCTTTATTTCTTGTTTGGATTCATAGATGTCTTCATTATCTACCTGTTAATGCATTAAGGAATCAAGCCAAGTTCAAGTGATATATATATTTTTTTTTTTTTTTTGCTACCCTCATTTCACATTAAACCTGTTTAATGTGTAGCCTGTTTCACATTAAAATTTAGAGGGAAAAGTTTCAAAATGAGCTTAGTTCAATTGATAATTATAGTAGCAAATTCCAAATCTGGCTTATAAGATGGAGAAATCTATGAGAAGTCATTAATAAAATATTATTTAAGAGCCTACTATGTGCTAAAAACAGCACTGAGAGGAGCACTCTACTGCATGTGGGAGAACTCACGTGTGATGGTCTTCAGCAAATTTAAAAAAAGGAAAGCAAAGTCTGTCTGTTTCCAGACTTACTGTTGGTATTAGAGAGCCACTGACTTTAATAATTACCATGTTGCCACTTTCTGATACTGAAAAGTAGGATCCAAATTATTTAAATTAATATATCAAGTCACTGAGCTTCTAATTAACTTATAAAAAAGGTAATGAATTCATGAAGATCAAAAGAGAATCACTTATATGTTGTGTTTCATGTTCCACACCCATATTTGTAGGGCACAAGGTAGAAATTAAAAATTAAATTCAGAGAAAAACACCTAATAGTATGTCACTAATGTCAGTGTCTTTTGGCCTGATGTCATGACATGGGGAGAGGGGCAGTAATTAAAAAGTCAGTGATTGCTAAAGAGTTCTGGCAGTGTGAATATTAATCTGGCAGAAAGTGAGCAAAGGTGGATGGGGTAACTATACAAAATGTGCTGCTTTTTGTAAGGAAAATTGAGGCAAACCAACAGAGGCTCCTGTACTGAAAAGCAGATCATTAATCCAACCACAAACTTAATCACATACTTTCCCATCTGGTTAGGCATCATTTTCTCTGTTTCTTTCTCCTTGGTGAAGAAATAGAAACAGGAGGTAGTTTATCTGTAAGGCCTTGGGCTATTGAAGTGTTCTACAGACCACAGAACTTGGAGAAACATTATTCTGAAGAACAACAGTAAATCTATTAGTCTGCTGGTATGTTAGACTTCTGACCTGTGACAAAACCTAGTTAGAACAAAACAAAATTCACCTTAAAAACTCTTGCAAGTCCAAAATCTGCAACTTTGTAGATATTATGTTCACCAACCAGGACATTTCTGGCAGCCAGATCTCGATGAATGTAGTTCTGGGACTCCAGATAAGCCATCCCAGAGGCAACCTGCGCAGCCATGTCTACCTGCTGAGTCAGATGGATTTTTGTCCCAGCATCATCTGAGCAATAAGAGAAAGTAAGAGATTGACTTTGGAGAACATGTGAATTATTGAAGTGAATTCTGAGAATTTTGATGAATGAGCTGTCGGTGGGATTAAGTGCCATAGCACTGATCTGTTGAGCAAAGAAACATAATTAATACAGACCATTCATTTCCTGTGAAGGGTCAATGAGGCAACAATTTTCAGAGTCCAAACACATTCCAAGGCTGTGGCCCTCTCTCCCCTGAAGGAACATTCCACAGAGAAAGAAACAACAGTATCACGTAATTCGAATACAGCTCTAAAGATCTGAAAGAGTCCAGGTATTGCCATTTTCCATAGCACGCATCATTGACTCATCTCTTCATGGAAAAGTTACTTGGTTACTTGGTTGCCTCTAGATTTCCTTCAAACATTTCATAATTTTAGTCTTTGAAGCTATAAAATAATACTAATTTGCATGGCTGAGCCAATGAAAAGTTCTCATTCTTCCATCATATTGGGTTTTTTTTTTTCTATCATATTGTTCTTAAAAACTAGCTCACTAACAAAAATGAAGGGTCTATCAGTATTTATAAAATGTGTATGTTACATTTGTACTCCATTAAGCTTGATATACTTTTTTTTTAATTTCCTTTTTTAAGCCTGTTATTCTTAGAAATAGTTCACTCATCTCTCCAGGCACGGACATGCCTTTAATAGACATAGTTTCTACCACTACTCATCCTATATAATTAAGTTTAGGAAAGTAGACTCAGTTTGATCATTAATAGAGAGGTTAGGGTTATTCTTTGCTGACTCTGTGCAGTGGGGTCAGCCATCCCTGGATACTGTTTAGCTACCATACTCTTAGTAGATGTCTTCAGATTTCTGAAGAATTAAAAAGGTCTCCTATAAATCCAAACTATCATCATCCCTGACTCAATAAGCCAAATATTACCAAAACTGTGTTGAATTCACGGTCAAGAGTCTTAGATACAACTTGACTTGAAAGGTAACTCTAGCTCAGGGGTTAGAAAACTGGCTTGAGGCTAGAGTGCCAAGATCTGGATCAGAGCTTTGCCTCACATTTCTTCCTGACCTCAGGCAAGCTGTTTAACACTCCTGTGCCTCCGTTTCTTCATCTATATAGTGGTCATTGTAATTCCCTTATGGTATTAGTTGTTAAAATGAGAATTAAAATGAGTTAATACATGTAAAACACTTAAAGCAGAACCTGGCACCTAGAAAGAACTCAGTAAATCCTACCTGTTTTTATTATCATTGCTGCTGCCTAAGCAGAATTAAACAGTTTAGGAATTGTTAAGGTAGAGATGCATATGGATTACCCAAATGGAAATGCCTAAATGAAGACAAACATATGGCTCTGGAGCTCACATGCAGCTAAAGATACCAACTTAACAGTCATAGTTTGTGGGTAGAGTTAAACATTAGAAGTGGGTGAGACTGTTAGGAAGTGACAGAATCATGAGAAACACCAACATTTCGGGTGGACAGAGGAAGATAAACCTACAAGAAGACTGAGAAAAATCAGCCGGAAGAATGAAAGATAAACCAGAAGAGAGCATCCTAACAGTCAAAGGTTTTGAGAAAGTCACCACCATTGTCAAATTCCACAAGTCAGTCCAGCAAGATAAGGTCTAAAAGGTATTTATTAAATATTACTAGGCAGTCATTGGTGACCTTAGTGTTATAAAGAGCACTTTCACTGGAGATGGGGGATAAGGGGTTGAGGGCAGAATGGGAGCTGAGAATATGGAGACAACAATTTCCAAACCCTAGTCAAGAAGGGAAGACAACAGGGAGTTGGCAGAGAATAAGTCAAGGGAAAGCAATTAGCAGGAAATTCATGATTGTGAGAGGCTGTCAATGACATGGTACTCAGGGGGTTTCTGGAGTGCTAGCCCCGTTCTCATTCTTGATTTGTACAGTGGCCATACCATTGTTTATTGCTCACTTCTAATTAATGATAAATTATACTATATGATGTGTGTCCTTTATGCATGCCATCTTTTCAATAAAAAATGAAATAAATAGGGGCACATGGGTGGCTCAGTTGGTTAAGCATCTGCCTTTGGCTCAGGTCATGATCCCAGGGTCCTGGGATGGAGCCCCACATCGGGCTCCCTGCTCAGTGGAGTGTCTGCTTCTCCCTCTCCCTCTGCCCCTGCTTGTGTTCCCTCTCTCGCTGTCTCTCTCTCTGTCAAATAAATAAATAAAATCTTTTAAAATAATGAAATAAATAGAGTTGAGGACATTTTTTTAATGGTATAGATCTAAGCACTCTGTGTGCATACATACATATATATTTATTTTTTAACGCAAGCAGCATATTTAAATACTATGTGTGGTGAAACTAAGTGCTCACTGACCCTTTTCTTTTGCCCTTTTCTTCCTGGGCAAACATAGAAGACTATGTTGCCCATCTTCCCTAGCAGTTAAATTGGGCCATGTCACTAATTCTGTGCACTGCAACGTGTGCAAAAGAGCACGTTCGTCACTTACAGGCCTGATCCTTAAAATCTCCCACATTTTTGTAGCTAGAAGAAATACATTTTGAAATGGCAGGGCCACATAATGAAAGAAGTCTAAATCCCTATGTCACCATTTAAAGAAAGCCATGTAGCAAAGCAAGTCTGATGCATATCAAAAATGCATATTTTTGTTATGTCACTAAAATGTTTGAATTGTATATTACAGCAGCTAATATTGATCATTCAGTATAAAATGAGATGTAAGCAAAAAGACAAAACATAACTTTTTTAAAAAAGATTTTATTTATTGGGGCACCTGGGTGGCTCAGTCAGTTAAGTGTCTGCCTTCTGCTTGGGTCATGATCTCAGGGTCCTGGGATGGAGCCCTGAGTCGGGCTCACTGCTCATCGGGGAGTCTGCTTCTCCCTCTCCCTCTATCCCTCTCCTCTGCTTGTGCCTTCTCTCTCTCTCTCAAATAAATAAAAAGATTTTATTTATTTATTTATTTACTTACTTACTTATTTATGTATTGAGAGAGAGAGAGAGAGCAGGGGGAGGGGCAGAGGGAGAGAGAGAATCTCAAGCAGACTCCACGCTAAGCATGGAGCCCATCACAGGTCTCGATCTCACACCTGAGATCATGGTCTGAGAGTCAGACGCTTAACTGACCGAGCCACCCAGGTGCCCCAAAGACAGAGCATAACTTAGTGTGCAGCATAATGGCAAAGTATTGCTGCTCTATTGGCCAAAATAGCTATGCCTTTTGATGCCAAATTAACTCAATATGAAAAGAAATGTACAAACGTCAAGATAAACTGGTGACTAGTCCTAGGTCAAGTGATAGACAGTTTCTAAAATGGCTTCTCATATTCTCTATTTCCTGGTATTTGTGCTCTTATGAAATTCCCTTCCATTAAATGTGGTTTGGACCACTGACTCACTTTTAACAAATAAAATACAGCAGAAGTGATGGGGTATGACTTCCAAGATAAATTATAAAAGACTGTGGCTTCATCCTGCAGGCACTCTCCTCTCTCTTGCTCTCTCACTTGTTCACTCTGATGAAGCCAACTGCCATGTTGTAAGTTGCCCTATGGAGAGGTCCACGTACCAAGGATCATAGGGCAGCTTCAGGCCAACAACCAGCAAGAAACTGGCTTCCTCAGTCCAACAGCCCTGGAGAAACCAATTCCTGCCAACAATCACATGAGTGAGCTTGGAAATAGATCAACCTCCCCTAGAGCCTTCAGATAACTGAAGCATCTGCCAACACCTGACTGCAGTCTTGTGAGAAACCCGGGCGTAGAAGACCCAGCTCAGCTGTACCTGGATTCCTGACCACAGAAACTGTGAGATAATAAATGCTTGCTGTTTTAAGCCACTAAGTTCTGGGTAACTTGTTGTGCAGCAATAGATAATGAATATAGGTTCACGTTAAGAAACTAATGCCAGTGTTATGCATACAGTTAAAAGCATAGACTACGGAGCCAGACTTCTGGGTTTGAATTCTGGCTCAACCACCTTGGATAAGTTATTAACCTCTCCATCCCTCAGCTTCTTCCACTGTAAGGTGGAAATGATGATAACAATAATAATAATAATACTCATCTCATCGGGTTGTTAGAAGAATGAACTAAGTTAATATTTGTACAACACTTAGAAAATGCCTGGCAGGGGTGCCTGGGTAGTTAAGCAGGCGATTAACCTTAATCAGTTGGTTAAGCATCTGATTCTTGGTTTCAGCTCAGGTCATGATCTCAGGGTCGTGGGATTGAGCCCTGCATCTGGCTCCATGCTCAGTGCAGAGTCTGCTTGTCCCGCTCCCTCTCCTTCTGTTCCTGACCCCCTCCCCCCACCACTCATGTGATCACTCTCTCACTCTCTCCAATAAATAAATAAATAAATAAATAAATAAATAAATAAATAAATATATCTTTAAGAAAGAAAGAAAGAAAGAAAAATGCCTGGCACATAGTAAATACTATACGGTGGCTTTTTTTTTTTAAAGGAAAAAAATGAATATATATGCACCTCTCCTACCACTATCCCATATGGTTGATTTTCACTACATCACCTCATTTTATGCTCAGAACTACTGAAGTAAGTATTGTTATTATTTGTCCCCTTCCATAGCAGTTTCTGCTACTTAGAAGAACAAGTAATAAGTTGTAGAGTGGAGATTCAAGTTCGGGCATGTTTGAGGTTGAAATCTCACGCTCTTAAAAACTATTCTATAAAAAAAAAGAAGTAGAAGGTAGAGGGAGGGGAAGAATGAAGCGGGGGAAATCGGAGGGGTAGACGAACCATGAGACACGATGGACTCTGAAAAACAAAGTGAGGGTTCTAGAGGGGAGGGGGGTGGGAGGATGGGTTAGCCTGGTGGTGGGTATTGAGGAGGGCACATTCTGCATGGAGCACTGGGTGTTATGCACAAACAATGAATCATGGAACACTTCATCTAAAACTAATGATGTAATGTATGGGGATTAACATAAGAATAAAAATAAAATAATAAAATATATATACTCAGAAAAAAAAAAAACTATTCTATACTCCTTCCTAAAACTTACCTTACACATGATTCCTGAGCACCGGAATGGTGGGGCTACAGTTGTAGGTCAGCTAAAGAGTATCTCAATGAAAATACTCCTGTCTACTTTAGGCCATCTAAGTGAACTGTCCATGAGATTGATTAACAACATGCTAGGACTCTATTTATTTTAAAAAATATGTATGTACGTAAAAAAAAAATGCAGGTATTTATTCTTTTTAAATTTCAATAAGAAATACCTGACATCAATTACCCTCAAAGCTGAAGTTTTTTGACAAGCCTCTTCCATTTTGGAGAAATTTATTACAAAAAAATATTTAGCCAAGCTTAGGGACTACAAAGCTGGTTCTATGGAAAAATATGTATGTCCTTTCAACTATCAAATATGACATCTAATCCTATTACAGTGGATATAAAAAGTTTTCACTGACAGGCACAATAGAGAAGAAAATTGAGTAATAACACGTTTTCTACCCTGAGAGACTGCAGTGGCCTGGGAAGTGCCCAAGTAAACTTCAGAACACACTTCCAGTACAACAGCCAGTTGTCAAAACTGATATAAAGGTTCACAGGCCTGTGACAATTTACATCTGCCACAAGAAAATATTTTCAGTTATGTTCCATTACTCAAGAGTCTTTCATCTTATAACAGTTATCATGGTGGGCTGTTTAAGAGGGCAGATTCATTTTAAGATCACTTTGTTGAATTTAAGCCCTCTTGATTGGGAAGGGATTGTCTGTAATGAGCATCTCTTCATTACTCCTCATGGCTACTAAGTATCTTGACAAATGAAGGCCTTGGTAAACTTGACCCTTAAGGTCCAACTCAGAATATGACAGGGTTTGTGCTGACCCCTGAGTAAAACACATCAACAAACCACAAAAATCCTCACTGTCAAAGGAGTTCATAATTAATAAGTGGATCTTGTCAAGCTGACACAAACACTGACAAACTAAAGTGTCTCAAAACAAGCTCAACCCCGAGTCTTGATATTAGGTTCAGAATAGCCCCACTTAATTTATCCATTAATTTTCTCATTCAGTCAGTCAACACATACATAATTAGTGCACACCTTCTATGTGCCTGACACTGTTCTATCACTAAAACAAAGAAAAATCTCTAACCTCCTGGAGTTGTATTTTAGAAGGTACTTACAATAAGCCACAAAACAAAGTCATACATTATAAGATGATCAGCAGCTAAGAAAAGAAAACAAAAAAAAAAAAGCAGGAAAGAAGCATACAAAGAGATAGAAGAAGATTAAATTTTAGAATTCAGAGGGTGACCAGTGAAGGACTCACCATAATGGAAACATCCGAGGAAAGACTGCAGAAGTGAGGAAGTGAGCTATAGGGATGTTAATGGGGGTGAAATTCAGATAGAGGAAGGAGCAAGTGCAAAGGGCCTGAAGCAAAGCACATGTGGAAGATATGAAGAGCAGCAAAAGGCAATGCAGCTGACAGAGTCAAGGGAGATAACGGAGACGTTGGGGGAGATGTGGAGACAAGGGAGAGAGGTAATGGAGAGCTGGGCCATGTAGGACTTTAGAGGTTGTACACAGAGAACCAGTGAGAGTCACTGAGGCTTTGAGCTGAAGAGGGACACGATCTGATTTACATTTTAACAGGATCTCTCCAACTCCTGTGTTGAGAAGAGACCGAGAGGAGCAAGAACCAAAAGAGGGAGACCACTTAGGAGGCTGCTGCACCATCCAGAAGAGAGCTGATGATGGCTTGGACCAGGGTGGGTGTGCAGAGAGGTGCAAAATTCTGGATATATTTTGAAAAAAGTCAACTGGATTTGCTGATTGGTTAGATGGAAGCTGTGAGAAGAAGTAGAGATGATCCAAGAGATTAGGCTGAGTGTTGACATCGTCAAAGAAGGAAAGACCACAAGAGCAGCCAATTATTGAGGATAATATAAAATCAGTTTTGGACATGTTTTGAGATTTTTAATGGACATATGTAGTAGAAATTCTGGCTGTTCACAAACATTTATTTTTTTCTCCTTTCAACCACGTTAGAGGACTGTACTACCCTATTCCCTCTGACTTGGTTTGACCAGATAAAAAGGCACAGAAGTTATCTCTGCATCTCCCGACTGGAGCTCTAAGAGCCAGAACGAGATTAGTCTCATCCCCTTCCCCTGCCAAGGTGATCAAAACACCTGAGCCACCAACCAATCTATTTTGCACACATTATATGAGCAAGAAATAAATGCCTCTGGGATTTGGGAGACGGGGTGCTGCTGCATCACATCTATGTTATCCAGAGAAGCATTCAAGTAGAGTCAAGAAAGCAGTTGGATTTATGATTCTGAAGTAATGGAGGGATGTAATTTGAGAAATCTTTGATACATAAATGTTATTTAACCCTGAGACTGACTGAGCTTAGCAAGGGAACTAGTGATGTTGCAAAATTCCAAAATGTTGAGAGATCTGAGAAATGAGAGAAATCACATAGATGGGAGAAGAACCAACAAAAAAGAGAGGAGGAAAAGCCATTGAGTGAAGTGTCCTGGAAGCCAAATGAAGGAAGTGCTTCCATTATTTCAAGTCCATTGAAATAAATGCTATGAACAGGTCTGAGGACTGAGAATTGACTATTAGATTTACCATCGTGATTGTTACAAGTGGCCTTGACAAAGCATTTTTATTAAAGATGACCCAAGATGGCTACTGTACTTTTGTCCCTGGAAATAAGGCAAAAGGGGTCAATGGCTGAGGTTAGTCTTACTCTGGTGGCTAATATATTCTGATATTGTTAAATTTGCTATCTTTATGCAAATGAGCTAGGCATATTTTTTTAACAGCATTTAACAGGCCCATGTTCTTTGTTCCTCTTTTCCACCTTTGCGATTTAATACCACCAGCTTCACAAGTCACCCTGAAATCAGAGAATACTCTTATCTTTCTAATATCTTTGTTCTATTAGTCTCACCTCCCTTTACCTCTACACGTTCTATCAATCCGACTCTGACATTTCAAGCAAGCATAGAAAAAGTCTCTTTTTTAAGCATGAATTATTCTCTCAGTACTTGATCTCCACTACTTTGAACATCTCATTTTAATACTCATTATATTGTTGCATATTAAATTATTCATTTGTAATAAACATCAAAATTTTACAATGCCCTTAAGTCTGCTCTGACTACAGGAAGCAGATGTAGAAATAAAGCAATAGTATATTTCTGCTTTTTAGTCTGAAAATTCTAATGTTGCCTAGCCGTGGAAGTATTTTAAATACCAACAAGTACAATGTTGTCAAACACTGGCAAAGGAAAAAGAATGAGGGTACCTCTCCCTATCTCCCCAAAGGTATTCCATGTCCCCTAATTCTGGGCCATAGAACAAATTGGTCCATGACTGATAATGGTCCATTAGTTATTGTAGGAAACAAAGCATCATGTAAAACATGGTGTTTCATAGTCTTCAGTTTTCTACATTACATTTATGTGTTCCAATATGTCTATTGTGAACAATTTGTTCTTCGCTACATAAATATTTTTCCTCCTTTTGGTACACAGTATATATCCTATTAAAATGTAGTTGAGCCATTCACTGTTAAGACATTCATTCTCACAGATATCACACTGGGTTATAGAAGGCTTGCTAAATTGACATTTATAGGACTAGCTAAACTAAATTCCTCTTTTTTTTTTTTTCCTTTTATTAAGTCTTTAGCTTACTTTGGAGATATTCTTGCAGACTTCCATGTCTCATCAACTCTGTAATAATATAAATTGGATCTTCTAAAGTGCAAACAGCATAAAGCTGGATAAGCTTTGGATGTCTTAGATTCTTCATTATCTGTGCCTCCCTCAGGAAGTCCTTTGGATCCATTGAACCTGAAACAAGAAAAGGAGGAAATCACTTCATGTTATTGAGGCATTCCTATCCTCACAGCAGTCTGGTGGGAATCACTAAGATTGCTTCCTGCTTCTCAGTAAAGTAAGAGCATTGGTGTCACAAATCTTCAGATTTATCAAAGAAGAGAATCAGTCCAACCAGGGCAACCTAATAGCTGACGTGTTGGTGCATCAAGGGGGTGTAATTTATGTGTTATGACCTGTAGGTGAAGAGAGGTTGATGCTGGTCCATATGAAAAATGAAGGGAAAAGGAGTGACTGACAGTCTAATTGATAAAACAAGGCCAGCAAATTAAGAACACAAAGAGAAGACATTCTATTACCGTGAATGCTGCAGGACACTGAATGTTTAATTACTGCAGCCAGAGCTTTTTGGTCCAGGATCCAGAGAAGACTGATAGCTGCCCTGTCCCTGGTACCCACTGTGGGAACAGCTGGATAACAATCCTAAAGCAATGACATTCTGCCATATTTATGTCCTTCATTCTGTAGGGATATTTGGTAAAGGCCAAGGAGAAAACATTCAAGGGCTACACCCAAAACTTAGTGGGGTTTTTTTACCAGTCTTCTATGTCTAACTTGAAATTGATCTTCAACATTTTCTCCTATATTAATACTTCTGTAGTCAGACTCTTAAGAGCTTAGCAGAATGATAAGGAGACAGTATTGGGACCTATTATGAAGACTTGCCTACAATTACATTGTATTTTAATGGCTCAACTCTTACCATGCAAAGTGCCAAGTAGTTAACAACAAATAAAGTCTAAGAAGAGGAAGGATACCTGGAGTTTATATTTCATCAGTAATTTTTAAAAATCTTTCAATTTTTTTTAGGATATGATGTTTCAGAGACATTACTGTAACTGAAGGAATACTGTCATTTCACATCTCAGTATTCACCACGGATAGTGCAAATATCATTTCCACTGATGCTCAAAGAGACTGTTCCATTCATCTGTCTCATGATGAAGACTTCATGACTGATATTTGAAC
Source organism: Mirounga leonina (assembly GCF_011800145.1). Taxonomy (NCBI): domain Eukaryota; kingdom Metazoa; phylum Chordata; class Mammalia; order Carnivora; family Phocidae; genus Mirounga; species Mirounga leonina. The sequence goes on from NW_023270807.1 coordinate 70,647,851, forward strand.
CCAGGCATGGATAAGCTTTGACATTCTAAGATAACACTCCAACTTGTTTATTAATATGAAGTTAAGGAGAGTTACATGTGACTTGCAGACCATTTCACATAAAGCATTTAGGCAGTCTATCCTTTGGTATTCCCTTGAGAGTGTAGAAGTTCAGAACACAGGCTTGGTCAAACTCCAGATTCTGATCAAATCTTAGCTCACTGTGTGATCTTCAGCAAGTTACCAAATGTCTCTGAACTTCAATTTCTTCATCTGTAAAACATGGCTAAAAACCCGACTGATACCATAATATCATCACCGGGAAACAGCAATACCTGGCATATGTATATTCAATGACTATTGGCCATTATTTGTATTATTATTAATATGCATACTCTAGGAAAAACCAAACACATCAACTCTATTTTCTCACAGACTGAGGAGGGGAAGGGGCAAGGACTCAAAGAGGGAGAAGAGAGAAAAATGACCTATTCTCATTTCCATCATGATTTTCTATGCTTCCTCCATTCCATCCCTACCATTGGTTTGCTCCACATAATCAAATAGTGGCAAAATGGAGCTGAAAAGAAAAGAGGCACCCAAAACATAATAAAGGACTTTCTTCTTGTTGCAATTAGTCTGGCCTATGGTCAAGTATGGATATAGTGGGATTCTCCCCACCCACCCCCAAAATAATCTGATTCATGAAGCTTCCAGTGATAAAAGCAATTACTATCACCATTCAGGCAATTTATATATACAGTATGTTTCTACCCTAATGCTTTGGTAGCCATCAGATTCGTGGAATGCAGGACACTCAAATCATTGCCAAGTCAGACTCTGCCCAAGAGCTGGACCCACGGGACATCAGGAGCCTCGGCGCGAGACGTCTGCTCAGAGCTCTCCGTAGCATCACTGGTTACAGCTGACCAGCTGCACAGCAGAGACCCAATTTCAACTCAGCTAGTAATGCAACATTAAATATTAATTTTTGCCTGTCAAAGCTACTGTGGGAGTTGATTTCAGGCTCGTCTTTATTGCGTGGTAGTATGCTAAGCAATAAATAGCTGCTAAGATTGATTAATGGCCCCGGTGAAGTGAAGACATTTAACCAATCACCAAAGCTGTTTGCTGCTATTACACTGTAAATCAATAATAATTATTCCTGTTGGAGAGAAAACCATCGTGGCTTTTTTTTTTAATATAAGAAATGCGATTTTTTTTGTTGTTCTCTTTTGACCTCCAGAAGGCCTTCCTTCAAGAACAATGTTAGGATGAATAGCTGGCTGCTTCATTTTTGGAAAACAATGATTAGATTGGGAAATAAAGCTTAGGCTCAATTGTCAACAAGCTCAGGATTCAAAATAATATATATGCAGTGATTGGGAAAATCTCAGGTGCTGGAATAGATCGTCCTCCCCTGGAGTGCTCACATGACATCTGGCCACTCAAAAGTGCTTCTCCATCACTTCAGAAGGCAGGTGTAGATGCTGAGACCGAAGTCCTGCACTAGCGAATCTGCACCTCAGTGGACAGCTGTCAGCAGCCCCACTGAAGCTAACATTTATTAAGAACTCACTTGCGTGTGATCCCAGTCCCCACCAAAAACCCATTTTCACAAAGATATGATGTCAGAAAAGGGAATGTGACATGATCTAATACTGAACTATGTTCAAGTTGTTTACCTCAAAACTTTTAAATATCCTATGACACTCCTGTGAATTCACTGTGGTGCCCCGAAGTGCCTTGGCACACAGTTTGGGAACCATGGTGTTACACAAGACTGCTACCCAGCAGCACCCAGATGCTCAAGTTCTGTCACCGGGAGGCTTTCTGAACCCTTAAGGATTCTGGGTTAGGTAAAGAAGGAAGGTCCCCCAGAGAACTATATTCTAGCCTCTGGTTATTATTCCTGCCTATGTTATTAGAAGTAGATATGAGGCAACTACAGTAATGTCGTACTGTCATGGAATGTTACTTCACTGGGGTGATGCAACAGGGATAGGTGTGGGTTCAAATTCCAGCTCTGCCACTGACTGACCTTACAGTAATAATAATAATGATGATGATGATGATGATGATAATTAAAATAAGAACAGTTTTTCCTGGTCACTTACTATGAACAACAAGCTTTATTGTTGTTCAAGACATTATTCAAAGCATTTGCACTAATGACCCTCTTTTTTCCAAATGATAAAACTGAGACTTAAAGTAGTTTAAAACCTTACCTAAGTTCATAGGACTAGTAAGTTTTAGGAAAGTTACTTAATCTTTCTAAATTTTCTTATCCTGCTTTTAAAATGGAGGGGATAATGCCTGGCAGAATAAATATGATTTTAGTGTACTTTTAATTTCCATGATAGGAAAAAGGAAGATGGAAGAAAAAACTAGTTCCTACATTTCCAAATATGAGGGCATTTAGATGGACCCTTTTACCTTTTAACCATAAACAATTAGTATTTAATAAAATGGTTTCTCCCTGAAGATCTCCAAGATTCCATTGATTTGTTATTTTCAGTGAAGTCAGTATTTTTCATGAAGCCTAGGGAAAAAATGGGAAGAGGGATAATCCAAACTCTGAAGAAGAGATGCCTTGTTGAAATCTTGCACTGGGGATATTTTAAGCATTAGCTGATCGCAGGAACTTGCTCTTGCCTTTACAATCTAAAGCATGTTATACCTTCTTGTCACCTGGTCCAGAAAAAGTGATCACAACACTTGCATGGTACCTGCATTGGCTGTCCTGTGACCCCTTGGACATTGACAGTAGCAAGCTGAGCTTCTAAAAATCAACATCTGACATTTAAGCTTTGCCATTCTCAGTCTCGTACCTGGTTTTAATGTTTTTACTGCTACTGAAGCGGTATTGTTCCATAGGCCTTCCCACACTTCACCAAACTGACCAGATCCTAATCGCTTCAGAAGCTGTATGGACTGGCGGTCTATCTCCCACTGGTCCACGGTTTTATACGACAAATCAAAAGGCACTGGCACTTGCATCTGTTTCACAGAATAATTAGAATAATTATGAGAAAAAGATTTAAGAATTTGGGGGGTTGAAAATAATAGTCTAGGCACTTTTTAAGAAGACACCATTTTTAAAACCAAAACATTGTACATTTTATTCTAATTACTTTAAAATGAAAAGCAATCATGGCAGAATCTATAACATTGCCTCTTTGAGCTGATCTCCCCCCAAGTCTTGCTACATCAGGCAACCAGCTGTCCATCTGTCCCACCCCACATCCAATGCTACCCTTACGTGGGTCTGGCTTGATTTTCCTCTGACTTTTTGCCTAGCCAAATCCTCCCAATTTTAAGGCCCATTTGAAGTTCCACCTCATTCACAATTACTTCCCAAATTCTTTGGTCTATAGCATTTACCATATGTATCATATATTTTTGCATAATTAAAATGTTCATCTTGTTTCAAATTCATTTATGTATTTGTTCATTCATGTACTTGTTCGTTTAGTAAATACGTATTTTTCAAGCACCAACAAGGTGCCGTTCTGTAAACAGAACAGACAAGATCCCTGCCCTCCTGGAGTTCATCGTCTAGTTCATTATCGACCATCAGAAATTATCTTAGCTCCTCTGCCAAATCATCAGCACGTTGAGTACACACTTGTCCCCACCAGAATTCAACAATACTGGTTAACCTGAGTATTTTTTAAGCCACATCTTTGCATCAGGTAAGCTATTCTTAACATGAGCTTACATATTCTTGTGGGGTCATGCCTATATCATCCAAGATGAACACAGTTATACCAAAACTGCAGGTTCACTTGGCAAGATTTAAGTCATTGAATTCCCTACATACTGGACAAAGTTCTGCAACTTCTACTTGTCCATAAAATCTTGGTCAGGTGTAACCAGTAACCCTTCACTGATCATCCAGACATAAACCACAGGGCTGGCTGTCCCACTGACAGGACATGAGACCTGAACTCTGATGAGGAGCTGAGGTTTTGCCCCAGGACAGTGCAAGACCACTCCATAACTTTAAATAAGTCTAGGTAAAACATGCAACAACTGAATAATGATCGATGTAGATAAATTCTATAAATGTTGTTTGGCCTGGTCACACTGTTAGAGCAGTTAGTTAAATGACATCTCTATGCAGACCAGATAATGAGTCTAGTAATTTCATATTAATATTCTCGAATACAGATCTAAATAAGAATTATATTTGGGCACCTTTTTTTCCCTCCAGCCATATCATTAAGTACTCCAGTGGCAGGACAACAGATCAATTTCCTAGGGCAAAGAATGAATATTTTCTGTCTTGAGTGAGTGCCTTAGGTCAGGGGTTGGCAAACTTTTTCCGAAAAGAATGAGATAGTAAATATTTCATTCTTTGTGGGCCATGAGGTTTCTGTTGCAACTATTAACTCTGCTAGTATGGAGAAAAATCAAAGACAATTTGTAAATGAACGAGCATGCCCATGTTCCAATAAAATTTGGTATTTAAAAAATAAGTGTGGGACAGTATGGCTCATAGGCCATAGTTTGTCTATCCCTGCCTCAGGTAATCAAATGACCTTTTTTTTTTTCTGAACAGACAGATCACATGAGAGATACTCCAATATCTGAAGGAAAAAAGTTAACTTCAAAATGAACACAGCTTGAAAGCATTTCACCTTTAAACATGGTTTTCCCAGCGGGACACACAGGCCGTCACTCGTCTTGGTGTAATAGCTCACAAATTCATTCAGTGTTGAAAAGGTTCTTCTCTGGGTAAGGAAAAAGCCCCCTTCATCCAGTCTTCTGATTCTGTAGTGTTTCACAACCCTTTCATCTAAAACTAGAACCCAAAATAAGTCCTATTAATACACTTCTTGCCAAAGCCAAGCAGATTTACTTATTTTGCGGTGATAGTTTCAATGCATGGAATAAAATTTTCATAAGTTCTATTTATTTCACAACTTGGTTTCAGAAAAGACTTCAGGAAGTTTACAAAAGTTATATAGCAGAAGAAAAGGGAAAAAGAATTGGGAAATCACATTTAAAGGAAATATAAAATAAAAATAAAGGAGTGAGGTCACCACTAAAAAAGCTAGGCTTTGAGGCCTATTTGACTCGATTAAAACAAGCCATAAAATTGACTCTGTCATTCTAGGGGTGCCTGGTTGGCTTGGTCGGTAGAGCATGCAACTCTTGATCTCGGGTTCGTGAGTTCAAGCCCCACACTGGGAAGTAGAGCTCACTTAAAAAAAAAAAAAAAAAAAAAAATTGACTCTCATACCAGCAATGCAAAGAAGCAAACATTATCCGTTTCAGAAATACCCTAAGATGAAATCATAAAACTTGTTTAGAAACAGTTCAACTCTTCCTGGTACAGAGACCATGGAGAATTTTCTCCCATGAAATCCTATAAAGTGGAGAATAAAACAGTGTCCTCAGTACTACCAACAATAACATAAGGAATCCTGCAGGGCAGCTCGTTATACTGTCTCTAAATGCAGGCCGATAACAGAATGTCCAAGCACAGTCCAATAAAAGAAATTCCACAGGGCCTCAAATAATGCAATCCATGTATACAACTTTGCAGCACTACTGTTTGATCCAAGGACAAGTCTTGTAACAGCTAAAGGAATGAACAGACTGTACACCCTTTTTCAAATCATCTGACTTAGAGTGGGTGTTTTGTTGCTTTTGCTTACCACCAGCCATCCTCCCTTCTTCTGGTAATAGCACCCCAGTTTTCCTCAGCGAATCATTGCTCCTCTAAGAGCATGTGGTCCAAAGATATGGGTGCCAACCCTGAGCCAAGGAATGAACAGAGCCAAAAAGCCTCAAATCCAGGACTTGCGCTAGAGAGCTCTAAGAACACAGGAAGAAGTCTGTTGCTATGGTGGTTGTTTCGGTTTGGTTTCTGTTTAACTGCTGGAAGTTTGGAGCACCTGGCAAAATCTTGCCCCCAGGCAGGGAGAGAGCTTGCCTGAGAAGCTCTTTCCTTGATATGGAAAGTGAAGCTTAACCCCTGGAGCGCCCCCAAGCTTGGCTTCTCAGCTAGAAGCATCAATCAGTCACCTTTTTTACTTAAACTAGTTTGGATTGGGGACTTTTTTAAAGCACTTGCATTCAGAATACTGCCTGATACATTTCATAAGCTCGTCTTTCATTTAGCAAAGTTATTGGTAAGTATTGAGCAGCATTTACCAGAGATACAGATATTCCGAATTCCCTGCTAAATATAGACACTTGTGCTCCAATAACTGGTCAAGCTGGAGCAATGCTCTCATGAAAGAAAAGAAGACTGAGTAGAAGACAGCTCAATCCCAGCGTGGAGGTTTACTGAGGGCACGCTGCTGGGAGGGACAATGTTTTCCTCACAGAATAATCAGTGCACATCACAACGGCTAAAATAAAAAAAAAAAACAGACAATAGCAAGTGGTGACAAGGAAGTAAGAGTAACTGGAACTCTCATACACGGATGATGGAAGTGTAATTTTCACAATCATTTTAGAAAACTGTCATGGTCTACTAAAGTTGAACATAATCATACCTATAGGATAGTAATTCCACTCCAACGTATGTAACCAACAGAATGCACAATATATGCACCCAAACACAGGTACAAGAATGCTTTTAGCAGCATTGTTTGTAAGAGTCTAAACCTGGAAACAATCCAAATGTCCATCAACTGTAGAACAGACTAAGAAATTATTGTATGTTTGCCCAGGGAATACTGTACAGATATGTAAATAAACAAACTATAAATACACACATCAACATGAATGAATCTCACAAATATTATTGAAAACTATTATTTAAAACCATTATTTAAAAACTAGCAAAACTACTGACATTTGGAGTCAGACTGGCACGTTCGTAAGATTCTCTTTCTTGACTGGGTGCTGGTTTACACATGGGTGTATTCACCTTCTGAATGCTCATCAAACCAAACTCTTACAAATTGTGTACTTTTGTTACGTATGTCACACGTCAATTTAAAAGAATGTTTTTAGGGGCTCCTGGGTGGCTCGGTTGGTTAAGTGTCTGCCTTCAGCTCAGGTCATGATCCCAGAGTCCTGGGATCGAGCCCCACATTGGGTTCCCTGTTCAGCAGGGAGTCTGCTTCTCCCTCTGCCCCTGCCCCTTTCCCGCCACTTGTGCTCTCTCTCTCCCTGTGAAATAAATAAATAAAATCTTTGCAAAAAAAGAACTTCAATTGTTCTCTTACCAAAAAAAGGTAAATATGTGAGGTGATGAATGTATTAATTAATTCAGTGGGAGTAATGCTTTCACAAAGTATATCAAATCATCACATTGTAAACTTTAAATATCTTATAATTTTCTCAATTTTTCCTCAATAAAACTGAAAAAAAGAATCACATCATCTGCACACAGAAAAATATTTTAGTTTTTCATAATACAGAGGGTGGGAGTATATTCAGATTCCCCAAAAGCCATATAAGTTTCTTAAATTACAATTTTTGAAGTATCTGCAACATATTCTTATACTCTCTGATCTGTCAAGTTACCATTCCCACTGACTGTGACTCTTGGGACAATGTTAGTTGCCCTGAATAATCATCACCAAATGGAAGGTTTTATCAGGATATAGAGCTAAACTCATAACAATCCCTATATATGGATTAAAAGGCTAACAGAAAAATCAAGGAGAGCTGTCAACAATATTAGCCCAATTCATTTCTCCACAAAGCAATACAAATATTAGAAGTAGAAAGGTAGCTAAATAGAAAGCATACCTGCAATTTATATAAATGATTGGCCTGAAAATTCAAGCTTTCCCATTTATCAAACAGAAAAGTGCATAAATTATAGCTGAGATGTCTAGCAAGCCAGTAAGGTTATAATTGGAAATGATTGGAAGCAATAAAAAAAAATTCCCGCTTTTAAACAAGATGGACAATATCTGGTTTCAAACTGAAGTGGACTGTGTGAAAATTAAACATAAACAGGAATTCCTTTCTGATGCACCACAAAAGATCTAAAGATTTCCAAGCTGGAGACTAAAATCAATAAATGACTGAAGGGTTAAAGTACTCCCTGTGATTTTCTTAATAAGGGACGCAAATCTCAATGATTGATAAGGCTTTGGCAACTGTTATTGATTATAAAGAAAGCCTAAATAAATGTTTGCCAACTCTGTAAAGGTTTCAATTCTCAGCTGTAAAAACCAATACTTTGCAATACATTTAGCATTCTCAAGCACAATAAAAGTAATTTTGTTTAATATAAAAAGCAATAGATCTGGAAATGGGAGTCCCAGGTTACAATTTAACTTGTGTATGACCAAAAACACATCAATCTCACCTGGCTTCAGTTTCCCCATCATTAAAATAAAAGAGCAGGCTTTAAGAAATCTCCAAATTTCCAATTGTTTCCACCTTAGTAATCAAACATTTCTGATGGCTGTTGCTTTCTTTCCCTGAATTCCCATTACGTGTTGTAGTCCTTTCAAAAACAAGTAATTCTCACCTCAGAGCCTTGAGCACCACTTACTTGGATGCTTTTCCTACAAATCTGAATCTACTTATAGCCGGCCCTTCCTTCGGATCTCAGTTTAAATCCTCAGAACCACCCTTCTCCACCCACCCTATTGAATGCACCTCTCCCCAGCTCCCTCCTATCACCCCGTTTAACTAGGAAACTACTTATCTCGATAGAGGTGGCTCCCTGATGGCAGGGGCTCTGCTGTTTTGACCCAATATCTAATCAGAGTTTGGCACAGAGTAACACCTAACATAAACATCTGCTAAATGAATGGAGATGATTCACCAACCCTTGACTTTGAAGTGAAATACAAGCTTCTGAAATGTCTGCTGCAAAATTAAATAGAGATTTATATAAATATTTCAAGACAAATTCCCTGGAATTTTATTTTTAAAGGGAAGAAAACACACTTAGCCCCAGAATATAGATACTATTAGAGGATCGTCATTCAAATTTAGATCTTTTTTTTTTTTTAATTTCTGTAGCATAACACAGAAATAACTACTCCATCTCTAACTGACAGCACGGATATTTATATTTGCTTCATTCAAGTTTTCAACCTAAATAAGACTGAAAGACATCTATCTATCTATCTCTATATATATGATGTACAAATTAGACCACAGAAGCTACATCAGGGAAATCCAATACATTTTAGTCAGGATGAAGGCCCTTTTAATATTGTACTCTTGAGTAATCAAATCCAAAATATATGATTGTTTTTTTAAAAGTGGTTTTAATTTGTTAGTAGTGAGTCCAGACATTTCCAAGTTGTTGTTCTTAATAAAGATGGAATTGACGGGGTCTCAGAACTAGGGAGAAATGAATTTTCTATTCCTTTTCTGGCTCGCTGCCATCTTTATTATTGGACCAAACCTATTCCAAATTCTATAGACTATAAGTGAATGATAATGTTTGTGCCATTCTTATTGTGAATGAGTTCAGACTAATTAAGCATTCTAGTAGTTCATCAGCAAAAACCATAAGGCTAACTATAAAATATCAACAAACTCAGGGAGCATCATGATTGAATGGATTTAGCTAAAAGGCCAGGCATCCTGAGTTTACATCTTGACTCTCATTTATGCTGCTTGACCTAGGGGAAAATGTTTCACCTGTCAACAGATTAATCTACCGGAATATGTCCAAGAATTAGGATATATTGCGGAGATGTAGGTAAGCATGCAGGAGGAGTACGATAAAGGTTTGGTGAATGTTGAGAGAATTCAACTATTTCTCCCCATGGACTTCTGTGAGGGCTGCGGCACAGGGCCCGTGATTATCTGGCCACCTTCACTTCCAGAGTAACTAATTCTGGGGGAATCTGTGTCATAGGGATGGAATCTTAACGACTGCAGTCCTATGTGCCAGACTTCAGTGCTTTTCTTGGTGGTTGATAGCAGATGCAGAAGTCCAGCTTTCTCCTGACGGTGAGATCTTACTTTATATCGTCTCTGCTGGTAGAAGAGTGTTTGCTGCAGAAGTAGTGCTGTGAGCTTTCAAGGAGTTCTGTCCCCATTCTACCACACCACTAACATAGTATTCAGTACATATTAAAGCATTACGAATTCCACGATATTCCACAATTAGATTTTTAAAAGACAGAACGTCCAGAAATGAACTTTAGAATACAACAGGAACGTCCAGTTAGAGACTGTGTCTGCAAGACACAAAGGCAAGCTAGTAGCTCAGTGAAAAATATCAGTGAAATGAGTAGCTTGGCATTTTATAGATAAACAAATGGTTGATTGAGCAGATTTTCATTTTTCAGCTGATCTTCTGGCATCATCTGGGCACAGCCTTATTCCTCTTGACTGATAATAATCTGTTCCCATACCGAGTAAAACACTATGACTTAGATGATTGAACAAAGGATTGAAAATCAAGAACTCACTGCCCTAATCTTATTCCACCAGTGATTTGTTCTTTGACCTTAGGCAAGGAATTTCATTTCAGTTTCCTTATCTAGAAAATGAGAATAATGATCTTATCTATATACCCCCCCAGGGATAGTTTGAGTGTCATTATTCACAAAGGATGATAGATATATCTAAATGTGCAATGTGTGAGTACTATATTAGAATATCAATATTATCAAATAGCTTTGACAACAAAAGAGAGCCACTCCCAAAGTAGAATTTTCCACTCTTTGCACAATAATGGCTACATAACATAGTGGCCACCAAATGTATTAAATGAAGAAATTGCTATTAATTCTGTGTGAGAGAGCTCCTGCACTTGTAAACTCCCGTTTATTATTAGTACTTTTCAAAACTACTATGAAGATAGTCATGATGATTCCTCCAACACCATTGCCTCAGAAATCACGCTAAGATTGGTCTAAACCAACAAGTAAATAACATGTAATTGAGTTATTATACTGTATCCCCATTAAAACAGAATTCAAGACACACACTCATTTTACACTCTATTTTGTTCTATAGCAGGTACAGAAGGATCCCAGTATGAATCGTTTTGAAAGGAGAAAGTACATCTGTCTTAAAATATTAAAGCAGTATCATGCAGAAGAGTTGTTATCTCCTTCTCTGGGAAAAAACGCACACAATACAACCAGTGAACAAATAGAATTATTTTTCTGCGTACATCTCAACTAGTGGGTCCCCAAGGACATTTGCCTTCCAGCCTGGCATATTTGAGAGTGCTGTGGACATTGGTCAGTAACTCTATTAAACTGGTAGGCTGAGTGAAGACTGATTAAGAGAATGTTCTCAATAGTTGACTCAAAAAAACTTACTAAAAATACTATTTGAGGACACATCCAGTCACTAGGTACCTTTATAAGTCAAAGATGACATAATCAGTTACCCTTACACATAAAAATCGACTGTCTCTCCCATATTATATAGCACAGAAATCATGAGGCTGAACCATATATTGTCCAAATACTTAATGACATTTTTGAGAAAAATGTTGGCCTTCTCCTCAAGACCCGTACGGTCTGACTCTTTCTAAAAGTAAGCCAACTCCCTATCAAAGCTGGCTCTTAAATTTTCAGAACAGAATGTCAATTTTACTGTTTATACAAATGTTATCTTAAGAAGATGAATATCTCAGGGCACCTGGCTGACTCAGTCAGTAGAGGATGCGACTCTTGATCTCAGGGTTGTGAGTTCGAGGCCCACACTGGGTGAAGAGCCTACTTCAAAACACACACACACACACACACACTGAAACTAAAAAAAGAAAGAAAGAAAGAAAAAGCAAAATGAGTATCTCTTTAATTAATAGTACATAATTGTAACACTGAATATTTTGCTAGATAACTGGGAGTATCTCCCATAGTTTCACATGAAATGCCATTTACAGCATCTAATATTGCAGAGAAAGTCTCCAGGAAACAACTTGACTCTTTATTCCTCTCGGGACTCTAACATCTCACTCAGTATTATATCTGCAATAAATCACCAGGAATTTACATGCTTGGATTATGTTATTTCAGTTTCCTACAGAAAATCTTTCACTGAGCTAAGATTTAATGTGACATGAGAGCCGGTGCTTCCACTTTTCAAAACTTACCCTAAGGAAATAATCCAAATATTGACATGCATTTATTTAGCTCTATCCCTGATTTGTTCCAGAAAGACTCAAAGGCTTGCATAAATTATCAAAATAAAAGAAAATTTAGAATAAGTGGGTAAAGGAAAGAGGACAAAAGGTAGAGGGAAGGACGATACTCTAGGAACAAGGCTGGTATGCTTTATGTAAGGTATTCTTTACATTCCAATCCAGGTTTGCTAGATGCACGCCAAAGATTTGGCTCTCTGCATTTCTGGCAGCTCATAGCCCTGAGGGAAACACATCCAGTTACCTGATTCCGTGAAGAACATAATACCATTAACTGAACATAGTAACATTAACATTACTCAAAAACAAAAGCAAAAAAAACACCCAAACCAAAAAAAAAAAACAAAAAACAAAAAACAAAAATACAAAAAAAACCACAACTATTCCTGGAATTGAAGTGCGAGAAATTTCTCACATGGGTCCTCATAAAGAAAACAGAACATGAAAAAAAAAAAAAAAAAGAAAGAAAAGAAAAGAAGAGAAAAAGAAAACACAGAAAATGTAATGAGTAATTATCAGCAGCAGCATTCTTAATATAAATACACTGACACATTGCAAAGGGGTGGCTCTTATCATGTCCATTAATGTGGGTCCATTTCCAACATGAAATTCAAATAAAGGCATTTATATGGGAAACTAACTGCAGTTCATCATCCAAAATAGGAAAAGCAATATGTATAAGGATGTTCACTGCAGCATTTTTATAGCGCTAAATGACTGCTAAATTGTAGTAAATCTGAAAATTGAGAGTTAAAAATATAATCATAAAAATTATGTAGTAACAAGAAAAAACATAATGTGATAAGGAAATAAGTGGGATACAAAACTAAGAGAATAGTGTAATTGCAAACATGAGGATGCATCTGGCGGCTCCCATATCCCGGGGCCCTTTACCGCTAAGGGAACCCAGCTGAGGTTCCCTGTGAAAACCGTAACTTCATAAGGGCAAAGATGATTACATTTGCCAACATAAAAAGATTGGCAGATTTTTGAGTATTTTACTCCCTCTGTTTTCCTAACCAACAGTAATAAAGGTACAGTGACTTTAAAATAAGAACAAATACATAATGTTTCCAGCTTTTTTAGAGAAGCCATATAAGGATTAACTCCATAAGACAAGGTACACATATTCAGCGCACGACTGTCCATTCTGATACTTGATATTCTTTATATAAAGACCCCCATGAACTCATTTTCTTTGACCTTAATGTTTAAAATCAGAACGCATCTCCTACGAAGGCAGTAAGAAGCACAGCGTGCTTCCCTTTTTGCCCTGTCTGCCAGAGAATCCTCGGCTAAACTGATTTCTAAACTGTGATAATTATCTCCCGTTAGAGGCTCAGCAAAATCTATTTCTCTGTTCTTTTTCATTGATTTCGTCTTTTTTTATGTTTAGCTGTATTTTACACTGTTTCAGTACTGTAAGCCAACGTAAGACCTTTCGTAGAGGTAAGCAAACACATGAACATATAAAATGATAATCAAAGAAATGGTGCATCTACTAAACATAAGAAGGAATTCCCAATGGAATGACCTGCCCAACAATGGAATAGGCTAGTTCTCTGGGGTTTCTGTCCATGGGAGGTTTGCAGCTCCTTTTCACATTGTAAAAGATTCCTCAGAAAAAACAATATTAGTCTAGACAGTCTTTGCAAATTCTACTAGTCTTATCAACAAAGAGAATGTGATATGCAAACAAGAAGAAATTTTAAAGCTGATTTAGTCCCAATCCCTCCTTTACTGATGGGAAAAACAAAGCCCCGAGTTCTGAAATAAACTGCTAGTTGTTTGTAGGGCTGGAAGCCAAGTCCAGTCATCTGGCGTGTCAGTGAATGACAGTAGGAACAGAGAAAACTTTAAAACTCTTATTTCCTGATTCCTGGTTTTGTTTGTTTTAACCAAGTAATAATTTACTATTTTCTCAGGAGAATGTTTTAGATCTCAAAGCTTTCTGAATGGCATCTTTCTGTCCCCTCCTTGTCAAAACTCTCAGCAAATTTCCCCATGCTGGAGAACTCGGGCCCTGAACTCCTCTTCCCCCCGCCCACTTTCAGTAACTAGCAGACATACTAAATAAAGTGAACATGAAAGTCACTGTGGACTGTAATGAGTGATAATCAAAACACCTTGAAATCAATTTTTATCTTCTTGCGAAAATACAAAGGAACTTCTCGTGTATTAGCTAATTTATTTTCACAGCAGAATAGTGTCTCCTTACACTTTTTTCATTGTTTTTACATATGCGTGGCAACTGTTGACAATTTGCTCACTATTCATTCACATTTCCAAGAGGCAATAGCTCTCATTCTTGGAAATTGCTTTGTATTGAATGAAGACCCATGATATAAGATATATTCCCGCTGTTTATTTCAGGTAAGTATTTGGTGACGGTTACACAAGGCTCTGTCTGGTTACATTTCCTTTGTCATTGCTCCATGCTCACATAGTTCAGGTCACATTCAGGTAAACACTTCACATAAAGACAAACCATCCCCTAGTCACAGGCTGCACTTGGAAGGCTGGCCAACCATCTTCCTGATGACTCAAGAGCTCAGGAGTGAAGCAGGTGAACAACTGTGAACACTCAGCACGACCCATCACTACTCCCAGAAAAAGTTTAAAGCACATGTTCCAGGGCAAGGTGGGCCAACACCTCCATCTTTCTGTGCAAAAGGCAGCACTCTTTATGCATAATAACAAAATGCAATTGGATTATTATTGAGTATCTGCCTTAAGTGAGCAGTGTGCTCAGTGCTTTTTTATGTAATATTTTATTTAATCCTGCTAACAACCCTGAGGGAATGTTCATCACATTACAGAGGAGAAACTAAAGTGTATAGAGTGATTAAGTAATTTGCCCCTGGATACAAAGCAGATAAATATTAGCGCTATGATTCAAAAGCAGGTGATGAAACTCTGAATCCCACAGTCTTACACCAACTGATCCTTACACCAACTGTCTCCCTCGACTGCCAAACAGTATTTTCAGGCAGTTCCCAAAAGGCAGTGCTCACAGCTCTGGAAGCGAGTAAATGTATTGCTACTCTTGAATCATGAGGTGATGATGCTGCTGCAGATAAGCCTTATTTCTGCAACTGACATCTTTTAAAGGGAAACATAGGTTGAACATCCCTCCTTGAAACATTGTACCCCATCTAATACCATGATTCTAATTTCTCATTCTCACTGTGCTTCAGGCTTCTCCACCTTCATCTGCTCCTTCAACATTGGTTCAGACCCGGGACATCACATAATCTGTCACAACCCGTTTTGGGTGTTACTGCAGACATTCAGCTTCCGATGACTATAATGAATATTGGTGACTCCCTGTGCAATGATGCCCTCTCTCTTGCCTTCTAGAGGCAAATTTTAATTCACATGATCTTATTTTAATTTTAATTCACATGATCTTACTCCCCAAGTTTCCTCCCCGCTGGAATACTCTATATCTCAGTGAATGGCACTGCCATCCTGAAACCCAGTTAAACTAGAGGTTTTGGGGTCACCCTGGTTTCCTCTCTCCTCCAGAATTCTCATCTCTGACTGAGCATTACGCCTGCCAGTCTATACTCCCCACCACCACCACCTTGGGAAGTGCCCCTCAATTTCTCTCTCCCGGACTATTGCAGTAAGCTCAGATACTGCTTTCCCTGTCCCCAGCATCACTGTCCTTCTGCCACACTCACCCAAATAGTCTTCTAAAACCTAAATCTGAACTCGTCATTCTCCTCTTGAAAGCTCTTGCAGTGTTTCCCATTGCCTAAGTTCAGACACCTCAAGACAGTTCTCTGCTGCACCCTATCTTCAAGGTTTAAACACTTATCTTAGTTTCCTAAATGCACTATGCAGTTTCCCGTTTCTGTGCATTTGTACAAACTGTAAACTCCAACTAGAATGCCATTCTATTTTTGTATTCGAGACAGATTCTTTTTTCAGGGCCCAGCCCAGGCATCTCCTCCTCTGTTAAGCCTCCTGGTCTAAGCAAGCGAAGTGGCTCACTTGGTCCTTCGGATCTCACTGTACATTGACTTCTGCTATTGAATTCATTCCACAGTGTTGCCCCCATATATTGTTGGGGAGCAAGAATTCCTATCCCCTCAAAGGTCCTTCTAGGACTAAGAACCAAATTGACATGAGACAGATTAACAGGAGAAAAACAAATTTAATATAAGCCTACATATGGGGAATTCACACACACATGGAAATTCCAAAGACAGCGAAGCTAAATGAGGTATATATGTCATTCTGAACTAAAGAGAAGGGGGTAGGGGTCTGGGATTTCAGAGGAAAGAAATGTACTTCACAGGGTTATAAGAAGAGCAGATGTTTTGTAATTAGATGATTGCCCTGCCATACAGATGGGTCACACAGATAAAATGTATCTTTGTTAATAACCCATATTCTGGAAAGGCCCTAATTTAGATTCTTCTGTGTGCTTAAGGGAGGGACAAAAGTTTCTCTTGAGCTTGCAGAGTCTCAGGTGCCTTCAGCTCAAAATAATCCACATGCCAAAGTGGCACACTCAGGGCGGGGGGGAGGGGAGGACCAGTCCTGAACCCCTTCAATATTTACGGTGCACCTCTTCTACTGGATTCTGAGCCCTTCAATTGCATTTATTTATATAAGGCATGTCAATGAATCATTCTTTCTTGGCCTTTGCCATGGCTTCCAATAGATGTAACATCCTTCCCCAACTCACTGACTTAGCACGTAGCTATGTGATTCCTTTGGTGTGGGGGCAAACACACCTATGCCACATCCTAGCAGAAGCTTTAAATAGTCGGAATAGTTTGCCCTCCTCTTCTTTGCCCTGTCCCCATCTTCTGCTCTCCACCCTGAGAGTGCCCTATCCCAGACAGCCGCTGGGCTCCCCCAGCCTGAACCCCAGAATGAAAGCTACATGGCGCTGAACCTAGGCCTGGTACCATGGACAGAGCCTCGCCAAGCACAATCAAATTTACTCATGCAAATGAGTAAACCACCAAATTTCAGGGGCAAAAACTAGCTTTAAAGAAAGCAGCATGATTTCTGAGTAATATTTAAAAGAGGTCAAAAGATCCAATTTTGAAGGTAGCTACACCTTGCTCATACCTACTTGTGTTACCTTGGCCAAGTAACTTCTATCTGACCTCCAATTCCTTCAATTATAAAATGAGTGTTTGGACTAGATGATCCTAAAGTCCTTTTCAGTTCAAATTCTCTAATTCTACTGTTCTAGCAAGGAGCTTTACAGTAACAAATATAGTCATTGCAACATTTGAATGTGGTGGAGAAAAATTATGATTTCTACTTCCTGAAGGAGAAAACTAAGACACAAACTTAAACAGTTAGATGAAATGTGAAAATCCTGGGGGTACGGCATTGTGACAGAGGCCCACCCAGGGAAACGTGGCAGGTTATACATATTTATATATGATGGTAAACATGCTTGATACTTGAGATTCTACCCTATTCGCTGGGCATCCCTCCCACCCTTGAAAGCAGCTTCATTATTATACCTAATCCTTGTTTTTTACAACCTAAATTACCAAAACCAGCAAAACAAAATGCTGAAACTACACCACAAATTTCAAAGAGAAAAGAATAAAACCAGTATCTTCTTAGGTTCATCCCACACAGCAATTAACGTAGTTTCACGGTCCCTTTGTTATGCCTAGACAGCAAGCGGCCATGATGGACCAAATAGTCTGAGGGCTCATTATTGCTCCGGTTTGAATGCTAATGACAATGGCAAATATATTGCTTGCATTGTGCCAGGCAATGTCCTAAGTACTTTTCCTGTACTATATTAACTCATCTAATCCAAAGAACAGCACCAAGACATAGATACCATATATTTTTTAAGATTTTATTTATTTGAGAGAGAGAGTATGAGCCATGGTGGGGGGTGGGGGCAGCGGGAAGCAGACTCCCCACTCCCCACTGAGCAAGGAGTCCGATGCGAGGCTGGATCCCAGGACTCCCAGATCATGACCTGAGCCGAAGGCAGACGCTTAACTGAGCCACCCAGGTGCGCTGGTAGATACTATTTTTAATCATCATTTTGCTGAAGAGGGAACTGAGGCACAGGGAGGCTGAGTGATTTGCCCAAAGCCACACTGTATAAGAGGAAGAATCCAAACCCAAACAACGAGGCTACAGAGCTCATAATCATAAACTGTAATACTTTTAATGGGAGAATCCAACTAAAGCTCTGATGACCTCATCTTCCCAGCCTAGATTTTCTTAGCATAAAATTCTGCTTCCAGATTTCTTTCAAACTGCCATTGTAAGAAGCAATTCTCATTTCTACTCCAATCCATCATTATTCTGTATAGTAAAACAAAGTGTTTTCCTTGATTTCAACTATTTGCTTACTCTTGTAGAAACCAGAGTAACACAGCACATCTACAGATATCTTTCCTATATAAGCGTGTCTTTTATATTTAGTTGGCACTTCTCTCCCACTGCCGACTAGAGTGTACACTTCATGAGGGCAGAGACTGTTTGCCATTGTAGCTCAGCCCTCTGAATACTAACTGCACATAATGGGCATTAAACAAGTATTGACTGACTGAATGAATGAATGAATGGATGGATGGATGAATCACAAGTTCCTGAAGGCCTGGATTATCATTTTGTTCAGGATTATACACATAAGAGATAAATCGAAAATGATGCTTACTAAAATTATATAAAAATAGGAATATAATTTTCATTTTTCTCCTTTAATGCTTTTGCCTCCTCCATATTTTACTTCTAGCAAAACATTTTTTAAAGCATCTGAAGGTGATAAGGAGCTAGTTCTGCAGAGAGAAGGGATTTAAAGAAAGTTCCTGTCCTGCTAACACAAATAGAAAAATAAATTTAGTACCTGCCACGCATAGACTTTTAAGACAACAGAATACTTTTTCAGATTGTAGCTCCTGTGCCAAAGTTTCTAATAACATAATGCAAAGCACGTTTCTAAAATGCATTAGAAATGACTTTGTGATTGATGCGATGCTGATAAATAGTTATAAAGTAGCTAATATGCATATATCATTTTAAATACATAGTTTAAAATTAGAGCTATTAATTTATTAAACTGGACTGTATTTATTTCACTCACTTACTACATCATGAACACATTTTGTGTAACTATCACCACATAGTAACTAGATATCTTCATCATTAAGAAAATTTAAACTTTGGTCAATTTTTTGACATGAATAAAGTAAAATTACTGCAGTAGGATGTGTTTCCATTTATAGCACAGGCTGCTGAAGATATTTTAAAATTGCAAACTTGTTTTCAACTAAAATCAGATATTCCTTCCCTTCCCATAAATTAATGGGTCATGAAACCTAAAAACAAAAACAAAACAAAAATCTCCTGTATTTTCTGTAATGGCATGTTATCTCCTGACGTGCCACAAGAGGGAGCAAAGCCCCAAAGCAAGGGTCTGATTGAAAGCCCTCCAACGACCCATAGTTGTAAAGAGTGTAAGCAGAAAGTAGAAGCCAGCATAGTGTTTTGGTTTTAAAAGAAAGATAGACATAAAGCATTCAGCATTGTAGACAGGGTCTCTGTTTGTATAAACACTAGATGAAATATGCTGGTTAGGTTTCTTCAGGATTCTTTCCACAGGATTTTTTCAAATATTTTTTTTGCCACTTAAGAGTAACTAAAAGAAATCGTTTAGATGCTTAATTTAAGAATCAGGCAGCCTTGAAATGCAAACATTTAGTTATTCCCTGAAGTATAAACTGGACGAGAATGCTCAAGACAAGAATGCTCAGTGGAAAAGAGGAAGAGTTAAAAGGCCTGTGGGTCACTGACTCATTTCCAGAGCCAAGATTAATTTCCTGTTCGATCCAAAACAACATCACGCCTTCTCAAATGTTCTTCTCTTTGCCTCCTGCTGTCTTCCACTGCTCAACTTTTCTTTTGATCTTTCCCCTTTGTCCCAGTTTGAGATCATTAAGTTTATATGTTATCTGGGTCCAAGATCTAGAGAGCCCTGGGTTCAAATCTCAGTTCAGGCACTGGCTTGCTATTCAAAAATAAAACTCATATTGACTTGATCATGATCACATTTATAATATATACAGTCTACTACCTTGATAGTTATTCAAGCATACAGGTAGTAATGGATGAATGATTTACAGATCTCTACTTTGTCAAAGTGCTCAAAATAATTCCCATTTTCATCTAAGGAGCATCATCTGATTTTTTTCAAAGTAAGAAAGGTTCTTAACAATGGCCATTATCTGAACAAAAAAATTAATTTTGTGCACACTATTTTCCACTTACTTCTACTCACTATTAGGTAGTGTTGACTGCTGTCTCATTCCCTGTAATGCCCTCCCTTCTTTTTTTTTTAAAGATTTTATTTATTTATTTGACAGAGAGAGACAGCAAGAGAGGGAACACAAGCAGGGGGAGTGGGAGAGGGAGAAGCAGGCTTCCCGCGGAGCAGGGAGCCAGATGCGGGGCTCGATCCCATGACCCTGGGATCATGACCTGAGCCGAAGGCAGGCGCTTTACGACTGAACCACCCAGGTACCCTGATTGCCTCCCTTCTAAATCCAGGAAATAATTGTTCTCTTCTCTGGGTGCTAAATGCACTTTGCATATAAGTGCTTTATATGCATAATAATCAAATGCTTGTTATAGTGTGAGCTAGTTGTTTATACAATTATGCCACATAACATACACAAAAGAAAGGTTCATGATGAATGGGTGAATGAATAAATCAATGAATAAATGATTAAAAATAGTTCAAAATAAATATTCCTCCCAATATTTTTTAAAATTGCTTTTCTATATAAAGAAAAGTGAAGGGCACCTGAATGGCTTAGTCGGTTGAATGTCCAACTCTTGATTTTGGCTCAGGTCATGATCTCAGGGGCCTGGAATCAAGCCTCTTAGCAGGGAGTCTGCTTGTCTCTCAGTCCCTCTGTGCCTCCCCGCCCCTGGCTCTCTCTCTTTCACTCTCTCTCTCAAATAAATAAATCAATCTTTAAAAAAAAAGAAGAAAAAAGCGAGGCAAGAAAAAAATTAGTAGCAAACTCTTCAAATGATTCAACCTTTAGTAAACAAACATCTATCAAAAAAAATTTTCTACATGCAAGACACTGTGCTAAGTCCTGAGTACTTTGCTCATTTCAGAAAGTAAAAAAAAAAAAAAAAAACACGGTTAGGAAGAGGGGAAGTTCAATGACCAATTACATGGTCATGTAATAGCTGGTGTTCACCTTGTAGGAAGCACAGTTTGACTACAGAGAATAGGAAAGATTAGGCTGGGAGATGGCCTTGAGCAGTACTATAAAGGGCTGAAATGTCAAGGTAGATAAAAATTTATGGGGTATGCAAAGGAGAGTTATCAAAGGCTTTGACTCTTCTAGATAACAGAGATTAATGAGATACAATATCCAAATGCAACGCATAATTCTTTACTGCATCAAAACACAAATAAATAAACAAAGAGCTAGCAGGGACATTAGGAGAGATTTGAGTATATACTCTATAATAGATAATATTGTTCCATCAGTGTGAAATTTCTTGAGTTTAATAATGGTATTATGGTAATATAAAAGTATATCCTTATTCCTAGGACATACATACTAATACTAAAGTTTTTAAAGGTGAAGTAACATGATATCTGCAACTTCTATATAAATGTCTATATAAAGAGACATATATCAATATATGAATGATGAAGAGAAGATGAATGTCACAAAGTATTAAAACTGGTCAATTGGAGTGAAGGTATACAGTTACCTTTTTAACTTTATCAATAAGATTCAGGGGAAAAAGACTTGATATTGTGGGCTTTTATTTATTTATTTATTTAGTCTTTCATCAGTGGTGAATTTTTCTTTTTTTTAAAATGTTTATATTGAGTTTTGGTGTGGGAAAAGAAGGGTGTGGAAAAGAATTCTAAAACCAACTCAATTTTCATTCTTTTGAAATTATTTTTTTCCTGGATGCTCACAGAATTCTTCGTTTACCCCAATACTAAATTATTCTGAAAAGACACACTAGGTACGGATCTTTTTACATGCAACAATGTGAGCCCTTTTAATCGACAAGCACAGATTTTCTTTTTTAACTCAAGAAAGTTTTCTTCTACTACATATTTAACTGTTGCTTCCAATTAATTATTCTTATAAATGTCAAGAAAAGTCTCCTGTTTGCACATTATCTGCCCTCACAAATTTTCACGTTTTTCTTCTGTGTCTGAGAGCATCTCAAGTCTCTCTTTACATCCCTAAGGTGACAACTTTGCTGTTTGCTATCTCCATCTTTTGCCTTTTGTGCTGCTTTTTATGCCTAATTTCTTGGAATTTGTATTTTCTTGAATTTTATAACTGCAAATCAAATGCTTTCAAAAATTTTCTTCTGTTCCTTTTAGTGAATATGTCTCCAAAGGATGAGTTTTCTGTACATCTTCAGCTTACCATTTATCATCTCTTATACTAGGATTTTTTTCCCAAACCATATCTTACAGAAAAAGAAATGATTCTCTAATCAAGTGGTTTGGGAAACTCTGGGTTGAAAAGTTAAGTTTCTTTGCTATAGGACTTCTAAGACTTTCATGTGCTTTGTCGAGTCAGGGCAGAGGCAATGAGGTGTTCTTCAAATGCATTTAACCCCTAAACCTGTTCTATGGGTCATTTTCAGTTTATCAAAGACTTAACGTGCTGAAACATAAGTTGGGAAAGTTTGTTATTGAGTATACAGAATCTCATTACTTCTATTTTCCCCCCATTATACTCAACGAAAAGAAACTTGGCATTTCAAAAAAAAAAACATATGCACAGGTCTTCCTCTCCATCCAGTTGAATGAGCGTACATTTCCTTCCTTAGTGCATGCACAGCAGGGCTGCTAACTTCTGAGCATATTGCCAGTGTTCAGCAACTGTTCAGCCCCCATGGCCTTGCTGGAAGAAAGGTGGATCTTCTACCCCCTGGCACACCTGCTGACAGTAAGGAACAGAATTCAGTCCTTGCTATGGACTGATGCTTGTCTCCTCCTCAGAGTCATCTGCTGAGGCCCCAATCCCCAGTATGATGGTATTAGGAAGTAGGCCTTTGGGAGGTGCTTAGGTGTGGATGAGGCCATGAAGGTGGAAGCTCATGCAGGGATAGGGCCCTTCTAAGGAGAGGAAGAGACCAGAGCTCACATGCGATGTCTTTCTCTCTGCCATGCGAGGATATAGCAAGAAGGCAGCTAGCTACAAACCAGGAACACTGGTCTGTGGTACTTTGTGATAGCATATCAAACCAAGACAGTAATGCTGAGTTGTTTGTTCAACCAGAAGAATGCATGAAAAACACAATTACAAGAGAGAAGAGTTCTCATTTCTCTCTTTCTATAAGGTTAAATTCACCTAGTTTGTAGCACACTATCATTGCCTGTCAACTTCCATCTGTATAACATTTACTGTGCGGGAAGTGGCTGTCTTACTTGGATGCAGAGAAGGAGGGGGCACCCAATGGATGCCAAGGGAAGACCCAAACCACTAAGTCATTCCACTCAGGACAGCAGTGGCTGCCTGGTTTCCTGGTAGCAGCATATCCTGCCTCAGAAATACACACTGAGCACAGGTCAAACCATCCCCCCTTCTTCTTTATGATTAGATGTGAAAGTCAAAATCTGTTCCAGCCACTTCTATGTCAGTTCATCTACATTCACACTGAAGTGGGGAGAATATCTACCCAGAGTCTAACAAATCATCAATGGACAGACTCCATTTACAGAGCTGCTCTGATTCTTTATCTCTTATGTATGTTCTTTTTTAAAAAATATTTTATTTATTTATTTGAGAGAGAGAACGAGCATGAGTATGGGGTGGAGGGGAGTAAGAGGGAGAAGCAGGTTCCCCGATGAGCAGTGAGCACAAAGCAGGGCTCCATTCCAGGACCCAGAGGTCATGACTGAGCCGAAGTCAGCTGCTTAACGGACTGAGCCACCCAGGTGCCCCTCTTATGTATATTCTTGAATATAAAACCAGAGGATGCTAGCTCAAATAATTTTAGCTAGCCACTATTTCCAACTAGAAGTACAAAATGGGACAAAATGTAAATAATCAGTTTAATCTGGCAACTAATAAAATGAAAAAAATAACAGCATGGAATACATCATGAATTACAAAAAGGTAGCAGTTTCCCCGACCTCCACATGACTTATCAACTTCCCACTTATTTATTTAATATCTGGAATTTATTATTGTAACATTACATTCAAAAAGCAATAATAATTTGCATCATTTCTTTTTTGTGTTGTCCTCCAAATAGCTCAAAATATTCATACAGAAAGGCTTTTTTTTTTTAATAAATAAAACAAGGTAAGCAAAACCAGAAGCGAAAATTAAGATGAACTAGTATGTGGTGTTCAGAGACAAATGAAAGAAGAAGAAAAAAAATAGAAGCAAGCCCCTAAAGAATACTGTGGCTTCTAGAAATGTTAGTCATAGATTTTCAATAAGAGAGAAGATTTTTCCAGGAGCCAGTGCCCTAGAGAAAAGGTTCTTTGCCTGTGCATCTGTGTATGTATACATATGTACTACATAATAAAATGTTTATTTAACTTTATAGAGTATTTAAAACATTTGAAATATAATTTATCAGTAGTAATGTTAAGAAAAAGAAATGTTAAGAAATGCCCTAACTCACAAAAAAAGCCACTTGTTATTATAGGCAATGATATTTGCAATTAAGCTGAATACAACTAAATTATGACTTTAATTAAAAGGCATTTTCTAAGATGGCACCAACATATTTAAAATTTAATACATTTTATATGAGATACTGGAGTTATTAACATAAAAATTTCTTTCCGCAGCACGTGCACTTTTTGAAAAGCAAAACATCTTTAACCAATATCAAAATGGTCCCAGAATCCATAGAAATTTCATGGCATAATAAATTCAAGGAGCAATTTTTTCCAATCATTTAATACCGGCTCCTACTTGAGATACACAATTGTATTTACATTCATGGTTAACGGTAATAGAACTGTTGACACACTCTTGTGGCCACTATGTCCACGTTAATTTTAAACGAAGAACGAATGGATGGCTCAGGGGACTGGTATGAAACACACGGACTCTTGCTGTTGGGCCAGCAACAGATGAGCATGAATCAGCAGATCTCAAGATGTCTGGGCATAATAATGGTATCTCAGTGGTCAGTGGAAGGGAGTTTGGGTCTAAACCCTGTGCCAGGCAGACAGACAGAGGCCATATACTACAAGTGATGTCCTTGTCCAATTTGATCTTGTCTACAAAAGTCTCATTACCTGGAAACAACTGACCTGTCAAGGTGAGAAATAGTCTGTCTAAAATAAGCCTGAAGCCCCGCAAATAGGATTGTTTGTGATCTTGCATGGTCCAGACTTCAGAGGTGTAAGAAAGTGACAATGGCCTTACTTATCTCTGCTCCTGGTGGACTGTAGGGTAAAGAGGTCAGTGTTTGAGCATCTGCTGGCTTTACAAATGATATGGTAACTGTTGAGATAGAGAGGAAGAAAGTAACAGAAGCAAAACACGTGTGTGTCTTCTGCCCAAGGAGTTTCTAATCTAGTTTGAGAAGCACATTTTTACCTACAGTGAAAGAGGTGCTCATGAATGTAAATGAAATCTTGGAATATGAAAGTTCGATGTGAAGGACAGACACAAGGTCAACACGAAAGGATGAGCATCTTCCCTGACGAAGCTGCTGTTCTCATTAGCCTTTGAGTTACCCTCAGAATTAATTTATAAGACATGCAGAAATATTTACAAAGCTGTATCACTTTGTATCCATGGCATCACTCAGGTTAATCATCCATATTATTCAGAAAGTTGCTTCAGATAACTCCAGCCACTTTCAAGCGTCAAAGCTACCCTCAATGAGCAAACACATAGTCGCCCCAGCCAAGGGCCTTTAATGAAAGTGATATCGGGCGCCTGGGTGGCTCAGTTGGTTAAGCGACTGCCTTCAGCTCAGGTCATGATCCTGGAGTCCCTGGATCGAGTCCCACATCGGGCTCCCTGCTCGGCAGGGAGTCTGCTTCTCCCTCTGACCCTCCCCCCTCTCATGTGCTCTCTCTCATTCTCTCTCAAATAAATAAAATCTTTAAAAAAAAAAAAAAGAAAGTGATATCTTTCCTATAAGACACTTCTACCCTTTGTGCATACTTTAATCAAGGGTAATCTATTACTTGGAAGGGCAAAAACAGTGATTTGGTTCCAATTATCTCTATTTACTTTAAAATTAAAATATGTCGCTACAGAGGCCCATCTTATATTCTTAAGAAGGGACTTCACAGCAATCACAAACTATCATAAGTGCATATTCCATGGGACGGACATGTTCACTGTAATGGAAATTTATCATAGTAAGTACTCTGCTCAAATTCAGCAGAAACAAGTCAAAAAAAAAAGAGAGAGAGAGAGAGATAATGGCTACTTGTATGTTCACCATATGTGCATTGCCTCAAACATCTCTAAGCGTTCTTGCCTTGGTCTTTTCTCCTCTCCCACTTAAGCCCTCTCCTCCTATATTTCTCATCTTGACACTATGCCCCCCTCACTCAAGTCAGAGATTCGAGAGTCATCCTAGATTCTGCGTCCCGATGGTACCCCATTTCTGATCAGCCACCAACTCCTGTCAGTTCCATCTTCTAATTATTTCTCACCTCCCTTTCCTACTCTCTCTTGCCATACGTCTGCCCTGGTTCAGGCTGTCATCTGTGGAGATAAGCAGGACTCTCTAGTGAAGAACCCTAGGAGTTCATTCTTGATTGTGTGGCAAGGACCCACTGGGCCTGTTTCACTGTCACCCTCTATCAGGAGGAGGGGCTGCACCTAAACTCCACTTCCAAGAGATCCCATGGTTTCCTTGGATGAAAAAGGAGCTGCAGTTTCCACCATGCCCAAAGCCCATACGTGGTGAGACTTCCAAACAACCTGGCAAATAGTTGATATCCAAGCCCAGACTGCTCAGCACCAAGACAAAGCTGCTGTTGTGAGTCCTCGGGCAATTCCCACACTTGCCCCATAAGAAAAGCTGAGCAACAGAAGGGCCTTGTGGCTTCTGGGGCTGCCCTGTGCCTGAGCGGAGCCTCAGTGGGACCAGCTGAGCTTGGGTCCCGTTGCCCCTCTGTGCGGAATGCTGATGAACTCTGCCACCTTGCACCTGCGATTTCAAACAGTGACAAGTGATGCCACTGTGTTTGCCTGTCACTCCTCCGCAGACAATTACCTGTAAACCTCGTCCCTTCTCCACATGCTCTCGAAGGTCAGACCAGGTCACTTTCTGCCTAAAACTTCCCCCTGTAGAACAAGGTCCAAATTCCTCACATGGTATACAAGGCCCTAAACGGTGTAGCTCCAACTTCCCTTTCCAGGCTCATTTTCTACTATTCCTTCTCTCCTCTCAACTCCATCCCCACTACACATGCGCACACACACACACACATACACACACACACCCCCACAGACATACAACCCTGTGCACTTGCCTTCCCACACTGCTACCTGGCAACAGAAATTGGCCAGAACACAAATGCTTCCTCCTCTGTGAAACCTCTTTGCCCTCCTCCTTAGAGACTGGGTCCCTGCCCCCACCGCCTCTCACTAGAAAGCTTATAATCTTCCCAAAGACTGGCTGGGTCCAGGGACTGTGCCCTGCTGTCTTCACTGCACTTCACCTAGCAAAGGCCTGGCCCATGGTAGGCACCCGAATGTTTGTTGAAGAAATAAGCAAACGTATAAATAAATGATGTCAACTCCTGAATGCATCTCCTTGAATACTGCTGAGGAGCTTGTTTGCCTCGTGTCCTCAATGTCGTCATTTTTCAACTATCTTCAATCTGTTACCGCTTGCTCTTGAAAGGGTTTCACTGAGGACTAATCTGGAATTCCCTCTACAACTCTGGAGGCTTTTGTATGCAGAGTTGCCTAAAGTAAAATTACAATGTGCAATGCAGAATCTCTTCTGAAAAACCTACCTGCAGCTCAGTTTTAGCCCTCAAAGTGTATTTTCTTTAAAGTGTATTTTAAACAATAATATAAATGTGTATAGAACTCAAACATCAACTTAGTATTAATGGTAATAACAATAATGACTGTCTTTAAAGGACTTGGTTGAAGTCAAAAAATAGCCAAACAAGTTGACATGCAATCGAAATTTTATATTTTTTATCAGAAAAACAATTCACTACCAGTGACAAATAACAGTAGGGCTACTGAAACTACCTGTCAGGCATCAAAGAAGACAGATTCTCTGGCTACCACATAGAATACGTAGTATCCAAAAGTGCTGCTGTAATTCACAGCTAATTAATGTCTTGCCATTATGAGAAGTGCCATGGCTCTAACTCTCTTTCCAGATCTACTCAGACCTCAGAAGAGCCGACACAACAAGGATCACAACAGGCCAATTAGCACCCACCCCAACCTCGGGCTGCTGCTTCTCCAGCCCGCCCCAGCATCAATAAATCGTGCTCCATCATGAAGCTCTTCTGACAGCCGCAAGCCAATGCCACGCAAGGAATAAAAACAATACTCCTAAGGAAAACGCATGTGGGAAAGACGGATAGAAAAGGGGTATAATTTGCCTTCCTTTGGCAGCACACAAGTCAGCAAACTGGAAGACCATCAATTCAGACTGATTAAGGGGACAACTGCGCTAAGAAATCAATCCATGGTATATCTGAAGATCCTCAATGGTAATCAACAGTCAGCAGTTGGGCTGTTTGTTGGTGTATTTGTTTGTTTTAATGTGGACATACTGAAGACCTTTTTCCTCCCATTTTTCTCTTGGATCACCCTCCTTCTGGCTAATAAGAAAATTTTCCTTTCAGTAGAATATAATGGTCTGCATTTACTCTGTCCCCCAATGAATACACAGCAATCAGATAATTTGTTTCAAAGACTCTAAATCATTTGACTTCCTTCAAAAAGAACATATAATGATATGCTGGTTTCCAAGCAAGGCCTACAAAGCTTCCTAAATCCATAAGCAAGCGCTAGAGTATTCTCAGCACATAAAAACCAATATCCTTATAATTTTGTTCTAAGCCTGTAAAGCTGTTTTGTTCCATAATATTCTACTTAGAAAGTGTTCAGAACAGTCACTGCAGCCTGGGCATTATTCAAACAGATAACTCAAGCAATTCTACTTTTAGTTTGTTTTCCTCATGGAAATCTTCTTCTCTATGTTTAATGCTAGTCTAAAACATATAATCTAGCTCTTAGCTAAATAATGATTACCTAATTTTGCATATAAGTATTGGGAAAGCCAAATAAACAAACATGGATGCATTTAAATTAGGAATTCTCTTCTATCTCTTATCATTAAGCATAGAGATTTCCCAAAAGACTTTTTTCGTTTTTCTTCCTCTAAGTATAATATTCTCATGGAAATCTTCAAATATTTATCTATAAGGATGTTCACTGCATCATACTTTATTAGCAGCAAGATAGCTAAAAATAATGAAAATACATAAAACATGAAATAGATTAAATGATGAATTACCCATACAATGGAAGGTTATGTGGTTTCTAAAAATAATGATGTAGAAGAATAAGAAAGGACATGCAAAATTGTTCACAGGACACTGAGAGCCAGAATAAGAAAAATGCAGCCTAGATCCACTGTGTGTGTGTGTGCATACACAAATATGTGTGTGTATATATAAATATAGATATGCATATATACACATATCTATATTTACTCTTTTTCCTTACAAGATGATCTCCATTTATTTTCTGAATATGAGTGTGTGTTTGTTTAAATAAATATACTTACAGGTGAAGCACAGAAAAAAAGCTTGCCAGGAAAGGTATTTCGATATTAAAAATATATCTTCAGAAGGTGGTAATTTTTATTCTTCTTTGAGCTTCTCTATTTATATAACAATGTCATGATCAGAAAAAAGTTATTAGATCTAATAAAATATTCATGTATGCCGCCTGGGTGTGTACAGGTGTGCCCTGGTATGAAGTCACAGGCTGATGGGGCCTCAATTCTAATTGGCGAATGCCCATCCTGTATCAGTCATTGTATTTTATTTTCACCTTGGGTATAAGCAAGATTAGAAAGGTCAGTGCCACATCATACTGGAGCACATTTCAAAAATGGTAATCAGAACAGCATCCTCTAAGGAGGGGTGGATTGAAGCCAAACAATTTGAGAACACCATATTAACTTGGTGCAGGATGAGGCAGGGGCTGAAGGATGGAGCCTCTGAAAGAAGGTGCTTCAACACCTCTGCCCTTAATCCTTTCCAGCTCCCATCCACCTGCCCTGATATTTGGACTGCCTAGTGTACGTAAGACAAATGGGTCCCCAACACACACAGTCTGGCCTGAGTTCAGGTTCAATCAAAGTTCCTAGGACATGTGAGCTCAGGGCCTCCTTCCCCGGTGCACCTTGGAGGCTGTCCTGACTTCAGCTCACTGAGCCAGGCAGACAAAATAAGGTGCCTGGGCATCGTGTTTAATAAACATTTACTGCAGGGCAACAGGGATAAAGGGAGGCAAAATCCCTTCCCCCAAGGTTTATATCTAGACAGAGTGCACGCTTTAAAGGGGATAATAGCACACAATGCGCCTGGACAAAACAGAGGTCAGAGCAGAGTAAGGAGAGAAAGTCTCACATGACAGATGGTCTGGATGGTCTTGAAGAAAGGACGTTCTGTACCTTGCAACATACACCAAGAAACAGATTCTTTAAAGATTCCTTTATTTATTTTAGAGAGAGAGAGAGCATGAGCAGGAGGAAGGGCAGAGGGAGAGAGAGAGAATCTCAAGCAGACTCCCTGCTGAGTGTGGAGCCTGACCCAGGTTGGTGGGGGCTCCATATCATGACCCTGACATCGTGACCTGAGCCAAAACCAAGAGTTGGATGCTTAACCGACTGAGCCACCAGGCGCCCCGAGAAACAGATTCTTGAAGGCAGAGACATGCATGTAAGCACCTGTAACTATCAAAGACAATTCTCAGGTGTTTCTTCCTTCCTAAGACAATGTAAAGTAAACATGTATTTGACTCTTAGTTAGAAAACTAACTACATTTGGCTAAATTTTACACGTCATGGAGTTAACCAAATGCAATTGCATCCAGCATTTCAATTCATTTTCTATTTACCGGGCAAAGACAAATGAAATGCAAAAACTCAAACTATATTGGGGAAAGATCAATTTTGACAACAGTGTAGTTTTCACTTTTTGCTTATCATTTCCCTAGAAGGATAGTCCCTTAGATAAGACAAAAGTGAGAAAATGCGGCCAGATCTATATGATTGTCATTTCATATCCAGAGCGCATGTATTTGTTTACAGAGACTCCTATCCATAGATAGAAACTGCTTGCTAATTTCTATATTACTCTTGGGTAGTTCAGATTTAATTTGGTACTTATGAAAATAAGAAATAAGGCAAATTTCAGATTAACTTGTCCATGTTCACACAGCAGGTTCATTCCTACAGACTCTCAAACCCACACTTAAATCACACAAAACAATGTCCATACCTGAAAGGGCGAAATCTCCTTTCTGGCTTTCACTTTCTCTGATTAGAAAGGCACCAGTCTGATTTTCTGAATATAATAGTTGTTTTTCTGCATCTGTTCTCTTGATTGCTCCAAAGAACCACCTAAAAAGAGACAGATGTAAACTTTAATTAACCAATCAACAGTCATTTTTTTAAGGAGCAGGAAGTTTGGCAAGAAAGCGTTTGAACATCAGAAATGTTTGCTATTCTTCAGTGAAACTATTACAGGTATAAATGTACCTTTCGATACTTGAGATGATTTTTCTGGATGTCTGTAACCCTCACCAGGAGCCTTTTAAAAATTACAGAATAGGAATTTGGCTGATGCCTGCTACCACATTCCTTCTCACATCTGCATTCTGAGAAGTAATGTGTCCTCCTTCTGTCAAATTCAAAGCCTCCAGGGTAGGCCCACCACATTAGCCTGCTGTGTTCCATGCTCTATAATTACTCATCATCACCATCAAACTTTCACCGCCTCACGTAACACCTTCTAGGTATGAGGAGGCGAACATTCCAATCAATGGATTTATATACTCCACATTAAAGTATGAACAATTAAAAATGTAGTTCTCTGGGCATTAATTCCTCACCACCACCCCCCCAGCTCCATCCATTACTGCCCAATGCCACCATAATATGAGATGATTTTGCATGTTTCGGAGGAACTTATCAAATATAAAGGAAATTGTCCTTGGTGGAGAGATGATGTGAAAAAGATGCTTCCACCTGGGAAGTATCTTCCTAGTGCCACCCCCACTTCTTATCTTTACCCTCCTATCCCGAACATTCCAGAAATATAAGTCAGATACTGAACACACACATTTGTGAATGTGATTAACCCGACAAAGAATTATGGATTTTATTTTATTTTTCAGATTTTATTTATTTATTTGACAGAGAGAGAGAGCACAAGCAGGGGAAGCAGCAGACAGAGGGAG
Organism: Mirounga leonina; assembly: GCF_011800145.1. NCBI lineage: Eukaryota > Metazoa > Chordata > Mammalia > Carnivora > Phocidae > Mirounga > Mirounga leonina. The sequence goes on from NW_023270807.1 coordinate 70,680,329, forward strand.
ATGGAGAAGCAGACTCTCTGCTGAGCAGGGAGCCCGATGCGGGGCTCGATGCCAGGACCCTGAGATTGTGACCTGAGCTGAAATCAAGAGTTGGATGCTTAACCAACTAAGCCACCCAGGCACCCCAAGAATTATGGATTTTAATGCTGGAGCCAGCCTAAGATGTATATCAAGTCAGTAGACACTAATGTTATAATAAGAGGAAGTTGAGAAAACCTGCTTTTCACTGATGGCCCCTCACTCTAGAGTCACAAAGTTAATCTTTATCATTTAAGATTTTAGGTACAACAAAATCTTAGGTACAGATTTTATCTTTTCAGGTATCATCTTTAAAAATGTAGACACTCAAAGAGAGGAAACGTAGGCTTGAGGGAAGATATACAGGCTGTGTGAGGAGCTGCAGGCTGAGGGAGGACATACAGGCCATACCAAAATGGCTCCAATTGGTCTGACAGGTCATGGATATTGGGGAGTATGAGTGCACTGAGGGTGACACAATCGGAAGGAAGAGGGGGAAAGGAAGTGAAAAGAGAGACACTAAAACATAATCATTACCTCCTAGCAAAGGCAAGGTGCTTATTTACCATTTTGCCAATCATCAAGTTGGAAATGACACAATCTTAACTATATCAGTTAGGACAAGCCAGGTTATATTAGAGTAATGAACAGTGCTAAAAACCTCCATGGTTTAAGACAACGAAGACTTGTTTTTCCCTCAGCTGCATGTCCGGAAGTTCGCCTGGGGCTCTGCTCTAGGTCTATCGCTAGCTCCATCAGGGCATTTCCGTCTCCACGCTTCCACGATCGCTGAGGCAGGACTAAAACATGTGGCCAATCACAGGCTGGTTCCTGGAGTTTCTAGTTAAAGCTTCTATAGAAGAATGAAACTATTGCAGATAAGTCCTATATTTGTGCCTAAATGCAAAGAGAGTAGGAAATGCAGTCGTACCGTTTCCCAGAAAGCAGAGAGCTGGAATCATATGTGGTAGATTGTACTAATGACCACCTCACCGATTCAATATCAGGGACCCAGCTGATGTCCACAGACTACTGTTTATCGGACGGAAACTATGGAAGGCAGGGAAACATTCCAAGGGGCTATGTAATGAATTCACAGAAAAATAGAAATGCATGTTTTCTATGACTACAGAAATAAGTCAACAGAATAATGGGAAAAAAAAAAAAAAAACTCAAACAGACCCAAACACACAAATTAGAGATGAAAGTACAGATTATTCAAAAACCAATATTAGTACCATGAGTAATCCATACGGAAAAAATTGATACTACTTACAACATACAACATAGTTCTGTGTAGATTAATGACCTAATGCAAACTTCAAAAACTTTCTGAGGCTACTAGACTAGGGAGGGTTTCTTAGATAAGAGAAAAAGAAAAAGACATAAAAACCTTAAGGGAAAAGATTGATAATATTTCTTATACCACAATTAAAAACTTCTACAACAGCAAGATTATTGTGAAATAAAATTAAAATACAAGCCACAGACCTGGAGAAAATATTTGCAAAGTATATAACCAAGAATAGGCATAGTATTCAGAATACATAGAGACCTATACTCAATTAAAAAAAAAAAAAAAGACAGGGGTGCCTGGGTGGCTCAGTTGGTTAGGCGCCCTACTCTTGATTTCGGCCAGGTCATGCATAGTCTCAGGGGCCATGGGGTCAAGCCCTGCCTTGGGCTCTGTGCTCAGAAGGGTGTCTGCTTGGAATTCTGTCCCTCTCCCTCTGCTCCTCCCCTGAACTGGCACATGGGTGCGCACGCCCACTCTCTCAAAATAAATAAATATATATTTTTAAAGATTTTATTTATTTATTTGACACAGAGAGAGAGCACAGACAGGGGCAGAGGGAGAGGGAGAAGCAGACTCCCCAGTGAACAGGGGGCCCAATGTGGGACTCGATCCCAAGACCCCGGGATCACGCCCTGAGCCGGAGGCAGACGCTTAACTCACTGAGGCACCCAGGCGCCCCTAAAAAGAATTTTTAAAAAAGAGACAACACAGTAGAAAAATTGGCATAGTATATAATTGTACAGTTCATAGAAAAGGAAAATCCATTAACTAATAAAAATAAGAAAATAAGCACAGTATCTGTACCAGTATTATTATCTATACCAATAAATATTAAAACAATGAAATTTCACACTTCTCAGGCTAGACAAAATTTAAAACTTTCACAGTCGGGTATTGGGAAAAATGTGAAACAAAAACCTTCATACAATACTACAGGCAATATCATGTGGTACAACTACTTCAAAGAACAATTTGGCAATATCTAATAAGGCTGCATACCATTTATATACCATTCAATTTCACTTCTAGATTATATACCATAAGTGCTCAAGGAAATAAATCACAAGAACAATCACTGAAGAATTCTAGCACTGAAAAATTGGAAACAATCTAAATGTCCATTGTAGGGGAATAGGTAAACTTAGTTGTAGATAAAAGAATAATATACAGCAGTTAAAACAAATTGTTGAGGGACAAAAAGGAGCTGAAGAATGATACATACTACTATAATGTCCTTTATGTAAAGTTTAAGTGAACATATAAAAAACACTATATATTTTTATGGACAGTTGCATGCTTAATGAAAGTTAATAGTTAATAGCTAATAACATTTTTTTACTCCATTTCCAGAAATGGCAAAATTTCTTTGCACAAATATTTCAAGCACATTAGCAACATGGATCAAATATACTGATCAACCCCATGCATTTCCTTGATTCTGAGTGCATTGATTATGCATCAGCATTCAAATGTTTGCTCAAAATATAAATATTTAAACCTTTACAAGAATTACAATTTATCTAGCAGATTAAATTCTTGGAAGTATGATTATATTTCATATATCTCATCATTCTTAAGAATAAATTCTATTATATGTTTTATATACATACATTACATTTGTATTTTGTATAATCAAATCTGTGATGTATTTTCTCTGCCCAATATATGTATAAGCAAGCATTTTTGTAAATCAAAGATATAGTAATTTTATAACATTTGTAGAGAGGAACTCTGTGGTAAATTTTTTTAATCCTTTCTTTTTTTAAAGATTTTATTTATTTATTTGACAGAGAGTGAGAGACAGTGAGAGAGGGAACACAAGCAGGAGTAATGGGAGAGGGAGAAGCAGGCTTCCCACAGAGTAGGGAGCCCGATGCGGGGCTCGGTCCCAGGACCCTGGGATCATGACCTGAGCTGAAGGCAGACGCTTAACAACTGAGCCACCCAGACGCCCCTTAAATCCTTTTTTTCTCACCAATTTTGGATTCTTGTATAATAGTTTTGTATACTCACTTTACAAGGCAAATCACACCAGTATTGACTCCACAGTAACAATGAAATGGATATAAATATTTGACTGGATGCATCAGCTCACTTAATACCTGGAATTTTACTTGGCTGACTACCACCAGGAAGCGACTATAAATAAAAAATTGTTTTCTGGGTGTAGTGGCATTATAACGCCATCTTTCATACTCAACAATGACGCAACCACTCTATGTTAGAGCATGTGCTGAATCATGAGGGCACGTGCTGCTGTGGAGACTAATCGGAGAAAGATAGTTCTTTCCACCCTCTGCACATGGGAAAATTGTGCAGTAACTTGTGGTCTGAGCCTGTGAGAACTGTCATTCTTCTCCGTTCTGCCTGCTAGAGCCCCCGTTGGCCCCATTCCAGAGGGTCACGCACATCCCAGCGTGCTCACCACAGCCACTTTTAATGCTCTCTTTCTGCTCTAATTCTTGTGTGCAGTAAACAGTGAGTGCTGAGAAGTGATCAGGATAACCCAGGACAGATCCCAGGAGAGTCTTATAGGTTAGGGACCCTTGAAGTGTGGTTCCTGGACCAGGAGCATTGGCATCACGTGCAAACTTGTTAGAAAAGGAAATGTGCAGGTATCCCCCATACCTACTGAATCAGAGACTGTGGGGTGGTGCCCAAAAATCTGGGTTTCAATAAGTCTCCAGGTGCCTCTGATGCCCAGTAAAATTTGAGAACTACTGAATTATAGGAATAGCAAAAAAAATAATAAAATTTTTTATGAGACAGCTGAGAATATTGTTAGTTTGGTGTTTACATGTGAAAATTATCCAATAAAATGACACTACACACACATTTTATTGATCTTTAATGAAACTAATCTTTATTGCTACACCATACTTGCCATGAAAGAGATCTTGATTAAGAATAACCAAAAAGGAGAGAAGACCCATTATAACCTAGGAGAAGGAAATGCTGCAAATAGATGAAAATGGAGCAAAAAGCATAATGTCTGTTTTGGATGAAAGGAGTATGTGATTGAAGTCTAAGGTTTATTTTGCAAACATTTATCCAGTGTCTACTGTGTGTAAATTCTGTAGCACAGACCCAGAAAGATCTGCAAGACATACTCCTGAACGAAAAAGAGTGAACTGCAGAGGAATCAAAATATTAGTTTTATTTCTATTTTAAAAACCAACAAACCAAAACTTATATGTGCTTACTTCTCTGGAGATTAGTGAGAGAGAACAAAACCGATGGCAAAAAAAAAAAAAAAAATTCACTTTTTACTCTGCATTCTTCTCCATAATGTGGATATTTACAGTAAGATGTAGTTTTATATTACTTTGCAATCTACTTAAACAGAAAAAATCTAAGGAAGCCAATCAGAAATATGCTATAAAAATCTGCATGCTATAAGAGAGCTGAAGTAGAAACTTTGGCAGTTAGAATTGATAGATACAAGAAAAATCTCAAAAGAGTACAGGACAGGTGCTGATGCATGAGAAGGGAAACAAACAGAAGAGGAAAAATGACCCCAGAGTTTCAAATCTGGATGACTGAAGAACAATATACCCGGCAATGCATTAAAGACAGGGTACCACAATGATTAAGAGCTACAGCACCTCACTGGGAAAATTAACCTCTCTATGCCCAGATTTCATCATTTGTTAGCGAAAATAATAATAATAATAATAATAATAATAATAATAATAACTGCCTGGTAGGTTTTTGTTTTGAGAGTAAAAAAAAATGATGTATATCAAGTGCTGGATGCCCGGCTGCATTCATGCTCAATAAATAGCACCTATTTTCAGAAAACTAATTTAAGGGAGAAATTATATATTTGGTTTTAGACATGTTAGGTGTGAGGTCATGAAAAAACGTGAATAAATATGTGAACGTGATCTCACTTCTCTAGATGTTTTTGTATTGGAAAGTTCCTCCCCAGTGATTTTTTGGTCCTGCCTGCCCATTCTTGACTAGGACATGCTGCCACCAGGTGGCAGTAGGCCATTTTACTAATTCAAAAGGTTGTACTGTGATAACTGAAGTACTTTGTTTGACAAAAAAGACAAAATCAGTCTTAAAAAAAAAACAAACACAGAATTTATGTGTTATTACTGAATATCAACATTTAAATAATATAGATATCAATCAAAATTTAGGGAAATCAATATGTAAATAGACATGGTACCTCCAGGGGCACCTGGCTGATTCAATTGGTAGAGCATAGAATTCTTGATCTCAGCGTACCAAGTTCAAGCCCCACATCGGGTGTGGAGCCTACTTAATTAAAAAAATAAATAAGATTAAAAAAAATAAAGATGTGGTACGTCCATTAATATTTCCTCATTTCTTCCTCATAGTCTTCACAGACACATGTCACAGTGGATAAAACCTCCCATCATCCTCACCAGCGTGGCTTGGGAGACATCAGAGACACAAACATTTGCAAAACACCTATAGTTTGCAGGGTACGCTCATCATCCACGTTTAGTCATTTATCATATCTAAATGTAAGGTGTGAACTCATAGTCCCTTGAGCTATGGCAGTTCCGTATGATTCCCCTGCATCTATCTGCGTCTCAGCAATATTGCCAGGACAGCCCCTGTGAAGTCCCCTTCCTGTCCAGGTAAGCACGTTCCTGTCCAGGTAAGCACGTCTCTCTCCTCTACTAAGTCTCCTGAGGCTCAGCAGCCCCTTTAGCTCACAGAAAGTGAACCCCTGCCTGACATTCTTTTCCCACTCACATAGCATGATAAGGACAAAGAAAAAGCAAATAATGCTCGTATGTATTTTATTATTCATTCCCTCCTTTTCATTTCCCTCATCACAACCTTTGTGTGCTTTACCATCACCGCTTAGATCATGGCAATATTTTCCTTTCTGTTCCCTTTAATATTAACAGCTTCTGCTTATTGATCACGTACAAGGAGCCAGGGACTGCTGTTACGGTGTTACACGCATTACCTTAGACTCCCCTGCCTTGCTTACGCCACCGCCACTAGATTAATCATTTGGTCATATGACCTGATACATCTCACCAAGGCATACACATAATAAGTTTTAAGGGTTTCCTTTGTTTATGGAATAAAATCCTTATTGACCTGGAATTTCAGGCCCTCTACCATCTGGACACGGGCCACTTCCTGAACAACGTCTTCCCCACCATCAACTCTTTGGCTCTAGCTAAACTCATTCTCTTATGGCTATTTGCATTGGCATCACTTAAAGCCGCTTCCCCAGAATTCCCAGTCTTCAGTGACCACCCTTCGGTTTCGCATGTAGCATACAAAAGTTAGAGCTGCTTTATTATTATTATTATTATTATTATTATTATTATTATTATTATTCCATGTTCACTTGAGGCTACAGACCTCCCCGGTACAAAGCCTAACGGCTAACACCCCATATACCTTTTGGAACAGTTAAATACCTGTTGATGAAACAATACACTGTACTTCAATGTGGGCATTTATATGTCTTCCGGTTTATACTGTATGTTGAACTAGATAAAACCTGTGTTTTCATGTAATCATTTATCTGCGCTTGCCAACATACTTTGAGTGGTAAACGCTTAAGGGAGAAGCCTTATCTGTCCTGGGCCAGTTGCAACACAGATTCAGATGTTAATTGGCCACAGACCACAGATTCCAATCTGACAACTCTCTTCTCCCAAAGAAAACATTTGCCTATGAATGTAAAGATCAAAAATGAAGCTGATTTTCCTGTCCTCCCACACACAAGCGTATCAGGGCTGCCCACATGTAAAAAAAATGTGTGATAAAGTGACGTATCACCATCAATGTTTGACTTGCAGTCACAAGGAAACCAGGAAGCTCCTTGGTTGGTTCATTTGATAAAGCTTTTTTGTTGTTTACCTTTTCAATCATCATAAGAAGGGAATTTTGAGGGAACTTCTTTAGAAAGGAAGTAAGATGAACTAACTGGTACTTTCAGCCCTGGGGAAGGTGTAGTGCTATATGTTTGTAAGGATATGACTATAACCTGAACCCACCTGCCAGTGTCTAATAATCAAAAGCAATTCCTCACGAAAAGTTGAAGGGCATAATAAAGTTCAGATAGGGATTCAATCTCAAGGCACTGCTTTGGTCTCAAAACCATCTCCTACTTGTATAAAAGGAAATGGAAACTAATATTGATTTCTCTTTTAAAATAAAAAACAAGGGTGCCTGCTGGCTCAGTCGGTGGAGCATGCAACTCTTGGTTTCAGGGTCAGTTCAAGCCCTACACTGGGCGTGGAGCTTACTTAAAATAAATTAATAAATAAACAAAATATGTGAATATATAGTGGCATTTCCAATCATCTAGCCTGTCTGCTTTGTTTTTGTACATTTGTGATAATGTTTGTCATAGAAACGAGAGAAATATGGATTAGAGTTGAATGCATTAATCATTAAGGAATTTCCATCTTTGTCACATCCAAAGAAAGTAAATGCAACTGATTTTATGATGTCTAGGAAAATGCCTTACTTCACAAAATACCACAAATGTTCACTCCAATTCTTTATTTGAATAAGTTTTTGGGTACTAGTATGACTTTTTAATAGTTGTAGGGAGCTCTAATTTCAGAAGTGACAGCCCCACTTAGTTTCCTATCAAAAAAAAAAAAAAACCCACACACAAAAAACCCACAATAGTTATTTCCTCTCATGAATCATTTCCTTTCTCACTTCCAAGAAGGAAAAATGAAAGGAACTTTTTAATTCACTTAATTTTAAAGAATCTTAATTCCCAGAGTCATGAATGATATTATCTCATCCCACTTTATTTAAAGCACTGAGTATTCTTCTTGAAAGATCTACAAAATATGGGGCACCTGGCTTGCTCAGTCAATACAGCATGCAACTCTTGATCTCGGAGTAGTGAGTTCAAGCCCCACACTGGGCACAGAGTTTATTTAAAAAAATAAAGATCTACAAAATAACTTGTTCTTTGGGAATGTTCACAGAAGGAACAAGACCACATGTTGAGTCTAGTGAGCTAGTAGTCCATGCATGTACCCTCTTCTACATGGGTTAATAACATTACACTCCATGTTATCATTTACTTTCATTAAATCCTTTATCCCAAATCAGAAAGTATACAACTTGAAGGTATTTTTACCTTCTTATTACTGTACGTGGTCATATTGATACAGTTTTCTGTGTGCTAAAATTATCAGTAACATTCATTTCATACTAACTATATGGAAAACAGATGAAGAAGCATAAGAGCAAAAGAAGGGTATATTTCTTTTCCTTTGAGAATTTTAGATTATCAAGGGAGTAAGAGATCATTTTAACTGAGTAATAAATAAAAAAGAAATGACAAAAACAAAAGGAGCATTTAATTGCTAAGGGAACTGCAATCCAAGAAATAAACAAACCAACAGTGTGTCAATAAGGGAAGGCATCTTATAAGCAGCCATCAAAAAAAATGAAATCTTGCCATTTGCAATGACATGGATGGAACTAGAGGGTATTATGCTAAGTGAAATAAGTCAATCAGAGAAAGACATGTATCATATGATCTCACTGATATGAAGAATTCTTAATCTCAGGAAACAAACTGAGGGTTGCTGGTGGGTGGTGGGAGGGATGGGGTGGCTGGGTGATAGACATTGGGGAGGGTATGTGCTATGGTGAGCGCTGTGAGTTGTGTAAGACTGTTGAATCACAGACCTGTACCTCTGAAACAAATAATACATTATATGTTTAAAAAAAAAGAGAGAGAGAGAAGGTAGTAGGAAGGGAGAGATGAAGGGGGGAAATCAGAGGAGGAGACGAACCATGAGAGACGATGGACTCTGAGAAGCAAACTGAGGGTTCTAGAGGGGAGGGGGGTGGGGGGTGGGTCAGCCTGGTGATGGGTATTTAAGAGGGCACGTTCTGCATGGAGCACTGGGGGTTATACGCAAACAATGAATCATGGAACAGTACATCAAAAACTAATGATGTAATGTATGGTGATTAACATAACATAATAAAATTTTTTTAAAAAGGGAAGGCATCTTAGAGAAAAGACACTTGGAATAAGGATTTGGAGGAGATGAGAAACCCAAAGAAATGAAGGACAAGGGCATGTCACAGGTGAAGAACCAGCAGCATGTCTGTGAGCAGCCTGGTTTGGTGGGCAATGGGGGGTGGGGAGAGGGTCGATTAAATGAAGAAGAAACAAAACCAGTTCTTCGATGTTTATAGGTACTCCCATGTAGAAACTACTAACTCCACGGTTGAAGTAGATCTTTGGCAAATATTCAAAAGGTACATTAGGAGGATGATAAGATATTCCAATTAAGATTTAACAAAGTAAAGAATTTTGAGTTCTGGGCACACCTGCAAAAATGACGGGAAATTTTGACTTGTTTTTTCTAAAAATCATTTAATGAACAAGTTTAATAGATGAAAATATGGAAGGCAAGAGCAAAGAAGAATTATTCTATGGGAGGGACACAGGAGAGGTGATCAGAATTTTAGAACTAGAAAGAAATTTTTATGAGGGTCCATGTGTAAACCTCTGAAACTTATTGTACATGTGTTTTAATGAGTACATGCATTCTCTGGGGAGAGAGTCCAGTGTTTCATTAAATTCTCAACGATGTCTGGGACAGAAACTACATATCTCCTTCAATAAGACTAAGTGGTTTTTTTTCCAGGTTCATGCAAGAGCAGGTAACAAAGCTATAACCACAGCCTACCACCATAAAATTCCTTCACTCATTCATTCTCCATTTAACAATTATTTATTGAGCGCTTACTATGTGTCAGGCTCAGTTCCAGTTGGTAGAAATAGTGCAGTGAATGGAACAAACAGAAAGACCTGCCTTTATGGACTCCCATATAATGGGGAAAGATAGACAATAAATAAAATAAATGAATAATTACACAGTGTGTTCGAAGGCGATAAGTGCAAAAGAGAAAAAAAAATGAAGCAACGTAAGGAGAGAGGCTTCTCAGTAGGCTGAGATATGTGGCAGATGGAATTCCATCCAAACCCAAACAGGGTTTGCCTGTGTGTTCCTGAAGTCAAAGTAATCAAAATGAATTCAGCTGTGGAGAAAAATTGGATAGAGTCTTTGGAAGGAGTAGATGAGTGAGGACTGTAATCCACTCTAGGATGGAGACAATATCCAGATTTCTCAACTGCAGCCTGGCCAATATCAATTAGCATTTTGTCTAGGTAAGACATAAATGATATCCATCAACTTCATTGACGATCACTGATATTTATGGAAATGCAAAACACCAGAAGCTATAGGTATCCTCCAAGGGTCTCCTTGGGACTATGGCTCTTTAGCCAAAGAAAAATGAGCAATCTGTTTAACAGGAAGAGTACCCTTTTATAAAAAATAACTATACATAGAATAGAAATAATATTCTGATTATAAAGGAATAGCTGAGGTAGGATTTCTTTATAGATATCTCTTAAATCCATATAAAAATCAAAATGTTTAAGTGAAACTGTCTTTCACATTTGGCAAATACATAATGAAAAACAAAATCTCTATTCTCTTAACCTACACATGGCACAGAGACACAGGCATATATGCAGATGTGGCTGCGGTTGTGGCTGCGGATGAGGATGCGGATGCGGATGTGAATGCGGATGTAGATGTGGATGTGGTTGTGGATGTGGCTGTGGATGCGGTTGAGGATGCGGTTGTGGATGTGGATGCGGATGCGGATGCGGTTGTGGATGTGGATGCGGCTGCGGCTGCGGCTGCGGCGGCGGTTGTGGATGCGGATGCGGTTGTGGATGCGGCTGCGGCTGCGGTTGTGGATGCGGTTGTGGATGCGAATGCGGTTGTGGATGCGAATGCGGTTGTGGATGCGGATGCAGGTGCGGATGCGGCTGCGGTTGTGGATGCGGCTGCGGTTGTGGATGCAGATGCCGATGAGGATGCGGATGAGGATGCGGATGAGGATGCGGTTGTGGATGTGGATGCGGTTGTGGATGTGGATGTGGATGTATGCGGGTGTGTGTGTATGTGTGTAGGTGTGTACCCACAGCTACCATCACAGACGTGCACTAGTATCACTGACTTTTTAGGGGTTTAAATGAAGCAGGTGTCCCAAGGCAGACAAGAAGTGAGACAGAGTCCACAAAGGTCAGAATGGACACACATAGTCTCTTTCTTTTCCTTTCTTTTTAGTAATTTGATCCTGTGCACCCAGCTACCAACTCAACATCGCTATCATTAATAATTATCAATAATCACACCAGTATTAATAACTGAAGTATTTATAACCTATGTAAATGCCCCCCACTGGACTCCTGAAATGGTAGAAGCTGCACCTATCCACAAAGCAGCTTATTCTTGTCAAAAGGAAAGCCAGAAACAGTGCCAGAAAATACACCTTTTGTTTTCAGTGCCAACAAGCTATTTGTCAGGAAACAAAAGGAAGGTTCTGCCAGCACACTGGTGGATTTTTCTGAAACCTGAAAATTCGTTCTCTGCTTGTTTTTGCTTAGAATTCTCTAATTCTAGGGCAGTTGCACAAGTATCTTACAGCCTCACTCCTGGGAACGGCTATGGGGAAAGGCTGTGTGAGAGAAGGAAAACCGTCCCTCCCCACCCACACCGCCACACTTCTTAACCTCCTCTAGGGCCTCAGTTCTCAAACTCCATTTTGCTAAGAAAGCCCAAGAAGAGTGTATACAGGTGCTCCCAGCTTGGAGGTGGGGCTCCAGATGCTGCAGGTTCCCAAGTGCCCCAGAGAATTCTGAGGCTGGGAACCTGGGGCTGAGTTTTGAAAAGCACAGCTATTCTTTGAAGGGAAAGACTTTCTCTCATGTCTGCGATCACTCACCCCAAACCCTGGTTCTCTCTGTCTCTGGTCCACTCTGCCCCACACCAGACCCCACTCTCTTCTTTTCTTTTCTTTTTTTAATTTAATTTAATTTTATTTATTTGTGAGAGAGAGAATGAGAGACAGAGAGCATGAGAGGGAGGAGGGTCAGAGGGAGAAGCAGACTCCCTGCTGAGCAGGGAGCCTGATGTGGGACTCGATCCCGGGACTCCAGGATGATGACCTGAGCCGAAGGCAGTCGCTTAACCAACTGAGCCACCCAGGCGCCCTCCACTGGTCCACTCTGCCCCACACCAGACCCCACTCTCTTATTTTCATCCCAACCAAAAGATAATGAATTCAGCCCAAACTTTGTGTAAAATTTGTGGACAGCCAAGTACAATCTAGAGTAACAAGTTCAAATACATCAGAATTCTCTGTTCCTGGAAATTTAATACCAAGTGTCCTGAAGAGGGAATTTCCCAAAATACTCTTTTCCCTCAGGTCCAGAGCCCCCTGCCAGGTTGCTAAGGCCCCTTCCCCTCTCCTCTGGACCAGGCTTTTACAACAAAATACCCCTGATTTTATATGCAAAGCAATTTAGTTCTTAATCCCACCCCCACTCCAAAGGAGCATTCTGGGCCTTCTGTATACTCCAACAGACATTCATTTGTTCTGCTCCATAAAGGCCCATCCACTCCAGGTCTTGATTCTCAACAGCACAAACAACCAGAGCTTTGAAAATAGAATTTTCTTTAGCAGGATAAATCCTTAGGCAGAACACCTCTCACACCATTCTCCACAGCAGAAGGTAGCAGAAGAAGAATTACGCATACTCTTGCTGTCAAAAACTAGTCCACATCTGAGGATAAGGGTGAAGGGGCAGAATTGGGGGGATTTTTTTTTCAGTTATATTTATGTTTTAAAGAATGTAGTTTTATTAAAATTATGAATTTCTTGAACTAGGTTAAAATATTTGCTCTCTCAAAATGTCTTCAGAAGAGGATAAACTCAGGGGCACCTGGATGGCTCAGCTGCTTGAATGTCTGCTTTCAGCTCAGCTCACGATCCTGGGGTCCTGGGATGGGGCCCCACCAGCGGAGAGTCTGCTTCTCCCTCTGCCCCTCCCCCAGCCCTTGCTCTCTGTCTTTCTCTCAAATAAATACATAAAATCTTTTTTTAAAAAAAGAGGACAAATTCTAATGATACACAAAGTAAATATTATTTGTAAGTAGCATGTGAACTATTTGTGTGCAAGTTTGTGTTCAGAGAAACTGAAGTATGTCCTGCCTGGATGGCCACCTTACTAATTAGCAAATTGCAATTAAGTAAGGTTTGTTCCATAATTTTGGTGATACAAAAAATTATCCAGGTACGAAAATGCTACCTTCTTTGTCTGGGATTAATTAAAGAAAGAACTCAGTGAAACACACAGAGTATAGTAAATTCTGACTGGTCAGTCAAGTTGTGACCCAGAGAAAAGATTTTTGAAATCTTAGAGATTTGAAAAGACTGCTGTTGGAATGAGAGCACAGGACAGGAACACCCTAAAGCCTTGGAATTGGGACCCCCCGCCCCCAGTCAGCCTGAGAAGCAGGTAATCTTAAGACTGAGTGATGACAGACTCATTCATTACATACCAGAACTTCCCTTCCCTTAACTCCTCAACCTTTGGATTATCTGCAGAGCAGATGAGACAGAACACACCCCCCTCCCCTGTTCCTTTCCTTCATACCCCTTTCCTTGGATTCCTCTTTTTGGTATTATTTGATTAATTCCTACTTCCCAACTATACTTATAAGCTCCAAGAGCAAAACCCTATCTTTTTGTTCATTACTGCAATTCTCAGAGTCTAGCACAGCACTGGATATTAAATATGCTCTCAACAAATATCTTTGAATGAATACATGAATGAATGAACAAATGATTGCTTGGGGATGTGAGTCTTGCTGTTAAACATTAAAGCTGACCAAATAACTTTAAAAAAATAGGACAAGAATATGGAGAGGATCATCTGAAGATTTGGAACAGAGGGTGAAAGAAGTCAGATTTTATCAGTCATGAATATCCTCATAGTCAAGCAAATGATCACAGTCCTCAAAGGAAGGTGACTGTAATAACAATCACAGTAAGACTAACATTTGGATTCCACTTTATAATTCCCAGTGCCATCATCGACATTATGGCGCTCATTCTCATGGCAAATCTTGGGAGCCTCAGAGCGGGTGCTTCACTAGCTCCACTTTATGGAGTTAAGAACTAGAGCTGAGAGAAGAGCATAAGCAGTGTAGGTGTGTTGGCAAATGTGCAAGGCAGTTACATGTGACCTCTCCACAACTGTGCCGAATGTGCACAGTGGGACATATGGAGTTGTCCTCACATCATAATTCTACTCTACAGAGCGAGTCAGAAATATATAGAAACCATGGCAGAAAGAGGAACACCAGGTTGAAAACATTATAAATAGGTATCAAAATAGTTTCACCTAAATTCATAGAAAACTACCCCACAATGTGACCATAATAAAAAAAAAAAAGGATTTGGAGGGTACACCCCTTTTCATTGTGAGTCAATAAGCTCTCTTTTATAATATCTCTCAGATGGAATGCTGAACAGAGTTTGTGCTAGTGTGACAAGTCATATATTTTCATTTCTCATTTTTAAATTTCTCTTCAACTTCACTGATTTTCCAGAAAAAAAGGAAACCATGAGACTTACCCTTTATTCACTTTAACATTTTGCCTGAAAAAATATGTACAACACAAAGGATGGATCACTTTCAATAGGTAGTTAGCACCATATTTGTTCCTAGAAATATTCCCATAGAATAACAAAATATACTTTTATGAAGTTAAACACTACTTCCCATTTGTTATTTAGAGGTAGGCTTGGTTACACAAGAATCAAAATTTGAAAATAAAAAGCACAAAATAAGATTAAAATAAATATTTAAATAAGCAAAGCAATCCCAAAATTTAGATATTACAAATAATGAATTATGAAGCTTAAAGTAGTTTTTCTAAACTATCAACAAAAAATGTGATCAAACATTTCAAAAGTAAGATCAAATTATCATTTATTCTTTCTATGGAAAATGGTATTACAAAATCACTGTCATATCAAGAGTCAAAGAAAATGAGTCAAAAATATGGAGGAAAAATTACATAGAAGGCAGTTCATTAATATTTTACTATAGTTATGTTTATTATTTGTCAGCTTCTTTAATTTGTAGTGATTTCTTCTGTTCTAAATATTCCCTTTTTTAAAAAAAAGATTTTATTTATTTATTTGTCAGAAAGAGAGAGAGAGTAAGAAAGAGAGAGCACAAGCAGGGGGAGTGGCAGGCAGAGAGAGAAGCAGGTTCCCCACGGAGCAAGGAGCCCTATGCAGGACTCGATCCCAGGACCCTGGAATCATGACCTGAGCCAGAGGCAGATGCTTAACCAACTGAGCCACCCAGGCATCCCTAAATATGCCTTTTCTTACCAAATTCTGTTCACATAGTTCTGTACTCATTTTCTTTCCTTTTTTAAATATTTTATTTATTTATTTGACAGAGCGAGCAAGAGAGCACAAGCAGGGGGAGCAGCAGAGGGAGGGAGAGAAGCAGGCTCCCTGCCAAGCAGGGAGCAGAATGCGGGGCTTGATCCCAGGACCCTGGGATCATGCCCTGAGCTAAAGGCAGACGCTTAACCATCTGAGCCACCCAGGCACCCGTGTACTCATTTTCTTTAAGAGAACCTTCCCCTCCAAACCACATTAGTGGTAGACCATTGAAACCAAGATCCATCCATGTTTGGAAATATTTTCTTAGGAAATCTCAATGACAAGACACAATTTTCCCATCTCCTTGAGTTTCCATACATGCATTCATAATAGACATTTTTAAACTTTCCATTCATATTCCAAAGTAGAGATAATAGTATAATGACCCACTTTTTCAACACCCAACTTCAATAATTATGAACATTTTTCTGATCTTATTTTTTACTATATATTTAATTGATCTGCATTTACAGGGTTTCCAAATCTTAGTTGGAAAATTGGAGTGAAAAAAAGAACTACTAAATGGTTTCATGTTCACTTTTTAAAATATTTTATGCTCAATTAATTTTTAAAATCAGATTCTCATTCTTTAGAAACTAGAAGGATGGTTTTTTAAATGTTTCAAATGCCGAGAAACATCGCATCTAAAAGGAAAAACACCACAATAAACATTTATTGAAGTCTACGATAAGCTATAGGAATAATAAAAAAGACAATATGCTTGCTTACAAGTTGACATTACAACTGGAAAAACACACATGTAGACCAGTATAAAAAGAAAACACAAAAGTCAAAAAATATAAGCTACCTAACTATACCATACATCATTTTGATGTCAGATAATTGAAGAAATATATTTTAAAAGAAATGTATTGTGAGGAAATGTTCCATAATTGACATGTATGTGATCAATATGTCAATGGTGCAGACAAAATTTCACGTATAATAGCTAATAAGGCAGAGACTATGAAAAAAAGACCTATGCAGTGTAATTGCCTGAAAAATATAACTATACTTCTACCTCCACATTAAAGTGCTATTTTTAGGAGTTTGGCTTGACAAGGATTTTCCACCTCACAATTTCTCTATGTGCCTCAATCTTCATGCCCTTCATATGTAATTAATTGAGATTAATATTTACAACAATAGTCATTTAATTTAAAAAAATCCCTTAATTACAAAAATAAGATTGCAAAATCTGTTCAACATAGATTTTTTAAGTATACACTAATGCAAATCTTTCTATTGCTTTTTCAAAACCACACCAGATATTCCCTTTAAAAGAACACAAAAACAGAACAGATTAAACCTAAAAGACATAGAAGAAAGGAAACAATAAAAACAACAGTGGAAATTAGTTCAATAAAAAAGAAAAAAATAGAAAAAATCCACAAGGACAAAAATTGATTTTTTTGAAAAGATTAATAGGAGATATAAGCCTCTAGCAACATTATTCAAGAAAAAAAATAAAAAACAAATTATCAATATCTGCAATTAAAGAGGGGACCATCACAGATTCCCACAGATGTTAAAATAACAATAAAGGAATGTTGTTAACAACTATATGCCAATAATTTTGACAACTTGGATGAAATAGACATGTCCCTTGAAAATACATCTTATACAAACTACCACAAGGAGAAACAGAAAGTCTTAATAACTATAAAGAAGATTTGTTGAAGAAATTGTATTCATGGGCGCCTGGGTGGCTCAGTTGGTTGGGCGACTGCCTTCGGCTCAGGTCATGATCCTGGAGTCCCGGGATCGAGTCCCGCATCGGGCTCCTTGCTCAGCAAGGAGTCTGCTTCTCCCTCTGACCCTCCCCACCTCATGCTTTCTCTCTCTCTCAAATAAATAAATAAAATCTTTAAAAAAAAAAAAAAGAAATTGTATTCATAATTTAAAACCTTCCCACAAAGAAAACTCCATGTCTCTAGTGCTTCACAGGTGAATGCTACCAAAATTTAAGGAAGAAATAATATCAATCTTATATCCAAGTTCTCTCAGAAAATTCAAAAAAAAGAATATATTCCAATTTATTTCATGAGACCAGAATTACCCTGATATCAAAAATCAAAGACATTTCAAGAAAATCACAGATAAATATCTCTCATGAACACAGATGCAAAAATCCTTAAAATATACTAATAAATCAAATCCAAGAATCTATGAAATAAAAAATATATCACAACCAAATGGGGTTTATCTCAGGAAGGAGTTGATTTATATTTAAAAATCAATGTAACTGACCATGTTAATAGACTAAAAATAAAAACGACAGAATCAAATCAATAGACAGAATACTTTTGAAAAATGCAAATCTATTCGTGATTAAAAGCAAAAACACTTAGCAAATTTGCAATAGAAGAAAACCTCCTCAATGTGAAAAAGGGCAACAATGAAAAACCTTCACCTAATGTCACGCTTAGAGGCAAAATAAAAACAGATTAAAGATACGAGCAGTTATATATCTTAAAGGAAACGAAGTTTGCACTTAGATGCCAGGCTACTATCTACTAAACTATTTACAAAAACAGAAAACCAGTAATTCTCAGAAGAATGCAAAGAAATAGGGAAGTGTGATATCCATACCCAGGAAAAAATGCAGTCAATAGAAAGTAACTCCAAGTAGGCCCAGATGTTGGATTTTAAAAATGGGCAAAAGACTTGGGACAGGAAACATAGGATTGGCCAGTATGCACAGGAAAATGTGCTGAATATCATTACTCATTAAGGAAATGCGAATTAAAATAAAATAAGACGAAATCAGAGAGGGAGAGAAACCATAAGAGACTCTTAACTATAGGGAACAAACTGAGGGTTGCTGGAGGGGAGGTGGGTTGGGAATGGGGTAACTGGGTGACGGGCATTAAGGAGGGCACCTGATGTAATGAGCACTGGGTGTTGTATGCAACTGATGAATCACTGAATTCTACCTCTGAAACTAGTAATACACTATATGTTAATTAATTGGATTTAAATAAAATAAAATTTAAAAAATAAAATAAAATCACAGTGAGCTATATCATATCTAGGAGAATGGCTAAAATAAAAAAGACTGAGACTATCAAGCATTGGCAAGCTATGAAGCCTCTCTCATATGTCGCTGCAAGAGTGTAAAATAGTACAAACCCTTTGGAGAACTATGTGGCAATATTTCATACAATTAAACACACATTAACCCTATGGCACAGCAATGCCATTCTCGGGAATTTACTTAAGAAAAATGAAAACATATGTCTACAACTAGACTATCACAAAAATGTTGAGAGCAGTTTTACTCATAATGGGCAAAAACGGGAAACAGCCCAAATGTCTACCAAGAGGATGAAAAAGCAAATTGTGGTATAGTTATACAATAAACTAGTACTCTGCACTAAAGGTCAAATTAATGATACACTCAACAACATGGCTGAATCCCAAAACCATTACGATGAGCAAAAGCAGCAAGACACAGAAAAGTGAATGTTGTAAGATTGCATTTATATGAAGTACCAGATTAGGCACAACTATTGTCCAGGGGCAGGGAAAGGGGGAGTGTCTGGAAAAGGACTATGAGGGAAATTTCTGAGGTGATAGAATGTTCTACATCTTAATTGTTGTGTCCTTCATATGGGTATATGTATTTATCAAACTTCATCAAAATGTAAGCTTAAGATCTGTGCATTTTACTGTATATAAACTGTACTTCATAAAATTAATTTTTAAAAAACTATACTATGGGGTGCCTGGGTGGCTCAGTCGGTTAAGCGACTGCCTTCGGCTCAGGTCATGATCCCGGAGTCCTGGGATGGAGTACCGCGTCGGGCTCCCAGCTCAGCGGGGAGCCTGCTTCTCCCTCTGACCCTCTCCCCTCTCATGCTGTTTCTCTCTCTCTCTCAAATAAATAAATAAATAAAATCCTTAAAAAAAAAAAAAAAACAACTATACTATGTGGCTTTTATAACCCCACTATTTCCTTAGTTAGACTTGAAAATAACTAGGTTAGCATTTGCAAAAACAATTCAATTGGAAGGTTGGACCTCAGAAATCTTCCTTTCATAAAGTTTGCGTCTGTGCTGCCATGGGAGCCTGAAAATGTCCCCCATTCCTTCCCCACCTTACTAGACTGCCCCATTTGAGTATAACTGTTCTGGCTTCTGCTTCCTTAGGATCCTATTCTCACTTAAGGGGTGGGTGTAGAAGTGTGAGTCACTTGAGGATATTAATATCTGCTTCCCTGGTTAAGATAGTTACTTCTTTAAAAAAAGATCTTCTGGAGAGAGGACTTTAACTTCAAGGACAACAAAAGTTTTAGGCTCCATGAACAGGAGAAATTGGGATTAGTGAGGCCCTGAAACATCTGTCAAATGTCAAATGTCTTTTTTTTAAAAGGTATAGATTGACACAATTTTCACAGGACTAGCTAAGGCTCAAGTGCTGGAATAAAAAAGTAAATATCTAATCTTCAATATGTTATGCAAATTTATGTTTCTGAATAGCTAGTTTCTCTTTTTTTTTAAGATTTTATTTATTAGAGAGAGAGAGAGAGCACGAGCAGAGGGGAGGGACAGAGGGAGAGGGAGAAGCAGACTCCCTGTTGAGCAGGAAGCCCGACGACGCAGGGCTGGCTCAATCCCAGGGTCCTGGGATCATGACCCAAGGAGAAGGCAGATGCTTGACCCACCCAGGTGCCCTGTGATTAGCTAGTTTCTTGAGAAAGGAAATACAAAGACAGAAAATAAACAAAAATGTATTTATTTTAACTTTTATTAGAGAAAAATGACTATAAACATCTTAAAATCTATGTATAGAATCTGCACTATATTTAACTGTAAAAAGTTATTTTATTTTTTTTAATATTTTATTTATTTATTTGACAGAGAGAGAGAGAGCATGAGCAGGGGGGAGAAGCAAGGGGAGAAGGAGAAGCAGACTCCCCACTGAGCAGGGAGCCCAATGTGGGACTCAATCCCAGGACCCTGGGATCATGACCTGAGCTGAAGGCAGACGCTTAACGGACTGAGCCACTGAGGCACCCTGTAAAAAGTTATTTTAAATTTCAGTGTTCTTTTAAAAGATTTTATTTATTTATTTATTTATTTGAGAGAGAGTGTGAGTGGGGGGTAGGGGGAGGAGCAGAGGGAGAGAGAGAATCTCAAGGAGACTCCATGCTCAATGTGGAACCTGATGTGGGGCTCAGTCTCACAACCCTGAGATCATGACCTGAGCCAAAATCAAGAGTCGGATACTTAATTGAGCCACCCAGGTGCCCCTAAATTTCACTTCTAAAAAGAAACTCCTACCACTAATTGTGAAGTCACCATGCACTTACACATGGATCATAAACTTTCTAAGTAAGAAAACCCTTTCTAGAAATAATAAAGCTTGAAACCGTACCCTTATAATTTTGACCTTTAAAAAAACCAGACTTATTAGAAGACCCAAATACCCAAGGTATGTGGTTATATTTTTCTTAGTCATTGACTATTTCCCAACAATGGCCTTACCTATTACCAAACTTTGTGTGTTATAATTCTCTGTTAATAGTATGAGTCATCTACCATTGGTTCCATAATCCAGGATGGTAAACACTCTTAGGAGAACAGGCTACAGTTCTGTTTATACTTGACTCCAAAGTATACCATTTATTCACTGTAAATGAGTGTGTTTCACATGTTGCCTGACCTCTGGCCTCAGTTTCCTCCCTGACATTTCTATTGGATTCCCCTCATTCTAGAAATCTGCCAATAACTCTATAAGGCACATAGAACAGGAGTCCTATCTTCCCATGCTCTGCCTTCTTTCATGACAGTACGTACAGAAGCGGCACTTTGTGTTTCTTTGTAACACTGGTGCCATCAAATATACTTTTTAAAGATCCCAGCTATATATGCTATGGCTAATTCATCCATGTATTCATTTAGAGTTTTAAACTTTGGAATCAAGACTACTGATTTCAGCTGAGAAGAGTGCAGCAAGCAATTCTCTAAGTAAAACCCACTGTTATAAAAAACACAGAGCAAATCTTCAGGATCTAGAGCCAGGCAGAGAGATCTAAACTTTTCACCAAAAGTATGATTCATCATAGGAAAACATGACAAATTGAACATTGGCAAAATTAAAAACTTGTGCTCTGTGAAAGATCCTATTAAGAGGATAAAAAAGCAATCTCCGGGCTGAGAGAAAATATGTGAAGTATCTGGAAACCACATACATGGGACTGGTGTCTAGAATAAATAAAGAACTCTCAAGACTCAACAGGAGAAAAACAAATCCATTGCACTCTTGGAAATTCATCCCAGAGAAATGAAAACTTACACTGGCACAAAAGCGTGTATAAGAAAGTTCACAGAAGCTTTATTTGTAATAGCCAAAAATATGGAAATCACTCAGATGCCCTTCAATGGGTAAATGGTTAAACAAATTGTGTACTCCATACTGTGGAATACTATTCCATGCAATAAATACATAGCAGTAGCAATAAAAAGGAACATACTGATACACACACAACTTGAATGAATTGCCATGGAATTATACTGAGTGGGGAAAAAAGCCAATCTCAAAATGTCTGAATCCACTTATTAACATTCTTGAAAAATAATTAAAGAAATGGAGATCAGTAGTTGTCAGGGGTCAGGACCAGGACTGAAGGGAGGGTCGGGGTGGTGGGGTGGTGGGAAGCAGGGTGGCGGTTGACTATAAAAGAGTAAAAAGGAAAAAAAGTAAAAAGGGAGATCCTCATGCTAATAGAACTACCTGTATCTTGACTATCAATATCTTGGTTTGATATTGCACTATAGTTTTAAAAGATGTTATCATTAGGCAAAAGGCGGTAAAGGGCATACCAAATCTTTCTGTATTATTTCTATCAAAATGCACATGAATCTACCATTATCTCATAATTAAAAGTTTAATTTTTAAAAAGGCACTAATGTCTACAAATCGCTCACTCTTCTAAAACTCAGAGCCGACTCAGTTATCCCACTTGATTATGTTTCAGTGTGCTTTCCTGTTTGAGAAATAAAAGAGCTAGAAAGAAGAAATTAGGTCTATTTTATCTATGCTGCAGGCGTTAATGGTTGTAGCAATTACAAATTACCATGGCACCAGATGCCAAAATGTCAATTGTGTCATATTTAAAAGTAATCAAATATTAGTTGTAACTGAGTGCCTGCTAACCTCAAGGAATGGAATTTGAATAGCAAGCAAAAATAACATATTGGCAAAGTAAAAAAAGAAAAGGAACAGAGAGGAGATAAATATCCACTTCTAGAAAGATGGTAGAGAAAGTCACAGGGCACCAATCCCTGTGCCCTAGTTTTCTGGTAAAGTGTTCAAATTCAATGAGATGATAAGCAAGACATACTGATTATAAGGAAATTCTAAGTGACCGAAGAAGAAATGAGCCTACAGTAATTCTTGAGTTACAGTGCCCAGAAATTTGTTGTTGTTGTTGTTTTTAAGTAGTCCCTACATCCATGGCCAAAGCATAATAGGAACAATTAGAAGGGCCAAAGTAGATCAAATAACAGGTACTATAAGAATGTGAAAGATAAGACAGATAGATAAACAGACAGACTGATATTAGATTTATTTTTATTGATGAAAAAATGTCAGGTATGTGAATAAGGTGTCCTTCAAGAAGCTAAGTTCTTTGAGATTCAAGTTAGAGAGAGCTGGCTGTTCTTCCCATAAGAGTAATCAGGAAAGAAAAGGTTTTGAGAAGCCAAAAGATGAGTTATTAGAGAGGTAACTGTCACAAATGATTTGCCAGAAGGAAGGAAATGCAGCATAAAAGTGAATGATGATGCCATGACTTGGGACCTGGAGAAACCAGAGAAAAATGTGTCAAAATGGGGCAAGAAATAGGGTATGGAGTAGGAAAGAGATGGTAAGGAGTTCTTAAGAAATGGCAGAAAGTTTTGAACATTGGCCATGCTGTTTGCATTATGCAGAATCATGTGCTCCCACAGAGATAGAATCAGGCCTTGAAGAGTTAACCATGGACCATCCAAACTGTTAAATGTGTTGAAGGTAATTACTAACTACTTCACATGGTGATTGCGACCAAAGAAAGAACATATTTAAATCATCTAGCAGTGTTCAAACATGCTTACACTTTAAGATGAAAGAATATCCTTCCATCATACTAGCAAAGTGAAAAACAAAAACAGTCCCAAATAAAGACCCTCGATAGAAAACAGACAAGGAGGTATAATTTTTAACATGTCAGATAGGATGATAGATAATAATACTTAAATAATAAATATTATATAAGCAAATGGATATTATATAATGACTATAAGCAGCCAAAATGGCCCATCAAGTCATAGAATTTAAGACTGGTTTAAAAGAACAAATCTAACTGTCTATTATTTGAGGCACCAAAGGTAGACACAGAAATGAAAACAGTAAAATGTTAGATAAAAATTTATCAATTTAATTTGTTTTAATCTAGAAAAAAAATATTAACATAGAAAAGACAAAGGTCATTATAATTGAGAAGTCATAATTACACCTTAAGATATGTTACTATATAAAAATAGGATAAATCAGAATAACATAAAGAAAGAACTATTTAAAATTAGAAGGGAAAATGGGAGGTTTTTAATCCAGTATTACAGGTCTACAATCGATTCAGTTATAAAAACTTTCAATGGCTTAAAGTAGAAAAAAAAATAATATGATTAAAAAGATTAAGGTTAAAGATATTAGGAGAAAACTTGAGGATGGAACTAGAACTTTGAAGGTTTTTTAAATGCTAAAGTACAGGAGTAGAGGGGCAGGATTGTTACAAACACTGACCAAAAGGGCTGTTGAGAGAGAAGATCAGGGCTCAAGGGAGGAGCCAGCCAGCCCAGAGAAGGAACATTGAAAATCATTATGATATTCATAAGAAGTGTTGAAGGCAAGAATGGTGCAACATTATGTCACAAGAAGATGGTCAGCTAAGGCACAGAGCCATTCCAGCCACACGTCGCTTGAACAACAATGAATGACATGGGTATTCTGAATGAAGAGAATCCACAGACAGCACCATCTGAGAAAGCCAGCAGTCCCAGAGTGGCTGGGCTTACCACACCAAAAGAAACAGCATTTTGTGGGACACCTGAGGGATCATTCTCTCTTCCATCTGTCCTTCCCCACCTTGGCACTTAAGAGAAATTCTTTGAGAGGGGCTGTACTGTGGAGTGGCTGGCTCATTATCATCTCATACTCTAAACTACGATGAGGCAGGGAGAACCAACCCTGTACCACACACATCTGGATGATACCTTCTTACGGAAGGTGTGTGGCTCACAAATAAAAACAGATCATGGTAGGCCACTAAGAAATTCAATAAATGTAAGAGTAGGAATTTACATACTACTTTTTGAGATGGTCAGAAATTAAGACCTGGAATTACTGAGTTAAGCTAAAACAAACAACAAAAATTAAAAATAACTGGAAACTAAAGCTTTCCTAAGAAAAGTCAGGTTAAAGAGGACATTAAGAATATAATAGCAGAGTATTTTTATTTCTAGGAGAATCATGCCAAACAGAAGAATGCACAGAGAGTGAAAGGGCTGACTAAGATATCTGGATTTGCTCCAGCCCTTAGACTTGCTACTTCTCAGCTTCCTTGTCTACAAATTGAAGATAAGAGTGCCTCCCTTATAGAGTTGTTCTGCAGGACTGATGAATAATTAATGTAAATAACTCATGCAGTGCCTGGTACTTCCTTAATGCAATAGAACATTGGGTACTTTCCCAGATCCCTAAAAGCAATACTCAGAGGTAAATTCATGACTTAGGAGAATTATTCTTAAGGGAAAGAGAGAATAAAAAAAAAAAATTGAATTAGGTATTGGTCATGACTACACATGTACTATCTAAATAGGTGCTCAATAAATAGTTATAAAATAAAGAAATAGTGAACTTAAAACCTTAACTATGATACTATTACTTTCATTAGTGCTCCAAAAAATGAAGTACCTAGGTATAAATCTAACAAAATATGTACAAGATCTACATGAAGAAAACTACAAAACCCTCATGAATGAAATCAAAGAAGAACTAAATAAATGGAGAAATATTCCATGTTCATGGAAAGACCTAGAAGATAACACAGGGGAGGGGCGCCTGGGTGGCTCAGTCGTTAAGCATCTGCCTTCAGCTCAGGTCATGATCCCAGTGTCCTGGGATCGAGCCCCGCATTGGGCTCCCTGCTCTGCGGGAAGCCTGCTTCTCCCTCTCCCACTCCCCCTGCTTGTGTTCCTGCTCTCGCTGTCTCTCTCTCTGTCGAATAAATAAATAAAATCTTAAAAAAAAAAAAAAAGATAACATGGGGAAAAAAAACCTATATGACTTTGGTATGGTGATGACTTTTAAGGTGTAATACCAAATACATGATTCATGAAAAAAAAAACAATTGATAAGCTGAACTTCATTAAAATTAAAAATTTCCCTGTGGAAGACACTGTGAAGAGAATGAGAAGATAAACCACACATTGGGAGAAAAAATTTGCACAAAATACATCTGCTAAAGGACGGCTACCTAAAATGTATTTAAAAAAAACTCTTGAAACTCAAAAATAAGAAAACAAACGATTAAAAATTGGTGCCAAGATCTTAACAGATACCTCACCAAAGATTATGTACAGATGGCAAATAAGCATATGAAAAGAATTCTTCTCATCAAATGTCATCAGGGAAGTACAATTTAAGTAATGAGATACCACTTACACACCTATTAGAATGGCCAAAATCTGAAGACTATACTTTCAGGGATCATTTCTATAGTTTGTTACTAGAGTGGCCAAAATCTGGAACACTAGAAACAGTAAAATGCTGACAAGGATCTGAAGCAGCAGGAACTCTCATTCACTGAGAGTGGGAACGCACATGGTACAGCCACTTTGGGAGACAGCTTGGCGGTATCTTACAAAACTAAACATACTCTTATCATACAACCCAGCAATCACACTCTTTGGGGTTGAAAATTTATGTCTACACAGAAACCTGCACATGAACGTTTATAGCAGCCTTGTTCATAACTGTCAAAACTTGTAAGCAACCAAGATATCCTTCAGTAGTTGGATAAACAGTGGTATATCCAGACAATGGAATATTATTCAGTGCTGAAAGAAAGAAAGAAAGAAAGAAAGAAAGAAAGAAAGAAAGAAAGAA
>NW_023270807.1:70707126-70964640 GCF_011800145.1 Mirounga leonina
AAAGAAAGAAAGAAAGAAAAAGAAAGAAAGAAAGGAAGGAAGAAAGAAAGGAAGGAAGGAAGGAAGAAAAAAAGAAAAGGAAGGGAAAGGAAGGGGAAGGAAGGAAGGAAGGAAGGAAAGAAGGTGCTATTAAGCTATAAAAGACATGGAGGAAACTTAAATGCCTATTGCTTAGTGAAATAAGCCAATCTGAAAAGGCTTGATACGATATTCTTCCAATTCTATGACATTCTGGAAAAGACAAAAATACAGAGACAATAAAAAGATCATTGGTAGGGGTGCCTGGGTGGCTCAGTCGTTAAGCATCTGCCTTCAGCTCAGGTCATGATCTCAGGGTCCTGGGATTGAGCCCCGCATTGGGCTCCCTGCTCGGCGGGAAGCCTGCTTCTCCCTTTCCCACTCCCCCTGCTTGTGTCCCTCTCTCGCTGTGTCTCTCTCTGTCAAATAAATAAATCTTTAAAAAAAAAAAAAAGATCATTGGTTGATGGGGTGGAGAGGTGGGGAGAAGGATAAATAGGTGGAGAACAGAGAAGTATTAGGCAATGAAAATACTGTGCATATCATAATAATGAGTATGTGACATTATACATTTATCCATACCCATAAAATGTGCAACACAAGAAGTAAACATTAATGTGAACTACGGACTTTGGGTGATTATGATGTGTCAATATAGGTTCATCAGTTGTAACAAATGTAGCACTCTGGTGGGGAATTTTGGTAACAGAGAAGGCTATGCATGTGTGAGGACAGGGAATATATATGAATCCCTATACCTACCCCTTAATTTTGCTATGAATCTAAAACTGCTCTAAAAAATGAAGTCTTAATAATAATAAAATATAAAAAATGTAATTAAATAGTAAAAGCTTAACACTGTAGTATCTCCTAATCCATTGGATCATAGTTCTCTCTTCATTCATTCATTGCATATTGATTGAACATGGTCCTTGGAATACAGTAGTGAAAAAACAGACAAAAATCCCTGTCTTTAAGTCAGTTGTATTCTACTAAAAAGGCAAACAATAAACTAAATAAATAAGTAAATTGTAGACTATAATCTTAGAAAGTGATAAGAAATTTTGAGAAGGTAAATGCAGGAAAGAGAAATAGGTCTCGCAAGATGTGTGGTGTCACCACTTCAAATAGGACAGTCAGAGAAGGCCCCACAGAGCTGGTGACATTTGAGCAGAGAATTGAAGGAGGGGAAGGAGCAGGCCCCATGGACATCCAGTGGAAGAATATTTCAGGCAGAGGAGAAGGAAAGTGCAAAGTCCCAGAGGAAGGCATGTGACCGATGTGTCCTGAATCATGGAGGAGACCAGTGTAGCTGGAGCAGAGTCAGTCAAACAGAGTTGTATGGGGCACCTGGGTGCTTAACCATCTGCCTTCGGCTCAGGTCATGATCCCAGGGTCCTGGGATCGAGTCCCGCATTGGGCTCCTTGCTCCTTGGGGAGCCTGCTTCTCCCTCTGCCTCTGCCTCTCTCTGTCTCTCATGAATAAATAAATAAAATCTTTAAAAAAAAAAACAGAGTTGTAGGGTCCACATCGAAACTTCCAGCTCCCAGAGGACAAGATATGTATCTTTCTTCTCTATTTCCAGTGATTAGCATGAGGCTTAACATTGCAGGAATCACTACATAAATGTTCTTGCCTAAATTATCAATAAATACTATCAATAAATATATTGATAAGTGAATTACTGAATGTTGTGAGTTGAATCATGTCCCCTTCAATTTCATATGTTGAAGTCCTAAGTGCCTGTACCTCAGAATATGACCTTACTTGCAAATAGGGTCATTTCAGATGTAGTTAGTAGAGGTCATATGGAGCAGAATGGGCCCCTAGTCCAATATGACTATTGTTTTTATAAGAAGTGAAAATTTGGAGACTCAGATACACACACATACCACGTGAATATGAAGGTAGAGATGGGGGTGAAGATTCTACAAGTCAAACCAAAGACTGCCAGCAAGCCACCAGAAGCTAGGAGAGGGGCAAAACATATTCTCCCTCATAACTCTCAGAAGGAACCAACCTGCCAACACCTTGATCTCAAACTTACAGCCTGGAGAACTGTGAGATAATACATTTCTGTGGTTTAAGCCACCCACTTGGAGGTACTTTGTCGCAGAGCCCTAGCAAATGAACAGACTGAATCAACGTTTTCCTCTGACAGAGCCCATACATAATGTTAAGGGAAAGCAAAAGAGATCCAATTTTTATTCATGAGGAAAATATAATTAGTAAAAGAACATATGGAAAAAGTTCAAGTTTGTTAGTATAGAAAAAATTTTTTAAAAATTGGATTTCCAGTCACTAGAAAAAATAATGATGATACTGTGTACTGACTATGGTTTTATGAGAATGTAAGCATTCCATACTGTCAGTGGAATCCTTTTGAATCCGTTTGAAAGAAATTTGGCAGTAAGCATTAAGAGCCTAAGAACTATTCATTACCTTTGGCTCTGTAATTTAGATTCTGGGAATCTATCCTAAAGAAATGATACAAAACATGGCAAATCTTTACGTAGAAAGATATTCTTTGCTATGCTATTCACAACACTTATAAAACTTAAAAATGGGGGGCGCCTGGGTGGCTCAGTCAGTTAAGTGTCTGCCTTCGGCTCAGGTCATGATCTCGGGGTTGAACCCCGGGCGTCAGGCTCCCTGCTGAGCAGAGAGCCTACTTCTCCTTCTCTGTCTGCCCTTCCCGCCCTCCCACCACCCCCCTTTTGTGCTCTCTCTCAAATAGATAAAATCTTTTTAAAAAATTAAAAATGGGGGCACCTGGGTGGCTCAGTCGGTTAAGCATCTGCCTTCGGCTCAGGTCATGATCCCAGGGTCCTGGGATCAAGGCCCCCATCGGGCTCCCTGCTCGGCAGGAAGCCTGCTTCTCCCTCTTCCACTCCCCCTGCTTGTGTTCCCTCTTTCGCTGTGTCTGTCTCTGTCAAATAAATAAATAAAATCTTTAAAAAAAATTTTTTTTAATTAAAAATGGAAGAAAACCTAAGTGCTAACTATTAAGAGAAGGGTTAAATAAATTATGGTGCATTCACTGACAAGAATATTACAGAAATTTGAAAAACTAATAAGACTCTATAGTACCTTAAAATGCACAGAAGTGAAAAAGCAGAATATATACACTGATTACTTTTATACAGAGGACATATGCATAAGAAAACTTAGAAAATATTTTTATATTTTTATATTTGTTATATATGTATATCACTTGGCAAATGTTTTTAATAATATTCAAGATTAGCAGCGTCAGGCAACATATGATTAAGTGCCAAAAATACTCAAGAGAATTTCTGAGAAGAGGAAAATCGCATTTAGCTGTAGTGGTTAAGGGGAGATGTAATGTAGCAAGTGGGTTTATTTAGAGATATATACATACATATATAGAGATATGGAGAAAGGAAAGGAGAGAGAATTCCTAAAAGACTGATATGGAACAAAGGAAGAATTTCTAAAAGATGATACACATCAAAAATGTGGACAGTTACTATCTCTGGATGTTCAGATGAGAGGAAATTTTTCTTCACATTTTTCAGTATTGTCTGAAACATTTTATAGTAAGCCTTTATTAGTGCCCACAGTCAGAGAAAAGTGAACTTACGTCCATTTTGGAAAAAAAAAAAAACAAACCTAACATAACCAAATCAGAGCCAGATGGCAGCTTTACTTCTCCCAGAACCATACCCAATGGGCTTCTCCCAACTAAGGCTGTTCCTGTCTCAATCCTGCTGACTCAGTCCATGGAGCTTGTCCCTAACACCACCATATCTTAAAGAAGTAATATCTACAGAACGAATAAAAGAGAAAACTCAAAATTCATGATGGCAGGCATAATAAACTTGTTTAATAATGTGGCATTCAACAAGAAATCATTAATAAGCATGAGGTATATTGATGAACATACCTAATCTACTCGTCATTGTTATTACATTCCATGTTTAAGCACATTACATTGTTAATTAATGTTGGTTAATATTAGAAATCCTGTTAATTACCACTTAAATGTCAAGTAGCATTACAGCAAACATATATTCATTTATATTTCATGTCTGTGTTTAATTTCTTAGGGGAGGGGGAAACATATTTGAGCTGCAGAAGGTAATTTTCAACACAGAATTGATTCATAATTTTTTTGTGTTTAGAACTATTTTTAGATGTGCATATATTGTACTGAATTCATTAAGAAAAATTCTTCATTAAAGATATAAATAAGAGAAAAATAAATTCAATGTCAAGGATTTTGAAATGTCTAGAACTGAAGTCTAGATATCTGTCTATTAATAATACAGACTTTTGTTGATGTTATTAGAAGTACAAGAGACTATTTTGTTCAAGTCCCAGATTTTCCCTTCTTACACTTAACATCCTTGAGCAAGAAAGACTGTGTTCTCAAGACCATGCAACGGCACACAGTCTACCACGTACTAATGAGAATGAGTTTGAAATGCCAAACACAGATGAAACATCATCACTAGTTAATTAAAAGGCTACTTTTTAATTCCAAGGGCTAAGTGGAAATACTAAAAAAGTCCTGTGGCAGAAGTAGAAGCCAAGGAGAGACAGATGAGGAATGGAGTCAGAAAGAAAGGTAATAGTGGAAATAGGGGATCCCTCTCAATGACATAGGAAGCTGCTGGAGAATTTTGAGCAGAGAAGTAATTTTAATATTCTGTCATTTAAACAGAGTCACTCTGCCTGTTGGATTGAGCATAGACTATATTTAGGGCAACAGTCACAGACTACAGAAATGACCCCTGAAAGTATAGTCTTTTAGGGCAATAGTCAAATCAGAAAGGCCAGTTAGGAGAGTATCACACAAAGCCAGATTGAAAGATTAAGGTGGGTTGGACTAGATGGTAGCAAGACCTGTCAGAGATGGTTGACTTGTGGATATATGCCCCAAGTAGAGGCAAAATGATGTGCTGATTGACTGGAAGTGAGGTATGAAATAAAAATGGGAGTCACGGTGAGTCCAAGATACTTGGCTTAAGCAAGTGGAGGTCTAGTTGCTATTGACAAAGAAGGGGAAGGCTTTATGGTGTAGATTCAGGAGCTCAGTCTTGGAAGAGGTAGAAATAGCTGGAATTTGGAGCATTCCATGTAGATAAAGAGATTTTAAGTAGATCATTGAACACATGTGTCTCAGATTGAAGGAGATGACCAAGAAAGTAAGGGCAGACGGGGAAGAGGAGAAAAGTTAAAGGACTGGGTACTATGACATTTAGTGGTCAGGGAGAAGAGAGGAACCAAGCAAAAATGTCTCAGTTGGAGATATAGGAGGAAACCAGATGAGAGATCAATTAAAGGAAGTTTATTAAGGCTAGTGGAGTTATCAAGTGTGTTAGTGTTAATAAAATAATTAAAAAGAAGACTA
Source organism: Mirounga leonina (assembly GCF_011800145.1). NCBI lineage: Eukaryota > Metazoa > Chordata > Mammalia > Carnivora > Phocidae > Mirounga > Mirounga leonina. The sequence goes on from NW_023270807.1 coordinate 70,712,523, forward strand.
AGAACTGACCAATGGATTTTACAATGTGGAGTTTTCTTGGTGACCTTTGATCACCAAGGTCAAATGAGCAGGTTCCCAGAGTGGTAAGAGTAAAAGTCTAATTGCAGTCAGCTCAAGAGATAATCAGCCGGCAAAATTCAGATGTGGGGAACTCTACAGACAAAGGAAATAAATTTCAAGGAAATAGAGTGGAGGGATCCATGTTAAAAGAGATTTAAACGAGACAAATTACCCAACTGTAACATATGGATGTTATTTGGATTCACAAACAAACCATAAAAGAAATCCACAAAAATTTACATTCAAACAAAGTATCAAAAAAGGTTAATAAGACTTTGGGAAGTTTCTCAGTGACTGAATATTTGATGATATTAGGAATTTTTAAAAATTTCTTAGGAGTGATTATTATAATTATGTTTAAGAGTATTTCATGTTGTTTACAGATGCCTACAAAAAGAATTTACAGAAAGAATTACAGGATGTCTAGGATTTGCTTCAAAACAACCCAGTGGTGGGGTGGGAGTAAGGGTAGGAAGAAGGAATATGAGGATGAGATAAAATTGCCATGTGTTGGTAATTGTTAAAGCTGAGTGAGGAGACATGGGGGGTGGGGTGCTGATACTGTTTTCTATACGTCTGTAAAAAAATTAAAAATAAGAGAGAGAGAGAAAAGAAAAAAAGAGACCCAAGTATAGGCAACGTTTTCAAAGGTATGCCGTACAGAAGAGATTAATGTGCAGTAGCCAGGCGGGAAGAGGAATTAAGAGGAATTTAAGAGTTAAGAATGTTGATCTTGTTTGCCACTACATAGCTTTCCAAGATGAAATTAGTTGAAAAATCATTTAATTCTTTACCAACTAGAATTTAAATTGTAGTGGTGAATTTAAGAGAGGTCAGTAATTTTTATAAGAAATCAAGACCCATTATTCAATTTCAGTTGAACCGCCAGCAAGCTTAAGAATCAGGCCCATTCTAAACTTGCTGAAGTTTTTATTCTTTTCCAATATGATCACAGTCATTACTCATTCCTACACATCCAGCAAAAACATACTTTCAGAAACCTTCTACCTAATAATATTGATTGAAAAGCCTGTTTCAGAGTTATAATCTAGTAACATGTTTGATCAGCAAACTACCGTGCATGATAGCCAATAAATTTGGATTAAATGTAACAAATGCCTGAATCAAAGAAAGGAAGAAACAAGGAAAATTATCATATAATTCATGTAGCTACTCCTTAAAATCAAACTTGCCGACTCATTGACCTTTTAGTAGAATTACTATTAAATGTCTTCCTTAATTCTCCACTATACTGATTATTGTTTCCAATATTGGTGGCTAAGCTAACAAGTACTGAGTTTTTGTGTTGCCAACAACTATTCATGAATAAATAGTGAGCAGGTGAATGTCTGTTTCTATGGTTTCTATTTACAGTGGAGAAGAACATTCACAGTGATCTTTGACATTTGTTACTGTCCTTTGTAATAGAAATTTAAGTATTGTTTTCTCCTCCCTCATTCCTATCCTTAGTCTCCTTCATCTTGTCCTCATTTCAACTATTTTCTTTCCTTTTTTCTGGCTCTCTTTCTCAAGGGTCATTACCTCTAAGTTTCATTAAATATAATTCCATTTCAGTTTTCCATTCTTGAAAAAGTGTCTGGATAGAAAAGGAACATGCAGTAGATCTATCTGCTCTTTTTTAATAAGTTTGTCTGAACAAATACTTGGTTTCTAAAAATAGATCAGCAATTTAAGAAGAAATAACAAAGTTTCCTTCTGTGCTTGGACAAAGCCTCTTTCCATGACAAATCCTCGAGTAATAGGGATAGTTTCCCCCCTCTTTCAGCAGTGGCTGAGATCCCATTAGATAAGGTAAGCTCCAGGAATGCAGTGAACTTTGCCAATTCCTTGCGTTGCCCTCAGCAAATAAACTTACTTTCTGCTGGATCAAACTAAACCATTCATTACTTATACTCTTACTTCTTTACAATGGCACAAAATTATAGCAACCAAAAGTTGCTAAAATATGTTCAAATGCATAAAAACATAGGTTTGAAAAAGAAGTTGGGATCATTTTTCTCATAATACCCACTGTACTAAACTAAATCACCCAGTATGTACAGTGATCTCCGTCAGGTATGACAATGCAGTTAGAATGTTAAATCAAAATGCTTATTGACATATTTTATATTCCCAGAACCACTGAGCAAAGATGCCTGGTAGGCATTTCTTCTTTGCATTTGAAGAAGATTAGCTTTTGTTAAATTACTGTCAAAATTCAAATAAACTGAAAATACTCCTTTGAAAAAGATTTTTTTTTAATTGTACTTTGTCCATTTAATAAATGAAACAGCCTTCCAAGATAACTATCAGTCTACTTAACTATAAATGTGAATGTATAAATAAGGTGACCAAAGTAAGTGTGCTCTGTCCTAGGAAAAGTCATCATTGGAACCATGCAGAAGCTTATGGAAGACTTCCTCAGTATACGTTCACCTGTTTATTCTTTTAACTCCTCAAAAAGCAATTTCATATTCTGCATGTGAACATGTCATCAGAAAAAAAGAGTTGTTATTATTATTACTAACATAGCATTTCTTTAAACCATTAAATCAACAAATAACAAAGCCTTCAGGTTTCCCTAAGGGAGAATGTAACACACCCAAATGTGTCAGTACTTTCTTTGTGAGACTTTCTTAATCACTGGGAGCTAAGCAAGGCTATTAACTTCCTCTAATTCCCTACAAAAGTCTTTTGTTTTACCACCTTGCCTATACGGACCATTTTTCCATTAGCTAATGTGAAAGACTTCTTACATCACTATTAAGTTGCTTTAACCCAATTTGCATACAGTGTAGGAGGTCAATTCTTTTTCAGGTTCCAGAAGTCACTTACTTGGTTTCACTGTCGATGTGTGCATTTTTGTGGGTTGTTTTCTTTTTACTCTGTGAAAGATAATCTACACTAAAGTGTAATATATTACTGGATGGTAAAAAGAAGGTAGAAAGAAGAAGAAAAGGATTTAACTCACTTTCATCGACAATAATCAGCATTTTCTTTTTTTCACTGTGGCCCCAAAAGTAAAGCCTGAGATGAAAAACTGTATCTTGTTATAGTCTCCTTAGTATAAATGTTTATGTAAAGAAATGTAAAAGCCCAGGGATAATTTTTTAAACACGGTTAAAATAACATAAGCCTAGAATCACGAATTTCCCTATACGCCCGTATTTGTCCGACTTATTTCCATTCTTAGCAAGGCATCCTTATCTAGTCTTCCCTCAACCGCAAACCATGCCCCGCTAATTATCTACCTGCTCATCAATCTCTTATCCCACTTTCTCACACAGTTTCACTTCCTTTCATTTAGTTAAACACCAGCATTATATTCTTTTATTTTTGCTTATGGTAACTTCTGTTTGTTCCTTACATCTTCTTTTCTGATGTTTATTAAAAATCCATCTGACCTTTTTCCCACATTTTAAACCACTGACGCCCCTCCTTCCCTTTGTTCCAATCCTTCTCTTTGTTCCTCCTGCGTTTCTCTTCAGATGCACGTGGGTTTCACACAGGGTCGAAGCCCCCACTGACAGCACTTTCCAGCCTCAGTCTGCAGAATGAATCCGGCCCGTGTACGAACATACACTGCCTGCAATCCCAGGAACAAGGAGGAAGCCCGGGGAGGTTGTGTCGAATTCTCCAGCAAACAAAGATGTATGCCTGATTGAAACTGAGAAGGGAACAAATGAGGCAAGAGGCAGGGGAGACAGCACCAACCAGTGTTGGAAGCTCGGAAAAAAATTGGGAGAAATGTAAGGGAGTGGTGAGGTTGGGTTTTGACCAACAATCATTAATTGTATTCTATCCAACAACTTGTCATGTTTGCCTTAGAATTAGCCCCTCAATCAAGCTTAGAAAGACAATTTAAAAATGTATTCTTTAATTAGTATATAAAGATACAAAATTACCCTTTTCTTTCTAATTTAAGGTTTTAAAATGTAAAACATGTCTAGAATGATATTATTTATGTATTAAAGTAGGTTATATAATAGACCCCTATCAAATTCAGTATTTGTTCTATAAAACAAGAACAAAAAAAGAATTCAAAAAAAAGAAGAGAGAAGGAAGAAAATAAGCCAGACTTAAGTTCAAAAAAATGGTTATCATGAACAAGCATTCAACTGGTCTCTGAGCTTCCTAGTACCTAAGAATTTAAAAAAAAAAAAAAAAAAAAAGCAATGTGTAATAAAATTCTTATTATCTGCTATACGGAAGTAAATAATTTTTCAAGAGAAACAAACTTTGCCTGTGCCAATTTGTAATACAGTTTCCTACACTTTTTTTTTTTTTAGCACGGTTCCTTTTAGAATATCATAAAACCTATAACCCCGTATCCTAAAAAAGGCACAAATCTACATCACACAAATTTGACATGCAGTTTCAGAGGATTCGTGGACCATCTCAAGCCTATCTCTGGAGCCTCTAGGAGTCCATGGTTTACAGGTTAAGGATTCTTGTCATTGAAATTTGGAGGAAGGGCATCTTAAAAGTCATAGTGGATAATGACAACAAAAATTGCAAAAGCTGTATGTTTTTCTATCTTTCTTATGTATGTTAGGAGGGTGATATTAAAGGATAATTCAGTGAAAGTAATTTTATGAGGAAGGTAAAATCATGAACTCTATATGTTCAATCACAATATTTGTATGTGACCTTTTGGCCAGTACATTTGCTACCCTTTATTTCTCATGACACAAGTGACTTCTAATCATTTCTTTAAGTGTTCTACAGAAGTACAGAATTTACAATACTCAGATGAGTAAATCAGATAGCTACTGTTTATCATTCCTTCACTTTATTTTATAGTTTACTAACATGTATGCCTACCCAAACAATATGTTATTTGGTTTCCCTTATTTGTAGAATTTATAAAATAAAATCATATTATATGCAATCTCTTGAAATCTTCTTTTCACTCGACATTAGGTTTCCAAAATTCATCCATGCTGTTGCATACCACTCAATTCATCATTTTTGCTATTGTATAATACTCCATTGAATAAATAAACCACAAACTATCCCCTCCTATTAATGGGCATTTGGAGTAATTCTAGTCTTTTGCTATTAGAAACTGAGTTGCACAATCAACATTTGCTAGGAAAAAGGTTTTACTCTGGGGATGGGGCAGGGGAGGAATTCATAGGCCCATTATTAGTAGTAGTCTAGATCATGGACTAGCTGGTTATATGGATGTTTATTAATCATTATGCTTTAAAATTTACCATAAACTTGCACATATTATTTTGTAGTTATGAAACGTTTTCAAAAAATAAGGTTTTTTAAAGCCATTGATAAACTAGAATATTTTATTATATTAAAATTTTGGAAAAATGGGCAATTATGCTTTAAAAGCTATCAGGAGAGGCGCCTGGGTGGTTCAGTCAGCTAAGCATCTGCCTTCAGCTCAGGTCATGATCCCAGGGTCCTGGGATGGAGCCCCACATCCCGCTCCCTGCTCGGCCAGAAGCCTGCTTCTCCTTCTCCCACTCCCCCTGTTTGGGTTCCTGCTCTTGCTCTCTCTCTCTGTCAAATAAATAAATAAAATCTTTAAAAAATAATAAAAATAAGTAAAAGCTATCAGGAGTTTCATTAAGCACCAAAATTATCATAAGTGAAAAATTATCTGTTGGGATTTTTTGATCTTCACTAATTATCATGAAACTATTTTGCTTTCTACCACTTTACCAGGACCTACTAAATCAACAGCATGATTTTCCATTTTGTTAAACTACTGCTTCCTTAAGTTAGGCTTTTGATAAGAGCACAGAGTTCAAAGTGATTCAGCAGCAAAACCAGTATCTGCCTGTTTTCCTATAAGCTATTGCATAATACATATACAAGATATTGAGTCACTTTTGTATTGCTTTTATCTGAAATATCGCTGTACTCACTGTATTATAATAGCCTAAAGCTAAACAGAGGAATATTCTATAACTGTAGTATACAATAGAAGATAGTCAAGGCTTACCTAACCCACTCCTCATCTGTCTTCTAGGAAAACACAAAGAGGACCATATATTGTGTTTGTATATACAACATTAGTGCAAGAGATGGAATCTGAGTGCATTCTTTTTATTTTGTAAAATAGTACTACTACAATACCACAGAAAATAATTTCTAAATGTGTAGATGCAAAAAAAAATGTTTTTAATAAAATAAAAATAAAAATGTAGATGCAAGGTATATAATTAAGTACTGAAGTATTCTTAAGGAGCTGTTAAATGACTGAGTTCAATCTTCCCACATGACCCCAAAACTTGGAAGTATAGCACCAAAGAGAAAACTCATTGATTTTTCAAACAATTTTGGGAAGGCCAAACTGACCATGCTAAAAATGAACCCTCAACCTACTCTCGCTCTACCCCAACCACCAAATGCTAAATATCCCAACCCACCAGAAGATGTTGAAAAGCTACCAACTTTGATGCCCTACAGAGTGTGAGAACTGAAACCAAACAGACATAGTCCTTAGGACAGTGCATGCTCTGTTCAGCTGGGTTCCAACTGCCTCTTTTGATTTTGCTTTCCCTTAGCTGAGTGTCAGGACGAATCCAAGTCCCATGTGCAGAGCCCTATCATACAATATTCTTTCCTATGACTCAGCCCAGCCTAACCTTCCCAGTGCAGAGTCCTAGATGAAGCATAATGTTCCTCATTAAACTCTCTTCACCTCATGAAATCACCCATAATTATTTTATGAAACTGCTTTTTAGTGCCATCAGTAATCTCCAAGAAATTTGAGTAGTTTTTATCTCTTTCTCATTACTCCAATCTTTCTTTAGCATTTGACCCAAAAATCTCCTTCTTGACATTCTATCTTCTTATTTTGAAAAACATGCTATTTGTTTTTGTTCTACTTTCATGAATTCTTCACTGTTTCTTTCGGTGGCTCTTCTTCTTCTTCCTTGTATTAGTTAGGTTTTGCTTCAAAACAACTATTTAGTTAACTCATGAATCTAGAGGTGAGTGATTTGGGATGGGCTCTGTTGATCTTAGCTGGGCTTGACCATGAGTCTCCGGTCAGCTGGAAAGTCAGCTGGGACAAATAAGACCTCTCTTCACACAGTATCATCCTCCAGGGGGTTTGCTTGGTTTTTTCTCATGGTACTTGCAAAATTCCAAGAACAGTAAGAAAGCAAGTCCCAAGATGCAAGCACTTTTCAATCTCTGTATTTGTCACATGCACTATTGTTCCATCGGCCAAAACAAGTCCGTTGGCCAAACTGAGAGTCTGTAGTGTGTGTGGATGCAAGGAGATGTGAACCAACGGGGCCATTACTGTGATCTACACACTGCACTTACTCACCTAAAATATGGGCATTTCTAAAGAGGTGATCTTTGGTCCCTTCTCCTATTTCTTAGACTAACACTCTATTGTTCTTATAATCCTTGTGAAGTCTACAATAGTCTGCAATGCTTATTCTTGTGACATCTATAACACCTCTGTGTGAATGCCTTCAAAATTCAAAATTCCATCTTTATATCCATCACTCTATTAACAAGAAATACAAAGTCATAGGAAGAACAAATTATGAATTTTTCCAGTGAAGGTGAGAAAAACCTTCTTAGAAAAGGGTCTTATGGGCGCCTGGGTGGCTCAGTCATTAAGCATCTGCCTTCGGCTCAGGTCATGATCCCGGGATCCTGGGATCGAGTCCCACATCGGGCTCCCTGCTCGGCGGGAAGCCTGCTTCTCCCTCCCCCACTCCCCCTGCTTATGTTCCCTCTCTCGCTGTGTCTCTCTCTGTCAAATAAATAAATAAAATCTTTAAAAAAAAAAAAAAAGGGTCTTATGAGTTGAACCCTGAAAGAAAGGTATGATTTTTCCCAAACCAGGACTGATCCATGTATTTGTGTCTCCATTCATTCACTAAATAATAATTTTTTTAAGTGCATGCCACATGAGTTTGTGCTACTCTTATGGCATTTATCAGCATCTGTCTTATGCTAGCTGAGAAAAACAGCCCCTGACATCCAAGGACTACCCTTGTGCTATGAGTAGGCCTTGGTGTTCTCCCGTTGAACATAAGCAACCTCAGAGAACATTAACATCATCAGATGAGGCCACTCTGGGACCACGATGAGCAAGTCCAACACAAGATCAGATCACTCTGAATCACATCTGAATACCCACAAAGACATAGACATTGTCTAACCACAAAAATGACCAAACATCCGCTTATCTTGGCTAACATGAGTGACTGTTGTTTCTTTATCAATTACAGCCTTAATCTTGAACTAGTCTTCCTCCTTCTCAACAAAATTTATTAAAATACCCGATCATACAGTTATCCCCACTTCCTGACAGTAGTCAATCTAGAGCGAAGCCTTGCTTCTTTCAACCCTTCCCAAAATTATACCCCCAAATTCTATTATGCATTCTTTCTAACATGCTCTTACTGAGATGGTCCACTGTTGTCCATGCTGTGTTCTCCTTCCCCACACTGAGTAATAAACCAGCACAGGTATATTCCTGGTGGTCTTTGGCTGACAAGCACTGACATACAGTCTTGGTTTATTTGTCTTACCTCCAGAGATTGTTAGAATTCTCTGAGAAGAAGAAGCACTGTCTTGTTCATTTTGGTATCTCCCACTATCAAAAAACAGTGCCTTTAATAAAGTAAATATACACAAAATGCTTACTGAATGGATACATGAATCCCATAGACTCTATCTTTCTCAATGACTAGAAATGCTGAGGAGATTTTGGAGAAAGTGTCCTAAATCCTACTTCATAAACATAACACAAGCACCCTCCAGAGGGGACTTCTTAGAAGGGACTTCACCATCAGCACAATTCTGGGGCTTACAGGATGATGCCCCTCCTGTAATGAGAATCTTGGTATGTCATAATTGATTAATATTCAGATATAGAAGAAAAGATATATGTGAGATTGGAATAGCATCAGAGTGACTTTATATCTACCAACAATACTGGCCTTTCACAGGAACCATATGGGATTCTTCTGAATCACGCTGCCACTGTGGTAGGCAACATGTGTGTTAATGGAAATATTTATTTTGATATGAGATTCTAAATGCCTTTCAAAATAGATAGCTAATATAAATTCTAAAAGTTCTCAGTAATAGTATTTCTTGAATTACAAAAGCTCTTAGTTACAGCACTTCTTGAATTGCATTCCCATTTTACCCTTCAAAAGGCACAAAATTCATGAAAAAAATCTCTAATTGAGAAATTTAGTCTGAATTTAAAGGCCTACAAAATATGCATATGAATAAAAAAGAAGACAAATAAAAACATTTAAGAATCTAACACTAAAATTAAATCAATTTTTAAATAGGAAAAAAACTAATTGAAAAACTTTGTAGAAAAAAATGACCTCATGACAAAAAGATCATACACAAGGGACAGTCTATATGGCATCTGAAATTAATTAAATAAGCATGAAGGTGTATAATACAGATCACATGATCTACATTTGCAACTATATAGTTTAGCAAAATTCTTGTTACGTTAATCTTCAAAAAAATCCACATAAACTAATACTAAAGTTGCAGGCTTCAGGAAAACAGCCATAAGGAGGTCTAAAATACAATCAATCTGCATAACTACCTTCCCCCAGAAAAACTGGTCCAATCTTTCCAGTGCTAATAAGTGTTAAGAACTCCCATTAAAAATGGGAGTCAGAAAATGCTACAGAGAAATTAGCAGCTAATTAGTAAGAAAACTAGTAAAAAGAACATATAATTATTGTGTTTGGTAATGTTTTAGAATGTGACAGTGAAAAATCTATTAATATTCAGTAAAAGCATCAAACTTTCAGCATGCACAATCTGAAAAATATTTCATATACATAATAATTTGAAATTATGTCTGTTAAGCATAAAAACTGAAATTACAAGTCTGGCCCCATTACATTAATTTTGTAAATGGGTTTTGGTTTTCTGTCCATTTAAAAGCTCAGGCCAATAATTCCTTTACTCTAAATATAACCACAATATAGTTTAGTACGTATGTATATGATTTTTAAATACCATTTCAATAAGATTCACAATCTGTTTCTGGCTCGATACTCATTCTACATTATGGATGATATTCAAACCAATCTGTGACCCCTAAGTATTATTTCCCCAGGAGTGGATTAGAGCCACAAATTTCTGGGACTCTAGAAATTATGCTATTATGACTATGAGTCTAACCAAAAATTAAGACATGAACAATTCATTGAGAAAAGAATGCAAAATGCCCTATGCCTTTAGAAACTCATTAGATATTTCTGGTAGGTAAAAAAGCAACTCAGAGAAGAACTGTTAAAAAAAAAAAAAAAGGTAGTTTTGTCAGCTGCTCTTCAAAAGATCTGAGATTTGTAGATAAGTAAACATTCGTGTAATTATTCATTTACCCAAACAATATTTAGGGGTGCTTACTATTTAGGCACCACACTAAGCTCTGGGGCCCAAGGCAATGGCTCCTCTCTCCGCCTCCCACACCCAGAGCTTATAGTTTCTGATAATAGATAAGCAATGATGATGAATGATGTTAAAGGCTCTAAGCAGGTACACCTCACGTAGTCCAGAAAGTCAAGAAAGGCTTCAGGGAGAGAGGAACAAACAGGGTGATACTGAATATGAGTGAGCAGTAGTCAGGAAAAGAGGAGGGAGAGGTTTGTAGGCAAGACAGCCTGCTCATGTGAAGCCCAAGACCTCAGTGAGGGAGAGTACGGAAAAAAGACTAAAAGACACTCAGCATGTGAAACCCATTTCAGGGAAAAAATATTGTGAGCTGAGGTTAGAGTGGAGATGCACAAAGTATGATTCATTTAAGTATAAGTAAATGGGGAGCCATGCAACCCAGTAATAGGTAACATTTATGAAGCCCTTACTATATGTGAAGTTCTCTGTGATGTGCGCTTTTCACACAAATAATCTCATTTATGTCACATAATGACCCTATGAAATAGGTGTCATTTTTATTCCTATTTTACATATAAGAAACTTAGGCAGAGGGGTCAAATAATTTGCGCAAGTTCACACAGCTAAGCCATGACAGAGCCAGACTCAAATTTAGATCATCTGGTCACCCAGCCTGTGTTCTTAAACACATTTAAAAAAAAAAGGCAATTAGCATTATATTTCCATTAAAATTCTATGCCACTAACATTTTGACCTAGTTAAAATATCCAGCAAGAACCCAAAGGTTGCTCTGATTCTTATTCATGATATGGTGTTACCTCACTACAGTACTGAGAGTTGGGAAGTCCAAAGGGAATTTTCTGAGTTGATAATCAGGCAGAGTTAACTGAGGCAAAACCTTGTTTGTTTTTCTCTTGGGAATCTCAAGACCTAGTAGACAGGACCTAATAGTTGCCGAACAAAAGTTAGTTCTACTTTATCGTACAGAAGATTGTGTCTACTTTGGAAATGTCAGTTTGGTGAGATGTTTGACCTTTATTCATGAAAAATAACACCAGGATGTATCTACAGAAGCAAACTCAGCATTCAAATAAATTCATCTGAACAAAAACAAATTAGAAAAAAACCAATAGAATATTTTATCTTTCAAAAAATGAATCTGATTAAGTTGGAATTTAGGCTCTAATCTGGAGGACTGAAGCACAGTAGCTTATAAGTTAATTCACTCATATGAAAAATTTTTATAGTATTCATTTTATTTTTTTATATAAAATTTTTTTCATCATTAGTAATTTGTTGAAAACCTGAAAAAAAAATCAATACTCTTACTAGAGAAAGAGTTGGGTTTTTTGGTGGTTGTCCATTTTCTTTCTTTTTTTTTTTTTAAAAGATTTTATTTATTTATTTGACAGAGAACACAAGCAGGGGTGGCGCGAGCCAAGCTACTCATGCTGTTTGACGAAGTCCAAGTATGGGGGATGATCCTGAAAACAGGAGACTCCACAGCTGGCTCCTGCTCTTCTCTTTCATTTTGTTTATGGCAATCTTTATAATTGTGGGAATATTTCTGTGGTTTCATGATAAAGTGATTACTCATCTTAGTTACGCCTATCTAAGCAATCATAATGAAACTAATTCCACGAAGAATTAGTTTCTATAGAACAAAATAACAAGACAGTCACGCTATGTCTAGCACCTTTCTCTTTGCCTACTATTTTTTAGTTTTAGCAAAAGCCAATAAGCAGAAATCAATAAAGGTCATGTTAATCATTACAAAGGAAAAATGAAAGAAGGCTATGGCTGTAATCCAGAAAATGATCTAAGATTTGGAAAAACAAAAATATCCTAACATATAAATAAAGTTCCTCCGAGGCTGTCAGGAGGAGATGCTTGCAGCCTGATCCTGTGTCTGTGTCTCCTCATTCGCCGACGCCGTCCTTTCCTACGAGAGACCCACCCCGGCTGGAGCTGGACTCCGGCACAGGGGGAGCAAGAGAGGGAGAAAGAGGCTCCCCGCTGAGCAGGGAGCCTGATGTGGGTCTCAATGGGGGGCTCAATCCCAGGACCCTGGTATCATGACCTGAGCTGAAGATGGATGCTTAACGACTGAGCTACCCAAGTGCCCCAATACTTTGAAAGTTTCAATTGCAATATGCCATGCAAAACAACTCTTTCTTGGGGTGTCATTTCACTGCTTCTCAAAGATATCTTGAGATACATGTAATCAAATTTTACTATTCAGCAACTACTTTAAACTGCTATTAATTACACTTACACTTTAACTGTGATTTTTTTTTTTTTTTTTTTTTTTTTTTTTTAGAGAGGAGGAGGGAAGGGGAGGGGCAGAGGGAGTGGGAGAAAGAGAATCTTAAGCAGACTCCACATCCAGCAAGAGCCCAACAGGGGACTCGATCTCCGATTATGACCTGAGCCAAAATCACGAGTCTGATGCTTAACCAAGAGAGCCACCCAGATGACCCTTAACTGTGATTTTAGTGCAGTTTAGTTGGTTCCTCTTTTCCTCTCTTCTATGACTTTGCCATTATTCTTATAAAATTTATTTTATTTTATTTTAAAGATTTTATTTATTTATTTGAGAGAGAGAGACAGAGATAGCGAGAGAGAGCATGAGCGGGGAGCAGAGGGACAAGCAAGCTCCCAGCCGAGCAGGGAGCCTGATGTGGGACTCGATCCCAAGACCCTGGGATCATGACCGGAGCCGAAGGCAGATGCTTAACCGACTAAGCCACCCAGGTGCCCTAAAATTTATTTTAATTTAGCGGTTAATTATCATTTTTCTTGAAAATGGTGACAACTTACATAAAATTCATTATATAACAAATTAAAAGAAACACAGTTATGTTAACATAAGCATAATAGTTATATTAATATGAACAACCAACCATATAATATCTGTGATGTAATGTTTTATAAATTAAGTATTTTAGCACCATATTTATTATTTTACATCAAGGGATTAGAAGAGAATACATCATAATTCTATAGGTAATACAGTCACTTAATAAGACATTTTTCTAACTAAATTATTTGTCTTAAAATTCTTATGTTGGATTTATCTGAAACATTTATTTTGATAACAGCTATATTATTCTTATGATATATTTTACTTATATATGGAAATCTCTATTTTACTTAGTTTCTAAAACAATGTCTTATTTTCATTTTCCACATATATGCACTTAGTCTTCCTTGAAAACTATCACAAAGGGAAAGAAATAAATGATCTGGAAAAAGAACAATTACAGGATGACTTGCCTGTAGGTGATTTTCTAGTGATTTAAGCTACTCAAAGTAGATATGTCAGATTGGTTTGTGAATATACTGATGCCTTTGGTACAGCCACTGTGGAAAATAGTATGGAAGTTCCTCAAAAAATTAAAAACAAAAATATTACATGATCAAAAAATTCTACTAATGGGTACTTACCCAAATAAAATGAAAACCTCAATTTATAAAGACATATGCACTTCTATGTTTATTACAGCATTATTTACAATAACCAAAATACGGAAGCAACCTAAGTGTCCATCAATAGATGAACAGATAAGGAAGATGTGGGGTATCTGAAACATTATGAAATCATAAAAAAGATGAGATCATGCCATTTGAGACAACATGCATGGATCTTGAGGGTATTATGCTAAGTGAAATAAGTCAGGCTAAGAAAGACAAATACCATATGATTTCACTCATTAAAAAAAAACAAAAAACAAATGAATAAACAAAAAGCAGAATCAGACCTAATAATACAGAGAACAAACTGATGGTTGTCAGAGGGGAGGAGGATGGGAGTTGGGCAAAATGGGTGCAGGGGAGTGGGAGAAACAGGCTTCCAGTTATGCAATGACTACGTCATAGGGATAAAGGGGCAAGGCATAAGAAATATAGTCAATGGTACTGTAATAGCGATATATGGGGACAGATGGTAGCTACACTTGTGGTCAACGGAGCATAATGTAAAAACTTGTCAAATTACTATGTTGTACACCTGCAACTAATGTTACATTGTATGTCAATTAGACTCAAATTTTATATATATTTATATATATATATATATATATTCTGATGCCTTCATTTATTTATGTCTTAATAATAATTTTAATTTTTAAACTACATCATCCACTAATAAGATTCAAAAGGTGGCTTCATTACCCAGCTGAGAAAGAAGTCTACTGACATCCAGTTTGAAAATAACTAGGAACACTACGCACAACTTGTATTGGGTAGTTATCAAATTCAGCAGTATTCAAATCACCAAATAGTGAAGCTCCAATTCTATTTTAAAATGGTGGGGTAAAAGAATTCTCTTCCTTAGAATAGACCCCTTTATTTTTCAGTGCTACTTTCTTCAAGCCAGACAATGGCAATGATCTTAAATTAGATAAAATTTTGATAGAACTCTAGTTTGACACAGTAAAGAGGAGCACAATTAGGAAAATATGCCCTATACAGATGGGGAGAAATTCCATTACATTTATACTTCATAAAATTCTAACACTTTTATTTCATAGCATAAACTACCAACAAAATTACAAGGTACAAATATTTTTTTTCAAAGTAGCTCATAAAATAGTGAATAGGAGAGGAACTGGAAATAATCTGCCTTTATGTGGTAATTGAAAGGAGGAGAAAAACCTTTCCATTGAATGCTTTCATAGTTTAATTTGGTATAAAGTGTGTGAGCACCACCTAAAGCACACTTAGACAATTAGGCAAAGAACTTTTTAAACCCTTTGTGGATAAATGATTTGCTATGTGTAAATTGTACAATTGCTGACCATTTTGCTTTTCATCACTATATTGCATTAAATTTTTTTTTACAGTAAAAACATAGAATTTAAAGCCATTGTTCTTGGCTCCAAGATTTATATATGTAATTTCCATACCATTATTTTCTGGGTGAACTTTATTTCTAAAAACACTGTGAATAAAAAAATATAAATGGATGGAATACTACTCAGCCATCAAAAAATGAAATCCTGCCATTTGCAACCATGTGGATGGAACTAGAGGGTGTTATGCTAAGCGAAATAAGTCAATCAGAGAAAGACATGTATCATATGATCTCACTGATACGTGGAATTTAAGAAACAAACAGGATCATAGGGGAAGAGAGGGAAAATATAAAACAAGACAAAATCAGAGAAGGAGACAAACCATAAGAGACTCTTAATTATAGGAAACAAACTGAGTGTTGCTGGAGGGGAGAGGGTTGGGAGGATGGGGTAACTGGGGGATGGACATGAAGGAGGGCACGTGATGTAATGAGCACTGGGTATTATATGAGACTGATGAATCACTGACTTCTACCTCTGAAACCAATAATACATTATATGTTAACTGAATTTAAATAAAAATAAATAAATTTAAAAAAAAAGAAAAAAATGCAAACAGAGTTCTGAGTACTCAGACTCTAAGAGCAAGGCTTTTGAGAAATTCCATGTTGAAGATGTTGAAGAATAGCACTCATCTATGAAAGGACCTAGGAGTTCAAATTGAAGTTAAGGTAAATATAATAATTTTTCCTAGAGACAAAATAAGTCATTAAGAAAGGCTTTATTATATCACTTAATGCAAGATATTCAGAAAAGGTATTTCAAAGTGGAATAACAATCAAGTATTAAATTGGTTTATCTTTTAACAATAGCATAGTTCTTTTTTTAACATCTCTACCTCTTAGTATTAAAAAAACAAAACAAAAAAAAAGCTAAAACCTTCAACTGTTTTGCCCTGACATTGGTAACTCCAGAAGTATTTGCATTGTTTTCTCATTTCAGCAAGTCAAGAATAAAGACACAAACAGATAAATACTAATATGCATGCATTAAACTAGTCTACTTAGGAATTAGATGACTCAGTTTTCATTGGTTTCCCATTGCCTCCCATCTCACACAGGCAAATATAAACAATAATCTTTACTTAATGCTATATACTGAGCTCATTGTAAAATAAACTACATTAACTTCCACAGTATTTGAAAGGAAAAAAATAAAGTGTAACTTTGAAACACTCAATGAAGAAAGATATTAAAAGACTTCTTTGTGTAATTCCCCAGGTACTAAGGCACTGTGTGGGCCACTTGGACACCCTCACTCAGAAGACTGTTAACTGCTTAACTGTTAAGTTCAAATCACTACCACTTGAAATGGACTGGAATTCTAGAGGCTGCAGCTACCTGCACCAAAAGTATTGAAGGAATTTAGCCATTTGGTGGCAAGAACTCTCATTAATAACCTCTGTTCATAGATGAAGGCCATGGTGTACACTTAAATGAAAAGAAATGGTCCACGTTGACCAAGAGGCACAGTGGCAACATCTTCTGGGCATCAAGTTTTTATTCCAGTGGATGTGAAGATCCCAAGGGGAGCCCACTATAGGTCAGTAGTGACACACAGGAATACTGCTGAGAACCATTTCCAAGAGGAAAAATGTCAGGAGTTATGTGCAGAAAAGAAAAAGTATTCTTGGTTACAGATAGCCCATGAGAATAAAAAAATAGCCACAATATTTTAGTCATCTTATTTTGTGTTTGTTAGGCAAATATAATCTAAATAAGCAAAGGACACTGTGCTTGCACCTGTTACCCAGACTATTATCACTTTTGAATTGTCTTATTTCAGTTTACTTGTTTTCTTCAGCATTTGCTGTTTTGTCAAGTATGAATGTAGCTAAACCACTACATATGAGATATTAAGAGCTCAGGTTCCCAGACCATCGGGGAACCCAGAGATCTACGTGACCCCAGGGACCCTATAGATGAGCAAGCAGAGGTCCTAAGCAATTATATATATTGAATACATTTAAAATTAGTAGATTAAAAGGTTTTTAGAGTACAGGTCTTTCACCTCTTTGGTTAAGTTTATTCCTAGATATTTTATTGTTTTTGGTACAGTTGTAAATGGGATTGTTTTTTTAATTCCACTTTCTGCTGCTTCATTATTAGCGTATAGGAATTCAACAGATTTCTGTACATTGATTTTGTATCCTGAGACTTGCTGAATTCATTTATCAGTTCTAGTAGTTTTTTTGGTTTTTTGGTGTTTTGGGTAGAGTCTTTAGGGCTTTCTATATATAGTATCATGTCATCTGCAAATATAAAACTATAAAACACTGGTGAAAAAAAATTCAAGATGACATAAAGAAATGGAAAGACATTCCATGCTCATGGGTTAGAAGAACAAATACTGTTAAAATGTCTATACTACCCAGAGCAATCTATAAATTCAATGCAATCTGTATCAAAATACCAACAGCATTTTTCACAGAGCTAGAACAAGGAACCCTAAAATGTGTATGGAACCAAAAAAGACCCCAAATAGCCAAAGCAATCTTTAAAAGGAAAAACAAAACTAGAGGTATCACAATTCCAGATTTCAAACTCTATTACAAAGTGGTAGTAATTAAAACAGTATGGTACTGATTATAAAAAACAGACATACAAATCAATGGAATAGAACAGAAAAGCCAAAATAAACCCACATTTATATGGTGAGTTAATCTTCAACAAAGGAGGAATGAATATACAATGGGAAAAAGACAATCTCTTCAACAAACGGTGTTGGGAAAACTGGACAGCTACAGGCAAAAGAATGAAACTGGACCACTTTCTTTCACCATACACAAAAATAAACTCAAAATGGATTAAAGACCTAAACGTGAGACCTAAAACCATAAAAATCCTAGAAGAGAGTACAGGCAGTAATCTCTCTGACATTGGCCCTAACAACATTCTTCTAGCTATGTCTCCCAAAGCAAGGGAAACAAAAGCAAAATTAACCTATTGGGACTACATCAAAATAACAAGTTTCTGCACGGCGAAGGAAATAATCAATACAACTAAAAGGCAACCTACTGAATGGGAGAAGATATTTGAAAATGACATATCTGATAAAGGGTTAGAATCAAAAATATATAAAGAACTGATACAACTCAATACCCAAAAACCAAATAATCCAATTAAAAAATGGGCAGAAGATATGAACAGACATTTCTACAAAGAAGACATAGAGACGGCCAACAGACACATGAAAGGATGCTCAACATCACTCATCATCAGGGAAATGCAAATCAAAACTGCAAGGAGATATCACTTCACACCTGTCAGAATGGCTAAAACCAAAAACACAGGAAACAACAAGTGTTGGTGAGAATGCGGAGAAAAAGGATCCCTCTTGCACTGTTGGTGGGAATGCAAACTGGTGAAGCCACTGTAGAAAACAGTATGGAGCTTCCTCAAACAATTAAAAATAAAACTATCCTATAATCCAGTAATCATACTATTGCGTATTTACAAAAAAATATATAAAAACACTAATTCAAAGGGATACATGTATCCCTATATTTATTGCAGCATTATTTACAATAGCTAAACTATGGAAGCAGCCCAAGTGTCCACCGATAGATGAATGGAT
Organism: Mirounga leonina; assembly: GCF_011800145.1. Taxonomy (NCBI): domain Eukaryota; kingdom Metazoa; phylum Chordata; class Mammalia; order Carnivora; family Phocidae; genus Mirounga; species Mirounga leonina. The sequence continues at coordinate 70,731,386 of NW_023270807.1, forward strand.
AAAGATGTGATAGATAGATACAGATATTTACATAGATATCTATAGATCGATGGATATAGATAGATAGATAGCAGAATATTATACACCTGTAAAAAAGAATGAGATCTTTCCATTTGCAACATGGATAGAGCAAGGGAATATAAAACTAAGGTAAATCAGTAAGTCAGAGAAAGACAAATACCATATAATCTCACTTATATGTGAAATTTAAGAAACAAAACAAATGAGCAAAGGGAAAGAGAGAGAGAAAGAGAAATCAACAGATTCTTAACTAGAGAGAACAAACTGATGAGTACCAGCAGGGATGTGGATGGGGGGATGGGAGAAATATGGGGTGGAGATTAAAGAGTACACTTATCATGATGAATAAAAAATAGAATGAGAAAAATATTAGTAGATTATGAGTTCGAGACTCTAATATAAATATTCTAGTATTCATTCGTATAGTATGCATGTTACGCTGAATATAAAACATACATAATACCATATCTTACCATACCGTATCTGTAAATCATATAGTAGTAAAAACAAACGCACATAAGTAAGAATTCAATGAATAAGATATTTCCTATAGATCAACACAGAAAACAATGTTTACGCAGATGATTTTCTCATTTGAGAACAATTCCATTCCTCAAAAGTCTAGGTTTCAATTCATTTCTATTTGGGCATAAAATAAGACCCTTCTTAACATGTATAGGTTCCTGGTGTTGGAAAGAATCTCAAAAATTACCAAACCTCCTTCTGTATTTGTATTTGAGTTTAGAAAGCAGCAGTACTGCCCCAATGGCACTTCCTTGCCATTTTATTCCCTGGGCTAGTAAAGGATGCTGTAGCTCTCATAAAAAGGAGAACCGTATGAGAAAATGAGTGAATCCCCAGTGGTTCGTTCCTCTACTAAGGATCCATTCTATAAAATGAGTCTGAGAGACATTCCCAGTCTTGGGTTTCACTGGAACCAGGCAGGAACAAAGTTAGGGAGTAACAGTCCCCACTTGCTTCCCAACCCACCAAACCTCAAGTATCCATTGTCAAGACTGCTTTACCTACTTTATAGTCAACCACCACTAGCCTAACCTCCCTCCTCCCCCACTCACCACGCCACCACTGTGCCTGGCACTTGCATGGATGGATGCATGGATGCATGGATGCACGGATGGGTGGACGGGTGGATGAGTGGATAAGTATATAAAATTTTCCTCTGTGGGTCCATCATAATTCACAGGATTTTTTTTCAATTATCAGAGTAGTCTTTATCGCCTCCTCTGGGGAAATACTGCCATTATATTTTCCTTGTTAAAACTTACTAAGTGTCTGTAGCTGGCCAGTTTCTAATCATAATAAAAGCTCCAAACTATCACAATTTGGGTAGCCTAAGTCCATATCTGGCACTCAAAGAAAAAAGCCTAGTCATGATTTTACTGGGAAAGAGTAGTGAAAAATCAGCATCTTCTAAATGTTACCCTGTATGTTAGTTGGCCCTGTGTGTGCCTAACAGAATGAAAAAGGATTAAAATTAGAGTTAGGGTTGGGGGTTGATGCTTCAAAAGTTTTAAAAGAGAGAGAGCTGGACTTCAGATTTGAAAGATTTAAGGAAGATCTATGATATACCTGCAAATGAAGTGCAGTTCTATTATTAAAGTGAGGCATGACTTATTTTAAGCCAAACCAAAGGTAGGGCATTAATTGCACCATTTGTTTACAGGGATGAAGATTCACGCAGGGCCCATGGATATACATATTGTAATAGAAGTCATTTCCACAACAATTACCTGCCAGTCTCACTCTCCCTTAGCAGGAGAGGCGTGTTTCGATTAGGAGGTTCTTACCAAGGCTTCCTCCTACTTTCTGGGCAGCTCTTTGGAAATGAGGGGGCTGCGGAGAGGTAAGAAGGAAAACTCATTACCCGCCCTCGGAGAGTTGAGAAAGTGTGGGTTTGTACTACTCACGGCTCTGCCTGCAGGCTCCTGTCCTCAGCCACATAGTTAGAAGGAACATAGCCCTGTAGCCGTTGGCCAGAGACATCTTCCCTTTTCTCCAAGTGCCTGGCAAACCACCAGCCCTCGCGGGAAGTGTCCAGGACTTGGAGCTTGTCGCCCGCGCGGAAGCTCAGGTCCTCTGCGGTCCTCGCCTGGTAATCAAACAGAGCCACAAAGTAGTGGCCGTGGCTTCTCCTGGGCTCCTGACTCTGCGACTGGGGAGGATCGGGGGAGCAGTGGGCCACTGGGTTCTCAATCACCACCGCCGGCTTGTCGGCCTCCTGGAACAAGCAGGGGAGGCAGGGCCGCAAGTTCGCCCAGAACCTCAGACAAGTGTTGCCCATGGTGCTGTGGTTGGGAGGAGGGGAGAGGGGCTTCTCCCTCTCCCCTCAGTCTCTGCAGATCCACTTTCTCTTCTTCCACCAGGCAGCTTGGAAGTCAGCACCAACTCCCCCGGCTTCCGAGAGGGTGCAAAGCCCTGTTTCACAAGGGGCAGACCTGCCTGCAGTGATCCCCGCTTGGGAACACGCACCTGCTTGCTTTCTGTGGCCGGAGCTGCTGCCCCAATGCCAAACTGAGTGGGAGCTGGGAGGCTGCTCGGGGAAAGATGCCTTTTCTTCTTGTCTGCTTAGGAATCCCACAGCAAAAATAAAATTAAGAGGGCTTTATTTAGACAAACGTCTGTGAACAGAAGAGTCATCTTGCTTTATGTCCCGAGGTAAAGTTAATAAGAGAAAGAGGTGAACTGCAGGTAAGATCGCATCTTGCCTCCGCCGGGAGCTCCCTCCCTGCTTCAGGTCCGTCTCTGTGGTCTGGCCGGTCCTGACCCCCACTGCTCTTTCCTTTTTGCTAATGATTAACCAACCAGCTGAGCCTATTGCCTTTAACATCCTGAGCTATGAGCTGACTGTGATAATTTCTCCTTACTTCCTGGTTTCCTTTTCTCTGTGATTTAAAAGAGATTCCTGTCCTCTCTACCTCTCCCTTCCCACACCCAAGAGAGACCAGCGCCCTCACCAGGGAGCCAAACTCTTAAAGCCCTGCCAAAGTCCATACTACCGGATAAACAGGCTAGCCCAGGGAGCTTTTTGTCTTGCTATGTTCCCAGCACAGATTTTTTTCCCCCGCTCATGAAGATAAGTAGGATTATTTTGCCACCACTAGGGGAAATTAAAAGGATAATTAAAGTGTCTAGATATTTGTTACTGGACAAATGGCAACTGGAAAAGAACTATTGAGTTCCTACCTTTTTTCATCACTATGAATAGATTTTTTTTTTTAAGATTTTATTTATTTATTTGAGAGAGAGAATGAGATAGAGAGACAGAGCATGAGAGGGGGGAGGGTCAGAGGGAGAAGCAGACTCCCTGCTGAGCAGGGAGCCCGATGTGGGACTCAATCCCGGGACTCCAGGATCATGACCTGAGCCGAAGGCAGTCGCTTAACCAACTAAGCCACCCAGGTGCCCCTGTAAATAGATTTTTAATAGCTTCAAAATATATTTACAGTCTGGAAAAATATGAGAGCAGCTGACTATAATGCTGAGACCCTGAAACACTGCTCTTTCCCACAGAGACATTTAATTTCCCATCTCTCATGTACTATTTCTGAAATACATACACATACAGAGAGATTAGGGGACCAGTAGAGAGAAGGAGTAGAAGGGCTGCATGTGAGCAGCTGTGGGTCTACAGGAATTCTGACTAACTTCATTGGTAGGACCTCAGGACCTAATGACGCTGAGATCAGACAGCCATCCTGACTGGCAGTGGGGTTTGCTCTACTTCCTCTTGTTTGGGACAGCTGACTCACAAATGTGTGCTCTGGATCCCAAGAACAATAAGGCAGAGAATGTGGACAGATCAACACACCACCATTTTCACTAGTAGAGGCCACTCTCAACTCATTTACGATGTGTCACTTGTTTTCATATAAGACATTTATTAAAATTCTCCACTCTAAAAAAACAATCTCTATATATGTTATTGGAGGCTTGACCTGGCTAACCAAGCCTCAGCACAACCTCAAAATTCCTGTTCTTTGACAAACAGCAAGGCATTTTTAGTAATCAGAATAATCAAACTCAAGGAAAACAGGGGGGAAAAAACCCCAGGGAACCATGGCCATGGCTTCAGCCCCATCTGCTCTTACCTGGTACTAAAATCAGTCATTCATGTTGGACAGATGACCTGGCTAGAACAAGACCTCATGTCAAATTCCCAGGTTTTTCCAGTTGTCTTCAGAGTTAGAGCAGAAGCACCAACTTAGCAGTAAAAGAAAAGCCGAAAGCTGAGCCACTTTTGGGTTGTCTGTTTGTTTGTGACATGGGACCGAAAATATAATTCTACATATAAGAGAAAATGGCAATTATATAATATTGAGAAGCCATAAGTATATTTTGTTTCAGACACAATATTAATTGTAAAAGTGTGGGATTCTATTAATGCCCCCATATAGAGGCATAGGATGCCAGTCTTTCCAGAGACATCTGTAGGATCTAAAAATGAAATGAGATTTGGAAGCAGCTAGAGAGGGGTATTCAAACCCAATTTGTAAGTGGAGTTTGAGACTTCAAAAATTCAAAGTTTTTAAATTCAGATATACCTCCATTATGGTCATGACAAGGCATTCTAGAAAAAGGCAAAGTGGCAGATGTGCACACCACAGTCACTGAGCTAATAAATGAAATTGAAAAAAGCGGGTGACCATCCGAAGGTGTCAGGCAAGCAATGGTCTGAGAAAGCTGAGCCATGGGGTGGGGAGAGAAAAGGTTTCTTTGTGTCAACAGTACCAGAACTCTGCAGTCACCCAAGCTTGAAGATTTAAAGTCATCTTTTTACTCTCCCCCTGGTTTCTCTGAGTTAATCAATCATTAAATTCTGCTCAGTCTTCCTTTTCATTTATTCCACAAACTTTTTTTATTCCTTCTGAATGACAGCTGGGTACTGGACAAAAAATAAATAAAAATAGAATATTCTTCCCTAGATTATTCCAGAGGCGTCCTAAGCAGTCTCCCTTCCTCTAGCTTATCCCCTACCTCTGACTCACCTTGCATACCACTCCCAGAGCAATTTTTATAATAGTAATAATGATGAGTGCTGGTAAAGAGTAACCATCGGGATTGGAGGGCTTTCTATGTACCAGGCCCTGTGCTAAGAATGTTACAAATGGTATTCATTTAATTCTCAGAAAATAAAAACAATAATACCTATGAGGTAGGTAGGGTTTTATGTTTGTTTTCAATTTTAAAGAAGAAACAAAGAGCCTGGGTGGCTCAGTCATTAAGCATCTGCCTTCGGCTCAGGTCATGATCCCAGCGTTCTGGGATCGAGCCCCGCATCAGGCTCCCTGCTCCACGGGAAGCCTGCTTCTCCCTCTCCCACTCCCCCTGCTTGTGTTCCTGCTCTCGCTGTCTCTCTGTCTCTGTCAAATAAATAAATAAAATCTTTAAAAAAAAGAAGAAAAAACCAAGACTCCAGGAGATTAAGTAAATTGTCCAAGCTTACATAGCCACCAAGTGGCTGAACCATGAGTAACACCCTGGTCTCAATCTGTCTCCAAAGCCTGAGTTTTGATGACTCTAAAAAGAAGCTAATGTCATTCTTCTGTGTAAAATCCTTCAGGATATCCAATGTGTTTGGAATAAAACCTAAATTCTTTATCAGGACACATAAGGCCCTGCTAACCTCTCTGACCTCATGGCCCTTCCCTGCTGCACACACACCGTGGGATGCAGGTTCCCCAGGAACTAGCGCTCCTGAAGCCCTCCCGCCCCCCCACCCCACTCCCTAACTTCCTTGTGATTTTTCCAGGCTGAGTTCAATTGATACTTTCTCTGTCATAACAGAGTAGAGGCCCCTACTCTGTGTACCCCTAAAACCTGACACACACTTCTACTTGGTCACCTGCTGAATGCCACTTGGTTCTCTTACTTGTTTGCTTTCCCCACAAGAATTAGATTTCCTTCTCTGAATCTTCAGTGCCTTGTACAACATCCAGTATGTAAGGAGTAAATACTCTATAAGTATTGAGGAAGGAAGAAAGGGAGGGAGGAAGAAAGGGAGGGAGGGAGGGAGGAAGAGGGGTCCCTGGGCTCAGTTGGTTAAGTGTCTGACTCTTGATTTCAGCTCAAGTCATGATCTCAGGATTGTGACATCAAGCCCCATGTCAGGCTTCTCATTGATCCTGGAGTCTGCTTAAGAGTCTCTTTCCTGGGGCGCCTGGGTGTCTCAGTCGTTAAGTGTCTGCCTTCGGCTCAGGTCATGATCCCAGAATCCTGGGATAGAGCCGGGAGTCCAGCTCCCTGCTCGGCGGGAAGCCTGCTTCTCCCTCTCCCACTCCCACTCCCCCGCTTGTATTCCCTCTCTCCCTGTCTCTCTCTCTGTCAAATAAATCAATAAAAGCTTTAAAAAAAAAAAGTCTCTCTCCTTCTCCCTCTGCCCCTCCCCCACCTTGCGCCCCTCTCTCTCTATCTCTCTCTCTCCCCCTCTCTGGAAAGAAAGAAAGAACACAGAAGGGAGAAAGGGAAGAAGGAGAGGGGAGGGGAGGGGAGGAAAGGAAAGGAAAAAAGAAAGAAAGAAAGAAGTGAAAGGAGGGAGGGAGGGCAAGGAAGGAAGGAGGGAAGGAAGGGCCTCACAGGGTGAGAGAAACACTGTGCAAGTCACTCACATTTGAGAACAAGAGTTCTGCAGTGTGAGAAGTACTGGGAGCACAGTGGGGGTGACTTTCTGTCCTTTGCCTCTAACCCTCTTTCCTCTGTTTCCTGAATGTCGGATTCCTTTGCCAGCTTCCTAGACCAGTTCTCCTGCCTGCAGCCAATCTCCCTCCCATCCTTGGATGGAGCAGACTGCCACCACATTAATCTTCTTTAATCACTCTCCTGAACAATAACCTTCATCAGATCCCCACTGCCTGGAAAATATGACTTGGACTTTGAGGCTAGAGAGTTTAACCTTACCCGATCTTTGTCAGATGTGCCCTTTCCACACCCTCCTTCCATATGGGCCTTTCTGTAGCCCTCCCACTCAGCCAGATTGCTTTACTGTGGCTTCTAACATGCTTTCTCCATTCCCACGTCTGATCCCACCTCCTGTCTCATTCCTCTGCTTAATATTCTTTCGCCTCCCAACAGACTCCTGCCTGCATTTTGAGGTCTGAATAAAAATCCCACACCTTCTCTAGGCCTTCTTTGTCCACTTCTGCCAAAATAATTTTTCCCTCCCTTGAGTCTTTCTGGCTTATACACAGCACATACACAATGTGAAATGAATTTAACCATGCTCCTGTATCCTACTTGCTGAACACTGCAACAGAAAATCCCACAGTTATTCAGTTTTATACCAAGACAAATTAATGATCTCCAACTCCTGCTAAGCCCTTAGCACTGCTCGACGTTCTTTTATATGCTAGTCTGGTCAGCTGCTGTTCCCTTCATTTTCTCATAACACTGTTGCAAATTTATCCACCATTCTTCTCAGTGTCTCTGTGGATATCCTCTTTCTCCAGTGATGACCTTGCTGCAGGCATTCACAGAAATTCCCAGTCTATTCAATATTAAGCAATTCAATTTCCTTTTCTTGCATCAAAAAAACAAAACAAAACAAAAAAAACCCTTAATCTGTAAATCCTTGTATGTTCTTTCCTTTTGGGACAGAAACATCTACTTCTCTACCCGATATCCAGTTTCTTCTTCCTTACCAACAGAACCTTACTTTTATAGAAGCAAAATCTAGCGATATATTTCTCAGCCCTCCTTACACCTAGAAGTGGCCAGTAAAAAAGTAAACAGAAATCCTTAGGCGGAGTTTCAGGACAGTGCCTTAAAGGAGCTGGACTTAGCCAGGAGGTCAATTCTTTTTTCCTTTCCTCTTTTCTCTTTCTGCTTCCCTGGAACTCAGTTGAGATGGCTAGACTTCCACCAGACATCTTGGACCATGAGGTGACCTTAAAAATGTAAAGAGCAAAAGGTAAAAAGGAACTTGGGTCTCAGGAGTACCTACCTTCAGACTTGTTTGCAATACAGGAGACAAATTATCTGCTATCTATGTAAGGTATAATTATTTTGACTTTTTATTATATGTACCTAAGACTGATTCTAACTGATATGCTTTCAGTGACAGAAAAGGTGGTTAAATCTCATGTCTTGTGCTCTTGATATTATTCCTTTGTAGGATCTGATTCCATCAATTAGCTCTCCTCTTGCCTTTCTTGGTAGGTACCTTCCTCAAAGCCTATAATCAAACTTAAGTCTCTCAAGCATTAAAAAAAAAAAAAAAAGAAAGGGAAAAAAAGAGAAAAATAGAAAACAATTGCTAAATCCTTTATCCCACTGTAGGTACCACGCAGCCTCTCTTCTTTCTTCAGCCACATTTCTCAGAGAAAGAGTGAATATTTCCTCTTTCCCATTTTTCTCTTCCTTCCCCACTCATAGACCGCAATCTGGCTTCACCTCATGCCACATCAATGAACTGGGTCCACTGGATGTCACCAATATCTTGTCATTTGTCAAATCAAATCACTCCTTTCCCATCCTCAATTCCATTTGACCACTCTTCACTGACAAAGATTGTTTTTAAGCCTCTTACAATGTTGTCTTCTTGATTTTCTCCTTTATTTGATAATTCTTCTCGGTAATTTGCCGATTGGTCTTCCTCCACCTATCCCTCAGAGTGAATGTTCACCGGGTTTGCTGGCTAGAACCCTTCACTGGGTATACACACTACTGGGTGGCCCTGCCCTTTGCATCTATGGCTTCAATTACTGATAACTCTCAAACCTCCACCTCCATCCCAACCTTATCTGTTGAGATACCAAACTATATAGTCATGGTCTATATAGAATGTCCCAAAGGCACCTCAATTTCAAATTCAACAGATCCAAAATAACATTCATTATGATTCTCTCAAAACCTTTCATTTTTATGTATTCTCTGCCTCAGTCAAAATCATGTCAAATTGCCTTAAGAAGCACCCTAAACTCCTCTTTTTTCCTTACTCCCCCTAGCTGATCAATGAACAAATCCTGGGAATTCAAACTGTTTAACATCTGCTTTCATTATTGACTTCCTCTCCACCCCACTGATACTGCCTTACCTCAAGACATCTTTGGCTCTTTCTGACTCTCTAATAATCTTCCTCTTTCCAATCCCATGCTCCCCCATCCATCCTCCACTTAGGCAGAGTGTTCTTACTAGAGTATAAAACTGCTCATATTGCAACCTTTTAAAAATGGTTTGATGAAAAGAAAAATAAAGGAGTAAATCAGTCCACCTGATATTCAACATATTACATAGCTACAGTAATCAAGACTGTGTGGAATCATCAGAAGAAGAGATACATAGATCAGTGAAACAGAACAGAGAACCCAGAAAGAGACCCACGCAAATATGCACAATTGATTTTGGCCAAAGATGGAAAAGTAATTCAGTTGAGGAAAGATAGCTTTTTCAACAAATGGTGCTGGACCAATTGGACATGCACAGACCAAAAAAAAAAAAAAAGAACTTTGACCTTAGGCTTATATCTTACACAAAAATTAACTCAAAGGATCATGAACTTGAATGTAAAATGTACAACTATAAAACTTTCAGAAAAAAATATAAGAGAAAATCTTTAGGATCTAGGCCTAACCAAGAAGTTCGTAGACTTAACACCCAAAGTACTATCTATAGGAGGAAAATTCATAAACTGGACTTTACCAAAAGTAAATTTTTGTTCTCAAAGGATCCTGTTAAGAGAAGGAAAATATAAGCTACAGACTGAGAGAAAATACATAAAGTATTTGCAGATCACAACTCTGACAGAGGACTAATATCTAGAATATACAAAGAACACTACAAATTTAACAATAATAAAACAAACAATCCAATTTGAAAATGTGTACAAGACATTTAACCAAAGAAAACATACAGATAGAAAATAAGCACATAAAAAGATGTTCAACATCATTAGCCATAAGAAAAGGCAAATTAAAACCATAATGAGATATCACTACACACCTGTCAGCATGGCTAAAATAAAAAATAAGACAACACCCAATGAGGAAGGTAGGGATATGGAGACGCTAGATCACTCATACATTGCTGCTGGAAATGTAAAATGGTACAGTCCCTCTGGGTAATAGTTTGGCAGTTTCTCATAAAACTAAACATGTAACTACTGTTTGAAGCAACTATTATACTGTTAGACATTTATCCCTGAGAAATGAAAACTCATGTTCATACAAACTTGAACACAAATGTTTTTAGCAGCTTTATTCATAACAGCCCCAAACTGGAAACAACCAGGGGTCCTTCAGTGGCTCTTCAATGGCCACCGACTGCCTTTAGGATAAAGGCTATATTTTAGAAGGAATCCAAGGCTCCTCATCACCTCACTCCTGCCTAACTCATTCTATTCCACTCGATATCACTCAGAGTTCTTAGGCAAATTAAGAAACCAGCTCTGGCTAAATTATGCTGAAAAAGAAGATACTGAAATGATTCAAGTGGTTTTCAGAGTCAACAGTAAAGCTGAAGAACAAGGTTTGTGAAAGCCAGCAGAAATAAAGCTGTGTGGCCATGTCCAGAGTCTTCCCACAAGGACAACAAGTCAGTGAGGGACTACTACCATCAAGGACATTGGGCACTTCCACTGGTTCCACCACTGGCTCTATCACAGCTCCACCACCACTGGATACTAGATGACACTGTCCCCTCCAAAGCATCTCACTCCAACTCCAGCTGTCAGGGTTCAGAGAGAACTTTCACAATGGAAGATGGGACTTTGCCTCCCCAACTCATATGGTAGAACTTTTCCCACTAGGATGTCCCAGAAAAAAAGACATCCTGGAAAGTGATACAAAATAAAACTAAAAATCTTAACCCCATCTAGTTTTCTTCCAAACTCTAGCTGTGGGCTCATGTAAGTCTTAAAGTCCCCAAACGTGCCTTGCTTCTCCATACATGTTAACCTTTGTCCACTCCTCTCCTTTTGCCTAGTATGGTTTCCCTCAGTTCCTCTCCCTTTTTGAACCCAAGTGTCCTCCAACTTATTTGCCAGATAAATATGGGTACTTGTGTAAGAGTCGGAGAAAGTGTCGCCCTCCTTAATTCTTTCTTGACAACTTTATTAAACAGAATTGACTACTTCCTCATTCGTGTCCCCCACCAGATGCTATAACCATTTCTATCATTTAGCTCATATCTGTCTCACCCAATCAATTCTAACCTCTTTATACACTTATTGTATGTAGCCTTCCTTTGCTTCCCATATCAACATAATGCCTAACACGGAATAGGTACTCAATAATGCATGCTGAGAGTGAACATCATTCATCTAAAACACAGATTGTAATACCTTAAGTCATTTAATATCTATTTATGTGTAACTGCATTGTTTTCCCCAAGCACATTGCTCTGTCCTTGAAGTTAAGTGTGTCTCTCATTTCTTTGCATCTCAAGGAGAATCTAGAACGCCATCCTACGCACAGGGGACCTCCCTGCTTCCCCTCTTGCTCTGCCACAAGTCTACTCTCCAAATGGCAGTCCAAATTATCTTTATAAATTTTTATTTTATTTTATTTTTCAAGAGAGAGAGAGAGTGGGGGAGGGGGGCCCAGAGGGAGACACAGAATCCCAAGCAGGCTCCACGCTCAGCATGGAGCCCAACACAGGACTTGATCTCATGGCCCTGAGATCATGATCTGAGCCGAAATCAAGAGTTGGACGCTTAATCAACTGAGCCACCCAGGTGTCCCCGAAATAATCTTTGAAAGTATTGGGGTGCCTCGGTGGCTCATTCTGTTAAGTGTCTGCCTTTAACTCAGTTCATGATCTCGGGGTCCTGGGATCGAGCCCCGCGTCAGGCTCCCTGCTCATAGGAGAGCCTGCTTCTCCCTCTCCCTCTGCCTTTCCCCTTCCTTGTGCTCTCTCTCTGTGTTTCTCAAATAAACAAAATCTTTAAAAATAAAAAAAAATTTAAAAATAAATAAAAGTATAACTCGGGGGCACCTAGATGGCCCCGTCAGAAGAGAATACAACTCTTGATCTCAGGGTCATGAGTTTGAGCCCCACGTTGGGTGTAGAGATTACTTAAATAAATAAAAAAAATAAACTTAAAAAATAAAAATATAAGGGCACTTGGGTGGCTCAGTCGTTAAGCATCTGCCTTCGGCTCAGGTCATGATCCCAGGACTCTGGGATCAAGCCCCGCATCAGGCTCTCTGCTCAGCGGGAAGCCTGCTTCTCCCTCTCCCACTCCCCCTGCTTGTATTCCTTCTCTCGCTGTGTCTCTGTCTGTCAAATAAATAAATAAATAAAAATCTTTAAATAAATAAGTAAATAAAATAAAAATATAAGTCAGATGTATGTTTTTCAATAGCTTCCCATCACTGGAAATAAATTCCAAACTTCGTATCTTTAGGTACAATGCCCTGCTGGCCTATCTCCAGCCCGCCCCCCCAATATCATCTCCCCTTTCTCCTTCCTTGGCTCTCTGTGGTCCAGCCAAAGTGGCCATATTTCTGTTCACTGAGGCAACAGCCAAGGCCTTTTTCTGCCCAGCAACTTTTTACTCACCATTCTCCAAGCCAAGAAGACTCCTTTCAGACTCTTCACGCCGATGTATCCTTTAGTTTTCAGCCTAGCTCCTCAAAGAGGTTACCCTAACCTCTGAACCTGGCTTCTCTCTTAGAGTGTGCTATTGGTTGAATTGTGTCCCTCCAAAAAGATAAGTTGAAATCCTACCTCCCAGTAAGTCAGAATATGACCTTATTTGGAAATAGGCTCTTCTTGGCAAAATTCACTTTCTTCCGTTGGCCATATACCGCCTGGCACCCTGGGATCTTTGATGTCTTTCATCTTAGCCTTCATCAGTCTCTCATTTAGCCAGCTTCAGTGGGATGAGACACTAGCCTGACACAGGGCAAATGACAATAATCTATTAGAACGAACTAAAGAATATGAAATATATTATGGAGAGCTCAAGTTACATATGAAGAAAATGAGAAGGAGGAGGAGGAGGAAGGGTTAGCATTAATACCTGAAGCACAAGGTAACAACTTAATTCTAAGTTTGTCCCAGTTTTCTCAGCCAAAGAGTACAATGTTCATTTCAGACCTGAGAAAGAGGACCAGACATATTTGCCTGAGACCTGAAATTTAAGAGAAAGTTGTGATTATTAGAAGCCAAAATGGACTCAAAAAAAAAAAAAGGGGATGCCGAATTAACCTCACTTTCTTTCTTCATATAGAATGGCTACACAAAGGAAAATTTTTCACTCGCAGCAGCACTTAGGAAATATCAGAGCAAATGCTGAGGTTTTATTTTCCTGCAACTGGTTATTACCAGCTGAGACCTTCACGGCATGAAGGACATGAACTGTGAGAAGCCCGGCTTGCCAGAGCCTTACTGTTCATAACTGAAGCATCTTTCCTGATCAATGACAATGGACTATGGCGAACATCAGCCAACACTGAGCACTGGCCTCATTCTGTCCCTACCTAGAGGGCGTGTTTTCAATATTAAAGAGCATAACCAGGAAACCCCATTTCTCACTGTTCAGAAACCATGACTATTCCCTTCAGTGAACTACTCAGTGAATTTCTTTACTGATATGAGTTCCCTTGCTTGCAAGAAAATTAATTCAGCTTTGGAAAAGAAAAGAAAAAAAAAACTCTTTAAAGCTCTTCCTTTCATTCTTTGGCACTATAAAAGACACGAAATGGGTGTAGTATATCTAGATTTCAGCAAGAGACTGAAAAATATTCTAAAGAGATCCATTAAGGGGATTAGATAAAGAACTTGCTTTCCAGAAGAACGGAGTATTCTTGTATATACAATCTCCTAGAAGCAGCTAATATGCCTGTTCTAAAATGGAAATAGGTATCCCTGGTTGACCCAGGTGGCTTGTCCTTGCCTGTTAAACAGATACTTCATTAATCAAGGTTCTCATCTACCCAGCAGCAAAATTATTTCAGCACAGGAACAGCTTGAAGATATTGCAGGTTCAGCTCCAGACCACTACAATAATGCAAATATTGCAATAAAGCAAGTCAAATTATTTTTTGATTTCCCAGTGCAAATATAACTTAAGTTTACACTATACTGCACTCTATTAAGTTTGCAAGAGCATTATCTCTAAAAAACAAAAGATAAAACCTTAATTTAAAAACCCTTTATTGTTAAAAAATGCTAACAATCATCTGAGTTGTCAGCAAGTCATGATCACTGATCACAGATTACCATAACAAATAGAATAATAATGAAAAAGTCTGAAATATTGCATGAATTACCAAAATGTGATACAGAGGCACAAAATGAGCAGATGCTGTTGGAAAAATGGTGCTGACAGACTTGATGCAGGGGTGTCACAAACCTTCCATTAAAAAAAATGTTATATCTGCAAAGCACAATAAAGTGAAGCACAATAAAACGAGGTATGCCTGTATTTGCAAAATTCCAATAGCATTAATAAAATCCTAACCCAGGGTAGGGGGAAGAATATTGTCATATGTCCAATCAGCATTTTCCAATTAAAAGATATATGCAATAGGTTTATTTCTGTTACCCAAGGTTGTAAAATTTTTAGTCATTACCAATAACAATTATACTGGCTCTGACTTATGCATACATGATTTTATATAGAAACAAAAAAATTCTTATAATAAACTTCACAGATTTAGAATATTCATGCCAAGTAATTGGGCAGAATTTCAAGAATTTCCTGTTCATCTAGGCCTTTTTTTTCCCTTTTGATAAATAAGTAGTATACTTGGCATTCTTTTTTTTTATTATTATTGGACTATCTCTAAATAATATTCAGGTTTCTACTATTCATATTAATGGTTATTGTTTAATTGTCCTCATGTTTTTAAGCATTTCTTTTCATTTGTTTCTTAATTTAAAAAAAAACTACTACCCTCATAAATTCCTACTATTTAAAGTCATGGTTAAAGAAATATTTTAGTTAACTTCAGACGAAAACCTCCAATAATTTTTCAAAAATAATGAGACTCTAGAAAGGTTAGATTTTTTTTTCAAGTGCTTTACACTTTAACAACTAAGCTCATAATAATTATGTTTTCGTGGTGTTTATATTGAAAATCTCCTGTTAAATCATTTATATGTATAGTCGTACATGGCACAGCAATTTACAGACTTGTGATTGGTGTAACTGGTGTCTTGGGTCTTGAAAAATAATTTTGGAAATTTAGGCAAGTGTCAGCATCTTACTGTTACTTGGGGAACCATCAAAGTAAATATATTTAATATAAAATAAAAGCCTATTAGAAGGTGGTTTTCTTTTCCTCAGTGGAAGTTAAACTACGAGTCACACCTATCTCCTGTGTACAGAATGATATATGTGTATCTGGTTCACTTTAACACCAAAAGCCTATAAACTGTGTACTATACTCATCTTTAGAAAGGCGCATTCATTTCAGTTTGGTTAACTGTACATATTTTTACATCTTCTCAGTTAATGGGAATTTCAGAATATGGACCTAAAACAGTATATATGAAATGAGTTGCAATTCCATTCTACAAGTCTAGCCCCAAATGTATAGAATGTGAGACAAACTTCCCTCTTATCATTCACTACTTGGGACGCCAGCAGAGGATCTGTCTCTAGCCACTGGAGGTCATATGTTGAATCTCTGTTAATCAGTTCATGTCAGATGCAATCAGAATTTTGTCCAATTACAAAGACACTCATCCACTAATCTATCAAAAGCAACTGTGTGTAACACTCATGCTTTAGAAGATTAAACCACATGTTATTAATGGAGCAGTTGAAGGAAGGACACTTTAGTAACTTATAAAACAGTGGCCTATAAGCAGTTACCTATTTCAGTAGTCCTTGGAGCTTATCTCTTTTGCTTCACTAAGTCAACAAGTATTTACTGAGCTCCTACCATGTGTCAGGCACTGGGTTAGTGCTTGGGGATATAAAATTAAATAAAGCAAGCATAGTCTCTCCTGTGTAAGGATATTATTACAAACAAAAACTGTGACCATATAAATACTGTCGATGTAGAGGGAGATACAGATCTAAGTAAGATATAAATTTGTTTGGACAGAATGTCCCCATCTTTGACTTCCACTATAGTTTTCTTCTTCTATAATTTATTCAACATATAATCATTGAACATTGCCTACAAGGCATCAGGCATGGCGGTTGCTCTTGAAAATGTTGACATGAAAACAGACACAGCCTCTATCCTATATAGAATTTATAAACTAGTAGAGGAGACAGTATTAGACAAATACAGAAATAATTAATAAATAATGGTTATTTGCTAAGAGCTATGGAACAGAAATACAAGTTCTATAAGAGGGCTATCATACTCTATTCTAGACAGCAGTCTTTAGATTTATACTTGTTTTATCTTTCTATCATCCACAGAGCTTGGAAAAGGACACTGAAAAAACTGACATTTAAATGACTATTTGTTGAGCAATTGAGCCCTGAATTTGAGAACTAGGTCAGAAAATATCACTCTTGAAAAGTGAAAATATTAATCAAAATGACTAGATGTGGTTATTATTGCTATTCAAGGGTATTTCCAGTTCTTTTCCAAGCACGTGGTAGAACTGTACTTTCCTATCATTTTGAGGATAAGCATGGCCTTATGACTTGCTTTAACCAAGGAAATGTTATTAGAATTGATGTGTATCACTTTCAAGGAAAAGCCTTTAAGAGGAAGTGTGCAATTAAGTGCATTTCCTTCCCTTACCATAACAACAATGTTCCAGATGAGGGATGATCTATTAGCCTACTTCTCTGGCTGAGCAAAACATGGCGCAGAGCCTCACCAACCAGGCGGATACATATAAGCTAACTGAGAAATAACCTTGGTTGTTTCAGGCCTCAGAGATTTTAAAGATTGTTAAGGATCGTAGCATTTAACTTAACCCTAACTGACTGATAACCTAGATGAAGTTAGACATCTATGGAAAGTGTAATGGGGGGAGGTGGGTAGGGAAGAGACACATCTACAAGAATATAAAACAAACTGCTGATAAGATTAGAGAGCTTCCCAAACCTCAGCAAAAGACTTATGGTGCTCCTTGAAAAAGGAAGTATCCCTTTCAAATGGATCCTAGAAAATCTAATGTGTTTGTCATGAGAAAGTTTATTATGTAATATAGGACTTGTGTGTATGTGACTGGTAAGTATTAAAAGAGAAGACAAAAAGAACGTGTCCCTCAACTGTACTCTGATTTTAACTACCACTTATTATTACAGAATTTTGGTAAGCATGCAAAAGTTTCCCACTCTAGAACATATTAGGTGAAGTTATCATCTGCTTGGTGACACTCAATTTCCTTGTCCAGATTCTGTATTCACTGAGCAACTTTCTCTGTTTTGGATTCCTGAATAAATCTTATTAGCCCTGCCAAACATACCTGTTCCTAGGAATTAATAATTTGACATACATTTGATAAACCATTCTCCTGTGAATATAACTAGTATATATTTTATAAACTTGACTGCTTGGGGATAATTTGATTTTTAAAGTTTCTAAATATGCATTATTGAGAACCAGGCCCTACGCCAGCGTTGATTCTATTAATGTACTGAAGCTCCAAAGCACTCCGTCTGAAACGGCTGTCAGCCTTATGTGACACGACATTTGGTCACTGTCACTGTCTTAACTAAAATAGCAGCTATGACTGGAAAGAATTACACAGGTTGAAGTTATGAGAAATAAGAAGCATTTACAATAATAATCTTGAGCTTAAAGGTAGACATGATGCAGAAGTTAAACTACTAAATGTTAAGTTGTTGAAAAGACTGCTGAATTTTTAAAAAACAATCTTTCCAAACTAGACTATGTTGTAACATTTAAGGTATTTATTTTTCGGCATTTGTAAGATATTACCATTTTTTGACATTTGTAAAATATTACCATTATGAATATTTTAAGAATTGTTACTGTTATGTATTTTATGAGAAAGGCATTATTTCTCTACCTTATATGATTTATAAGTTTAACCTAATACTTAAGTATAATTATTCTCAAAATCCAGTTTTCTTCCAGTTAAGTGTATGTATATATATATATATATACATATATATATATTTTAAGACTTTATTTATTTGAGAGAGAGAGGGAGAGAGAGCATGAGCCATGGCAGGAGGAGAGGGAGAGGGAAAAACAGACTCCCCGCTGAGCAGGGAGCCCAATGCGGGGCTAGATCCTGGGACTCCAAGATCATGACCTGAGCCCAAGGCAGCCACTTAACTGACAGAGCCACACAGGTGCCCCCAGTTAAATATATTTTTAATTTTATACATAGGAATGTAAGAGTGGGGCAAGAATTCATGTAACAGAAATTTGATATGCAATGAACTTGACTACAGAAATATCTATTCTCTTAAGCAATGGGTTTCAATAATTTTCCTCGAGTAATGCCGTATGTGCTTACTATAGGACAAAATGCAATGGAGGAAAATCATAGTCAATGATTTAGAAAATCTTAACTGGAAACAAAGAAATGTATTGAACTAACATGAAACAAAATGCATCAGTACAATAAAAATAATTTAAAAAAATTTAACACAAATCATTGTTAAAAACATTAAATAACAAAAGCACTAAACTTACTAAAGATGAGAGGGTTAAGTGGCAGTTAACTGATCATTATTTTCAAACTATTCCAAGAAGATCCTACAGTCTATGGCTTATTTTCCTTTGTGCATAATATTATGTGGGAAACAATTTTTCAATTCATGCAATAATATTTATACTGCACTTTTCCATATAAATGTGTTCATAAATATTAATCAATTCCCACAACAACACTGTGAGAAAGCTAAGAATTATCCAGAGTTGACAGACTGAGAGCTGAAAGTGATGTTTGGCTATGATGCCAAGGACTGCTGAGGGAATTAATAAGAGAGCTGACAACAGAGTCAAAAGTCCTGGCTCTGGCTGCTGCCAAGGTGAAGGAAACTGTCACAGAGCTTTCTTGTCCTGTCCTAACTCCTGGGCTCCACAGTGACACCACAAGTCACAAGCATCTTCTCCTACATTACCCCTGCAAGGTCAACGAAGCTATCACAGATTCTTCTAGCCTAGCTCTTAGTGTTTCAGAGGTAGGTGTCTCACTTCTCCTTAGAGAACATTAAGAACATTTTCAGCTCTCTGTCTCTGTCAAAAAAAAAAAAATTTCAAATCCGTAATTCGGAGACTTGCTTCAAGAAGTCTTCCGTAAGCCCGAATGACAGAATCTACTTAGAGCCAAGAAGGAATATCACTCACTGCATTCTGCAAAGTTAAAACCAGGAAACTGGGACTGACTTATCTGAATAAGTCATCTTGGTCTGCATGCTTTTAATGTTAGGAAGCTTGCAGTATGTATGCGGCATGCTGGTGACTAACCATCCCAGTGACCCAGGACCTGAAGGTCTCTTGGTACAGAGGACTCTCTGTGTTAAAACTAAGGAAGTACCAGGGAAACCCAAATGTTGGTTATCTTATCTCTAGGTAATGAAATATGCTGATGCTTCTTTATTTTATGTGACTGGTGAAATGAACATAACCAGTTGTCTTATTTCTGCAGGTAATTAGATATACATTGGGTAAAATTAAACTTGAGCAAAAATTTTCAAAGTTTTTTTAAAATATACCTCTTAGTGAGTTATGGCCAAATTTTCAAAGAGAGTAAAATTTCATATAGAGTAGTCAAATTGCCATGGGGTAGGACCATCAGTGTACAGAAAAATCCATGCTGAAAACTTATCTTAAGATTCTTTCCTTGCAGGGGCTCCTGGGTGGCTCAGTCGTTAAGCATCTGTCTTCAGCTCAGGTCATGATCCCAGGGCCCTGGGATTGAGCCCCACATCGGGCTCCCTGTTCCATGGGAAGCCTGCTTCTCCCTCTACCAGTCCCTCTGCTTGTGTTCCCTCTCTCGCTCTCTCTCTGTCAAACAAATAAATAAAATCTTTAAAAAAAAAAAATTCTTTCCTTGCATAAGAATCAGACTGAGATCTCTCAGAATTAGAGAGATCTAGTTCCCCTTGTCCCACCTCAAGGCCTCTTCTCATCTGCGGCTCTTAGCTACCCTATTTTAGAGCCCTAAAGAGTCCTAAAGAGTCAGGGACATGAGAAACTTCTTAAGGTTCTCCAGGATACACAAGAATCTGAATGGCTGCCCTGTTTTATCTGCCATGGCTCCTCCACCCTGTTGAGCCAAGCTAGATGAGATGCTCTCTTTGAGATTACAATCTGGCTGGTTACAACCTGGGAAGCCAGACACATTCCCTGCTCTGGGGCCTCCCCATTAACCCCTCTTTCGTGAGTGCTCAGCCAGGAGGACAGAAGTAGAGATCAGGCTCATTGCAATCACCCAAGGTCTCAGTTCTCACCTGGGCCCCTCTGATTCTCTTCTTCCCATCTGCTTGTTAAACTCTTCTCTCCCGTGGGGAGAGAAACCAGCTGTTAGGTCATCATCTATTCACTTCTCCGCTGTGGATGGAATACACTGCTAGGTCCCCCAGGTTTTAGCTCTTCTACAGCTACTTACTCTCTGTGTGACTATGAGCAAGTTTGTTTATTTGTTTTAAACTTGTTTTTTCAAACTTGTTTTTCTTTTTAACCTTTGTTTCCTCATCTGTAAAAATGGGGATTATTATAGTATTGACAGCATGTGGGTTGTTGTGAAGATTAAATAAGTTAATAAATGTGAAATGCTTATAAAAACTTTGACACAAAGTAAGCCTTCAACAAGTTAATAATATTTTCAATTTTGTTGTGATTATTTAAATCCAAGCTTTGAATTATAAAAACAGTAATAATAACTTTTTTTTTTCCTCTCAGAAGCTGGTTCTTACAAGAGAAAGCCTTTCTTTTACTACTCATTTCTGGTAAAGACTCAAAAGTCTACTTTGAAACTCAGGTGAGAAATTAACTCTTCATTTAGGGATCTTTTGTTTCCTTCTCTCCCTGGGGACCTAGGTCTCAGTCTTTTGCTCTGCTTCTAACTATGAAAGGAGTATCCCTCAGCATCAAATTAAGGAGTAAAGAGAAGAAAAACTTCTAGGTGATATTATTGTCCTTTGCCAGCTATGTGACCTTGGCAAGTGGCTTAAATTCTGAGCCTCCGGTTTCCTCATCTATGAAATAGGGAGAATAATAATTTTGTGATTGAGTAAATCAATCAACAAAAATTTACCGAGTACTATACTCCGGAAACCTTGCCTGGTCCTGGAGATAAAAACTTGAACCAGGCACAGTTCCTGACCTCACTGAGTTTACAGCCTAGTGCGAAAGAGACTAAACCAATAATTACAGACAAATCTAGTAAGTTCCATTGTGATGAAAGTGATAAAAGGGACCTCAACCTCGTCAGGTTGTCTTCCTGAAGCAGGGACATGTTAAGCTGAGACTAGAAATGGGGAGGGAGATGAGCTGCAGTAGAGGGCAGAAGAACAACAATGTGAACTTAACCAGTTGTTTTATTTCTGTAGGTAATCACATACACATGGGGCAAAGATCCCTTTCAGTAAAAAATGCCAAATTTGTGGGGCGCCTGGGTGGCTCAGTCGTTAAGCGTCTGCCTTCGGCTCAGGTCATGATCCCAGAGTCCTGGGATCAAGGCCCACATCAGGCTCCCTGCTTGGCCGGGAAGCCTGTTTCTCCCTCTCCCACTCCCTCTGCTTGTGTTCCTGCTCTTGCTATCTCTCTCTCTCTCTGTCAAATAAATAAATAAAATCTTTAAAAAAAAATGTTAAATTTGTCATAATAAAATAATGGCATGTGCAAAGTTGTGACATAGGTAAGGAATCTCAAGACTGTCCAGATGCTTAAAGAGGGCCACTGTGGCTGGAATGAACAGAGCGAGGAGAGTGGGAAGAGGTGAGAATGAAAAGAGGGGCCAGATGTGCAGGACCCTGTAGACTCTAGAATGTGAAAAGGTAATGAGATAATGAAGATAAAATTTTGGCACACAACTCTTCACTTAACATTGATTCCTTCCTGCAAACGTAGAGTTTCTTACCTTCATTATGGTTTTTCTTAGTGCTCTTTGTTTTTTAGTGTTTTAAGTTAAGCTGAGTCACTTCCCTCATACATTCCCATCTCCTAAGCATGTTTCTATTACAAGTACTCTCATCAAAAGTTTATCATCATTGTCAAATAATGCAAGATTTTTTTGAAATTATTCATATTTTCCTTACAGTATGTTATGAAGATATGCAGATTTATGTGTCCTACTTATATATGCAAATTTATAAATATTAAACAGCAAAGGTCAAAATTACTTACCTTTAAATTATTCTGAAGTAGCCTGTTCTATTCCAAAGCATTCTGTATCACCTTTCATTCCACACTTCACATATTTTACTTTCAACTGTGGTGTCTTTTTCTAGATTTTAAAAATGATTCCACTATTAGATTTTTAGGCTATTTTTTTAAAAGATTTTATTTATTTATTTGACAGAGAGAGAGAACACAAGCTGGGGGGGAGGGGGGTGGAGTAGAGGGAGAGGGAGAAACAGGCTCCCTGCTGAGCAGGGAGCTGAGCAGGGAGCTTGACAGGGCACTAGGGATCATGACCTGAGCTGAAGGGAGATGCTTAACCAACTGAGCCACACAGGCGCACTGG
The DNA here is from genome assembly GCF_011800145.1 of Mirounga leonina. Classification (NCBI taxonomy): domain Eukaryota; kingdom Metazoa; phylum Chordata; class Mammalia; order Carnivora; family Phocidae; genus Mirounga; species Mirounga leonina. The sequence continues at coordinate 70,753,952 of NW_023270807.1, forward strand.
GACTTTCTTTTTTTTTAACAAATGAGAATGTGTGATTGTTTTTTATCTATTTCAGTCTTTGTACAACTACAACGATAAAGAAGCCAAAGGTATGAGATAGTCCAGAATAACCATGCTGAATTGTCCCTGATTGGTCTAAAGCCTTCATTGCATTTATTTTGAGGATGGAAACTAGTAAGTGAACTTAACTGCTCAAAGGTCACACATTTCCGATGAACTTTCATGTGTGTTTTTCTCAGACTTAAGTGGTACAGTGATCTGGCTGCACTGAATGGCCTTGCAGACCCAGTCACTAATTACATATATATTGTCAAATGAGTGCTCTGTGCACTGATTCTCTAAGTTAAAACAATAACAATAGCAACAACAATGATAAAATGTCTTTCACTCGGCTGCCAATTTGAATCTGAACTTGTCAGAGAAAGGTGTTGATCAGAGTAAAAAAAGTAGGAAGACAATATTATAAATTATTTTGATTATACGCATCTACATTCTCTTGAAAAATTCATCTCCCAATCAGTAAACATATTTTCAGCTACCCTAGAATAATTCTACATTATTCATATATCAGATTGACTCTGCAAAAAAATATAAGGAAAGAAACCTAAAAAGTTTTCATGCTTATCACATTAGATTAATGAAGTAATTCATACAAAAAGAGGCATATTACACATCCTATTTTATCTGTTTTTACCTGTGATGTAGGTGCTGTTTTTTACCTTTATTACAAAATAGAAAGCTGAGGCTCAGAGAAGTTAAGTAACTTACAGTATGGGTCAAGCCCAAAATTTTTGCCAAGGCATCTGACACTGAACTCCTGGTTCCTTTCCAGGCAGTGGAAGGATCATTTCCCACAAGACTCACTGACAGTAAAAATGCAGCCCTAAAACTCCAGTCCCCCCCGCCGACCTTGGAGCCCAGGGCTGCCTGGCCTTTCCTTTCATAAAGATTCCTGTTGACTTCAACCTGATCCGCAGGCAAAGTGGTCTTTAAATCCCAGGGCTTCCTCGCCACCCCATGCAAATTTGTAATTTGGTCTTTGTGGGTAGGATCACAGTGCAGATTCAATTTGATCTTTCTCTAAATTATGGCCTCTCTTTCCTCTGACTGGAACTGTAATTACCCCCTGACTTCTTTCCTGATTATTGTATTCATTTACACATTCCCTCACTCATTGAACAAACATTTCCTGACTACTTCCGACATGCCAGGGACTATGCGGGGCCCCAGAGAAAGCCTGTGCTTCTTTCCCAGAAGATGGGGAATCACCTTTGTGTGGCCACAGATCTCCAGACCAACACTGCCCACGACCAGATGCCTTCATTTGTTTCGCCCATCAGATCAACTCATACTCTTAAAGCAGTTACACAAAGCTGGACAAGGTGTGCCTTACAAGATAGTGGATATCAGACAACGAAAACTGCAGGAAAGTGGCTTTCTGACCCTGGAGGAAAGTGTCACATCTTCTGGATCCCCTCAATCTTTCAGCCGTTATGAACATGGCATCCCAGGATTTGTTGGACAGAGAGGTATTTAACTTGTTAGGTAACGTCGTTTATTCCCAAGGTCAAAGACAATAGAACACTCCCATAAGGACAGTCTTGTTCTATTTCTAAAGCCCTTTAACCAATTAAAAAAAAAAAAATGAATCTAACCAGCCTGGAGTCCAGTTATTGGATACAGGAAGATCTTAAAGAGTTTAGGATAGGTTCCTAATAAAAAAAGTTGGTTGTGGGAAGGGGGGGAGTTATGGTGCCAGGCTTTCTGTTAGGATTTTAATACTCATAACACCCCATAAATGAAGTGAATACCTTATTTGTTAAACTTGTGAAATAGAGAAAACACAGAAAAAAGTACATAAAACTTAAATTTACAGCTTAACGAACTGTTGCAAAATGAACACTCAGGTAACACCTACTCAAATAAAGAACTAGAATATTACAGGCACACTGATGGAAACTCTGCGGGACCCTTCCACATCATAGCCCCAGGCATCGCCCACAGCCAAACACTTCCCTGACTTCTAGGGAATTCAACTTCCTTCCATTTCCTTATGGTTTCACAGTCTAATTTACCATCTCTAAAACTGTCATTTGATTTTTTGCCTATTTGGGGGGGGTCATACAGTAACTATTCTATTCTGCCTGGCCTCTTTTGTTTAACATTATGTCATTAAGAGTCATCCATTTTATAACATACATCAGAAATCCATTCACTTTTATTGCTGCGTGGTATAAATTTGGTTGAAAACACCACAACTGTGTATTCTTCTGGGATGCAACTTTTGGATTGTTTCCAGTTTGGGGCCATTTTGAACAATACAATGAACTTATATGGATAGGCCCCTGGTATAAGTGTACACATTTTTCTTGCTAGTAGTGACATTCCTGGGTTGTGGGTTATGGGTATCCTCACCTTCACTAGATACTCCCAAACAGGCTGTGCTGATCTGTACTTCTACTACCAATTCATAAGTCCTCACTGCTCCACATCCTCATCTGACTTGTATTATTAGATTTTTAATTTTTGCCAGTCTGAAGAATAGTATCTCACTGAGGTTTTAGTCTTCGTTTTCCTGGATAAAAAGCTTTTGTACAGCAAAGGAAGCAGTTGATAAAACTAAAAGACAACTGACAGAATGGGAGAAGATATTTGCAAATGACATATCAGATAAAGGACTAGTATCCAAAATCTATAAAGAACTTATTAAACTCAACACCAAAGAACAAATAATCCAATCAAGAAATGGGCGAAGACATGAACAGACATTTTTCCAAAGAAGATATCCAAATGGCCAACAGACACATAAAAAAATGCTCAACATCACTCGGCATCAAGGAAATACAAATCAAAATTGTAATGAGATACCACCTTACACCAGTCAGAATGGCTGAAATTAACAAGTCAGGAAATGACAGATGTTGGCGAGGATGCAGAGAAAGGGGAACCCTCCTACACTGTTCGTGGGAATGCAAGCTGGTGCAGCCACTCTGGAAAACAGTATGGAGTTTCCTCAAAAAGTTGAAAATAGAGCTACCCTACGACCCAGCAATTGCACTGCTGGGTATTTACCCCAAAAATACAAATGTAGTGTGATCCGAAGGGGCATCTGCACCCCAATGTTTATAGCAGCAATATCCATAATAGCCAAACTATGGAAAGAGCCCAGATGTTCATCGACAGATGAATGGATAAAGAAGATGTGGTATATATTATTACGCAGCCATCAAAAAAATGAAATCTTGCCATTTGCAACGAAGTGAATAGAACTAGAGGGTATTATGCTAAGTGAAGTAAGTCAATCAGAGAAAGGCAATTATCATATGATCTCACTGATATGTGTAATTTAAGAAACAAAACAGAGGATCATCGGGGAAGAGAGGACAAAATAAAACAAGCCAAAACCAGAGAGGGACACAAACTATAAGAGATTGCTAATCAAAGGAAACAAACCAAGGGTTGCTGGAGGGGAAGGGGGTGGAGGGATAGGGTAACTGGGGGATGGACATTAAGGAGGGCATGTGATGTAATAAGCACTGGGTATTATATAAAAGTGATGAATCAGACCTGTACCTCTGAAACCAATAATACATTATAAGTTAATTAATTGAATTAAAATAATTTAAAAATAAAAATAAATAAAGATTTTTTATTTATTCATTTGAGAGAGAGAGACAGAAAGAGCACAAGCAGGGGGAGAGGAAGAGGGAGAAGAAGCAGATGCCCCGCTGAGCTGGGAGACCGACGTGAGGCTCCATTCTAGGACCAGGAGATCATGACCTGAGCTGAAGGCAGACGCTTAACCAACTGAGCCACCCAGGTGCCCCTCATTTTTCTGGTTTCTAATGATACTGAACATCTTTATTTATATTCCATTTGTATGCCCTCTTTTCTGAAGTGTCTACTCGAGTATTTTGCCTAATGAAGAAGAAATAAGCATTACTATAAGCCAAGTAAAAAAATGACCAGTAACACTTATGGGTAAAATAAAATGAGGACTGAAGATTGACCATTGGGTTTAGCAAATGGTATCACTGGCAAACTTAGAGTTGGTGAAATGTTGGAGGAAAAAGTTTGTGTGCTTAAGAGAGCATGAGAGGAGGGATCACAGGCAGTGAGACAGACAACTATTTCAATCAGTTTTCATTAAAGGGCGCAGAGAAATGGAATAATTTAAGATGAGAAAAATAACAGCATGCTTTTATGATGGTGAAAGGATTTAGTAGAAAGGAAAAATGTCACAGGAAAGGGGAGAAAGCACTGTTTTTGAGAGGATGAGCTACGGTGCTCCAACAGAGGGTTGGCCTTACATGTATGTGTAGATAGTTTATAGCAGTGCTTCTCAAACTTCACATGTGGGGGTTTTGTTAAAATACAGATTACTGAGCCTTACCGCCAGATTTCTGATTCAGTCATTCTCCAGTGGGATCCAAGAATTTCTGTTTCTAGCAAGTTCCCATAGGCTGCTGCTGATCTGGGGACCACAACATAAGAACGACTGCTCTCCAGTAACAGGAGGCAAGGTAGAGTACCTAAGCATATGTGCTAGTTAGTACTGGGTATTTTCCAGAAAAATAGAACCTTGGTCAACACTTGAAAGTGAAGATGAGGGGACATGGTAGCAATGTGACATGAGGAAAACCATAAAGTAATCATTTAGGACAGCAGTAGAGTGAATGCATCAGGGCAGTAAAGTATTATTGCATAATAGCATTAAGTACTCATTGAAATAGATGTGCAATGGTTGTGTATATTTTCTTCAGCCAGGATCAGCTGCTCAGGTGTAAATACAAAGAACAAAAAGAGTTGAATTCAACCTGTGTGTCTGTTACCTACTGCTGCATAACAAGTAACCTCAAAACTCAGTTGCTTAAAACAATATTTATTAATGTTCAGGAATCTACAGTCAGCTAGGTAGTCTTGCTGGTATGAAGCGGGCTTGGTTGATTGTGGCTGGGCTCACACATGATCTAAGGTCGGCTCATAAGTCACTGGGGACTGACTGATTTTGGATGGCCTTGCTCACATGTTTGGTATTCTCCTGACTATAGGCTGGGATGACTAGAGTGGACTGAGAAAATGATTCATCATCCCTTAGGGTAACCCAACCTTATTCACATAGCAGCAGGAATGCCACAGTGAGTGTGGAATCCCTCAACACTCCTTGTGACTCAAGCTCAGAACTGAAAAAATGTCCTCTGCTGCATGCTGTTCACCAAAGCAACTCACAAAGCTAGACCAAATTCAAGGAGAAATAGATTCTATTCCTTACGTGAGGGGTTGCAGGGTCATACTGCAAAGGGCATAGATAGATACAGGGAAGGAAGAATTATGTTGTTTAATATCTACCACTACCAGAATGTGATTTCACTAGTTTGAAGAGGTGAAAAAGGAATACAGGAATTAAAGATCAATTAAACGATTATAATGATTCTCTAAGGATGTATCAATTAAGTGATTATAATGATTCTCCATGAATATTCAGCTGGAAAAAAAATGAGAACATAATAGCAGTGAAAGACAGTGAAAAGGAGGTGGCAATCATTGGGTTGTAGATACCAGCACACTCAAAGTGTTGGAATTGGAAAGGACATGAGCTGGAAGAACAGAAGAGGGTAGTAATAGTATGACTGATAAGATCATCACAGAGGGGAAGTTACAGGAATTGAGAGGCTAGAGTATTATAATCATTAAAAAATAAGAAGTGGAGATGGAAAAATTACAATGAGCTAGGAGCTAAAATCAAGGCATGGGAAATGTGAAGGGGAGCTGCGGTAGGTTGATAAGTATATAAGCATGTAAATACAAATATATGTGTGTGTAAATATATATATATATATCTCTTTTAGAGAGACAGCAAGTATGCGTGCACAAGAAGGGGGCAGGGGCAGAGAGAGAGAGAGAGAATCTTAAGCAGGCTCCATGCTCAGCATGGAGCTCCACGCGGGGCTCAATCTCACGACTCTGAGATCATGACCTGAGCTGAAATCAAGAGTCAGACACCTTGCCAACTGAGCCAGCCATGTGCCCTTGAAAATATTTTTTGAAATTATGTATATACATTTTGTATATTGGGATAGGTCTGTAAAAACATATGTTCAACTTACAGTAGTTACTTCTGGGAAAAGAAATGATAATGTATTGAATCATGGTGAAAGGAAATTTTCGCTTTTATTCTATTTGCTTCTTTTTTTGTTGTTTCACCAAACACATGTATTATGCAGAAATAACTTTAGTCTAAAGAAAAAATTCAAATGGAAAAGTGAAATAGAGCTTTAAAAAAAGCAGAAGTGGCTGGCTTCCTGTTAGAAAAATCAGGATTTGAATTTCATCTCTAAATGAGTATATTCTTACCTACTTCTGTGTTTTGATGATTGAGTGAGGTAATTATTTAATGCCCTTAACACAGTATCTGGCACATGGAAGAAGCTCAATGTTTGCCACTTTTCCACTCACTGACAAGTCCCCCCACGCACATGCAAATACGCTGTGTGCACGTGTGCAGGTATGCACACGAGAGAGCGAGAGAGAGAGATGGAGGACACGTGTGGACCCAGAGATTCTGTGGCACATGTGTACTCTCCTTGGAGTACTTTCATTTTGGGGAGTGAAAAAGGAGAAAGATAAAAGGAGAAAATGGACACGTTCTTTATATTGCTTACCGGGCTCATTTCCAGACGAGACTAATAATAAATTATGCATATACTGACAACTTCACTCTCAGGAGCATTTATTCAAACATTCTCATTAAGAACTCTTCGCACATCCAAATGACATTTTTAAAAGAGAGCTTTAAGAACAAGAATAAATCACAGCGAATACTTTCCAAGGGTCAACTGTCATAATGAAGAGAGTTTAGTAGTCAGGGTTGTCTCAATATAGACAGAATCTATTAATAGAAACTAGCAGGGGCGCCTGGGTGGCTCAGTCGTTAAGTGTCTGCCTTCGGCTCAGGTCATGGTCCCAGGGTCCTGGGATCAAGCCCCGCATCGGGCTCCCTGCTCCGCGGGGAGCCTGCTTCTCCCTCTCCCACTCCCCCTGCTTGTGTTCCCTCTCTCGCTGTCTCTCTCTGTCAAATAAATAAATAAAATCTTTAAAAAAAAAAAAAAAAAAAGAAACTAGGAGAATTCTGTGACCCTCATGATAAAACAACAAAGTGTTTAAAATCAGTATTTTTCTAAATGATGTACTATTAAAAAGTAAGCATTGCTGGGTAAGTTAATTCTTAGGTTCCCAAAATGTTGGCTTAGGCCATTTTTACCCCGTGATTATATGGCCTGCATGTGAGCTTTTGGTGTAGAAAGTGAAGAGTCTACCAAAGGTCAAATAGAAAATTAGTGCCTGATACTTACACCAGTATTTCACAAGACTAAAAATTAATGGTTGTCAGAACACTGCCTGAAAATTGTGGTTCCAAGCGATTAAAATCTTTATTATAAACCTGTGAAATGTAAATCCTGGTTTATTGATTACTGAGAACATGGGATTCAGAGTCAAACACAGAGCCTCCTGCATCCCAGTAAGTGCTTCCAGGCACTCATTCAAAATTTCACAGTGGATGAAGATACAGAAATTAGGAAATGGAAATTCATGCATTCATTCAATGGATATTATATACCAGGTTGTGCACTAAGAATTGAGATACAAAGATGAACAAAACATAGTTCCCAGTCTGGAATAATTTACAGCTACTAGAAAAGCCTGACACAAAAACAGATACTAATAAAACAATCAAGAAGGTATTTCTAGGTTCCTGCAGCTAAACAAAATAATGTTATTTCCAAGGGTGATGTGGGAGGTAGCTCGCATGGGACTGGAAATCAGCAAATAAAAGAGGGTGTGATGGTCAATTTATTGAGCCAACTTGACTGGGCTAAGGGATGCCCAGAGAGCTGGTAAAACATGAGTCTATGAGGCTGTCTCTGGAAGACATTTGAATCAGTAGACTGAGCAAAGAAATTTGCACTCATCCATGAGGTTGGACATCATCCAATCTGATAAGGACCTGAACAGGAAAGAAAAACAAAACAAAACAAAACAACGTGGGGGGGGGGGTGGAGAAAGGACAAATTTGTTCTCTCTGCTTGAGCTGGGAAATCTACCTTCTCCAGCCCCTAGACATCAGGTTCCTGGTTCTTGGGCCTTTGGACTTGAACTGAATTATCCCACTGGTTTCCCTACTTTTCTACTTTGCAGACAGCAGATTTCAGCCTCCATAATTGCATGAGCCAATTCCTATAATCAATCTCTCTCCACACACACACACACACACACACACACACACCCTATTGGTTCTATGTCCCTGGGGAACATTTTGGGCAGAGTAGGCAGCATGAGGTGAAGAAGCCATACCAGATTGGCTTCTACCTCTATTTTATGTACAGTATTATAATTATTAGATATGTAATCTCCCTCTCTAAACTGAAGGCCCCTCTAGGGAAGGTACCATTGTCAACTTTTGTATTCTGGTATCTATCATAGTGCCTGGCACATGGTAGACTCTCAATAAACATTTGCTAAACTAAGAAGCCAAGAGTTTACTACTACTTAAAAAAACCGAAATCCTGATTCAATACAGCATTTCAACCAAAAAAGTGCCCAGAACACACTATTTATGCTAAGATATTGATCAGGTCCACCCTATCAACCTTGGAGGAGGCTCAGAGCTTTAAGAGTCCAGGCTGCCCCACCTATTGGGGCCAGATTCTTCTGTTTGCTTCAACATGCTAAATAAACATTACTATTTTCTACGTGAGCCATGATGTGAACAAGTTAGGAAAACACTGGACTAAAATATTTGTCGGAGTTTCCACAGAGTTTTGCTACTTTGAATTAGGGCAGAGAATACACAGAGTAGATCACAGATGGAACAGAAAGAGAAGAATACAGAATGAACAGTGGATTGGAGACAAACGACTAGCAGAGTGACACCATTCCCAGATACATTCTTACAGAATGGAATAAATTTCATTGACTATACTGAAGTGAATAGCTTTTAGAATAATAGCCACTGTAGCAGATGGCACTGATGCCCCATAACACAATTCCTTAGCCCACTTCTGATTTTAGCCACATCTCACATGAGAGCTCACACTAATAGTGTCCCACCTCAATAGAACCATGCAAGGTCTTTCTCCTTTGTGCCTGAGGATCTTCTCTGAGGTTAAAGGGGCTCCAACTCACACACAGCCTGAAAGTCAGGTGGCAGGTAACCCTCAAGTATAAGAGAACAGGAGCCAACAGATAAATAGTCAGACTTTCCTTCCAGTGTGCAATTCTGGGAAGGATCCTCTGTGTTTCATGGAACATCTCAGTGGAATTAAAGCACTGTTGCCTACAACATTGACCCTGATGTTACCCTTTCGTATTGTTATTGGCTCTTATTCTACTATTTCACTGCTGATTTCTGGGATTGCCTCTTAATAAACCACCTGCAGGCAAGTTTTTGTCTCAGGCTCTGTGTTTAGGACAACCCATCCATGAGAAAGATGCAGTACTTATACTAACCTTTGAGAAATTATGGATTTTCTGCAAACAGTAATAAGGGACAGACATGAGAACTCAACATTTCAGTGCACACTGGTGTGAAACAAGAACCATAAAATGAACTATGCCTGGAAGAAGAGAAAGCTTGACCTTTTGTTATCTTACCGTAACAAAAACTTCTGGTAACTTAAGGACAAGGAAGTTGGAAATTATGTCACAAACCACTATATAACATTCCTGTTGCTTATATTCATGTGTATAATTGTGTACCATAGAGTATGTAATATGAGTGAAATCATTTTCAGCTAAAATGTTTAGTAGCTTCCTAAAGTCTCTAGTTCAAGATTTCCTCTTAGATATTGTCATAGTTCCATTTCTCAAATCTAGATAATATTGCCGATGGGATTCTGGTGCACAGAGCAAACAAAGCCAGGGACATCTGACAAACTCAATAAGAATTTACAAATCAGTGACTGATTGGTTCCTTAATAAGGTTCTCTCTCCTTGAGTGCAAACTCATTACCTTGGTTCTTAAACTGTACATGTAATGCTGGACTAAACAGTGCCAGGAGCTGTGTACCTTACACAAGTGCGATTTCTTATTATCCAACTCCATTTCTAACTAGTGCTCCTGAGGTATAACTAGCTAATGTGGGCAAAAATCAACAGAACTTTCCTTCATCTCGTTGAAAATGGTGAAAGAGTTAACAAGCAGCAACCGCAGAATGACCAGACAATTGTTCCTTGTGCTGCCCATCCCTGCTCCTGACATACCCAGCCACGTTTTTGAAGGACCATGAGCCCCCTGTGAGTGGGAACTGTAGGAGGAAGTAGGGAGCAGATGTGGCCCAGGTTGGGATCACCTATCCCGTGGAAACCCACACTGGCCAACCAGAATGTTTGTGGTTGCTGCTTTCCACAAATCCCAATCAGTTTGAGTGGGTAGGGAGGTGTGAAGAATAAAGGAGGAAGGAGGTTTAAAAGCAACTTGCAACCAAAGATAGGAGAGATAATACAGGATTTTCTTTTTGCTTCCTAACAAGTCTTTTGGCCACCACACTGATTTTGTTAGATGGAAAGATCCAACACTACACAAATTTAGAAACCTAAACAATAGACCTTTGTTAACATCTTTATGTGTTTTTAACAAGTAGATTTAAATAGAAGTCATCTTAAAGAAAATTAATAAAGTAGATCACTATATTAAAGTTTTTGATGGCAAATACCTTATACTGCATCTCAAATTTTTTTTTCAAACAGTATTTATTTCTTCATTTCTTCATGTGTAAAGTAGGTTTCTTTAAATGGCATATACTTAAATCTTGTTTTGGTCAAGTCTGACAATCTCTTTTCATCTCTCTTTAGATCATTTATACTTAGTATAATTATCAATATGTTTGTATTTAAATCTATCATATTGTTATTTACTTCCTATTGCTCTCACCTATTCAGCATTCCTTTTGTTTTTTTCCTGCCTTCTTTTGTATTAATTGGATGTTTTTCAAAAATCTATTGTAGAGAAATGATGGTTGGAATGTTTAGCTAAAAACAGAAGTAGGGCAAACTATGGAAAAGTAAGTTAGTACCACTTCTGAATATACAAAGAGATTTCCCACAGGATCATAATACGTTCCATTGTTTTACATTTTCTTCTGAGAGAGAATGTTTAGAGTCTTACAGTAAGTATGCTCTGTCTGTTAGGTATAACAATAATCTATTAATCCTTTCACTTTGCCAAGAAAAGACAAACTGTTACATAGTCAATGTCCAGAAGTTACCCTGTTACCTGAGATTTTTCTGGGACAGAAATCCTAGATGCCTAGAATTGGATTAAATATGTCAACAAATTAATAAATCTTTTTTTAAAGATTTTATTTATTTATTTATTTTTGTGAGGGAGCACGAGTGGGGTGGAGAGAGGCAGAGGGAGAAGCAGACTCCCCGCTGAACAGGGAGCCCGATGCGAGACTCGATCCAGGACCCTGGGATCATGACCTGAGCCAAAGGCAGATGCTTAACCGACTGAGCCACCCAGGCACCCAATAAATCATTTCTAAGACTACTGATACTCATTTATACATTACTTTTCAAAAGGGCTGGTGTGGAGTATTTTTGTTAAGAGGAGTAAAAAAAAAAAAAATAGTGGAGAAGGGTGGATGGGCATGAGATACTCAATTTTTCATGCCTTTTTTTTCAAATATTAAATAAATATCATTACTTTTAAGAACACTTTCAAATATCTAATTTTACAGATAAGAAAACAGAGACAAAGTAATTAAAGAATAAAAAAATATCAACTTAGAAGAGGTACTTGTTATTCATTTAATGATACTCTTGTACATCATAAGAAATACATAACTGGAGAAAAATCAAAGACAAAAATACACAGGTGAGATGCATCCAGTCATTTAAGTCATAAAAGTAAACATGCTGCTCAAGAGCCCTGGAGACAAAGAATTTATGGATTCTTACCTGAGCCATGGGGAACTCCACACTGACTGGTTCACAGTTTATAAGGCATTCCTAAAATATGTGCATATTTGGATGCCCTTGAGGACTCAAAATTCTAACACACTTAAATATTTGAAAATTTGGAATCAAAACATAAATGGAAAAAGAGGAAAGAAGGGCCATGGATGGATGTAACAACCATTTCATTGTGCTCACATATTTTTTGCTACTATTACCACTGAAATGCTAACCAGCCTCCAAAAATACCTCCTAAGTTTCCCATAATCCCTTAGGAATACCAAATCCTAGGTAAAAAGGCTTGACTTAAATGCATCCATTAGCCTTTGTTTAGATATTTTGCTCATACTAGTATAATATTAAAATATTAACAGATTTGTTTCAAATTTTCCCCACCATTTAGAAAGTATTAAAAGTTTTCTCTAGGTCCAGTCCTCAGAGGAAGATTTTCTGTAGCAGTTTCTTGGTTTTGTATTCCAGCATGGACTCTAGACTCTAAAGCAGAAAGATCGTCTCAAATGCTGCATTAGTTTTCTAGGGCTGCCATAACAAAATACTGCAGACTGAGTGGCTTAAATAACGGAAATTTATCTTTCACAGTTCTGGAGCTTAGAAGTCCAAGATTAAGATGTCAACAGGTTTGGTTTCTTCCAAGGTCTCTCTCCTTGTCTTGTAGACTACTGCCTTCTTGCTGTGTCCTCACATGGTCTTTCTTCCTCTGCGCGTGACACCCCTGGTATCTCTTTGTGCGTCCAAATTTCCTCTTCTAAAAGGACATCAGTCAAATTGGATCAGGTCCACCCTAGAGCTTCATTTTAATTCAATCACTTCTTTAAAGGCCCTATGTCCAAATATAGCCACTACAGGTACTGGGGTTTAGAGCTTAAACACAGTAATTTGAGGAAAGCACAACTCAGCCCATGACAAATGCCAGGACACATCTGTTTTTCAAGTTCTGGGCTTTCTGCAAGAAAAAAATTAATCATAAAAAAATTTTTTTTATTAAAGATTTTATTTATTTATTTGACAGAGACAGCGAGCGAGGGAACACAAGCAGGGGGAGTGGGAGAGGGAGAAGCAGGCTTCCCGCAGAGCAGGGAGCCCGATGTGGGGCTCGATCCCAGGACCCTGGGATCATGACTTGAGCCGAAGGCAGACGCTTAACAACTGAGCCATCCAGGCGCCCCCATAAAAAATTTTTTTTTAAAGTTGGTTTCAGAACAGATACAAAGTAAATGTCTCAGGTAGAGTTGCCAAAATTTAGCAAATATAAATAAAGTATATCAATTTATATTTGAATTTCAGAGAAACAACAAATAGTTTCTTCAATATTAGGTCTCAGGGGTATTTGGGACATTCAAATTTAATTAGGCATTCGGTATTTTATCTGACAATGTTAGTCCCAGGGAACAGGACGGGCAGCATTAGAGTGTGTCATTTGTATGGGTCCCTGAGAAAGAGACCCTACAGCGTATCCCATTGTGAGGTTAAATCCCTTGCATGAGAAACAAGAGAAACCTCCACATGAGCTTGGGGATCCCAAAGCAGAGAGAATTGGGTCTTGATTCTCATTTGGAATTCTGAGAGAAGACAGCTTTGCAGAGTGTCCTGTGATAACAGAGAACAATCACTAGAATAGAAACAGTGGGTCACATCTGGATAGAGGGTCTGAGGCAGCCACCCCACCTTTCCACGCCGAAACACAGACCCTCCTTTTCTGTGGCCTCAAAGTCAAAAGTTTTCTGTGAAGCTTTCCTGGGACTCTCCAAGAGAGGAGCAGAGGTTGGCTGAGTGCGGAATGGCAGCCTAACATGGTCTCATGGCTTGGATCAAAACTAAACATTTTTCTGATGATGCTGTAACTAGAGGTGTTGCAGGGTCATGGTTGCAGCAGTCATGGTTGCCGACAGTGAGGATACCGTGGCCAGAGGTAACCAAATACTGACAGGGATGGGGAAGCAGGTGTATGGATGCCATTAGCCAAGGATCAGAAGTCTGTTCCCAGACTCCCTGGCAATATGTTAGCCCTGCTGCAATTTGGAACCCCCACGCCTCCCAGAAAGACAGCGAAGAAAAAGGGAAGACTGACAGTCAAAGAGAAACTCACTTTAACCTGGAACTAGTTGAGTTCACCTTGAGTTTATCCACACTGTATTCCAACTTAACTGCTGGTAAATCAAGATTCCCCATAATATGCTGTTAAAGTAGACTGCACCTGACCCCAAATCTCAACATGTGTCCTAATTAATTAAATTCCAATCCATTGCTGCATCCTTAGAGATCTTGCTGAATCACAATTCTGCCATTTAGAATTTGAGCTCTCTCTGCAAGAAGTCCTTGCATATTTTAAACGTTTAGTTATTTATTGAGATACAACCTTAATGAGAAGTTTCCTACCAAAGGACTTCATCTCACCACGTTCCCTCCTTCTGTCAAAAATAAATACACCCACACAAAAAAATAAAATAAACATATACACACACAAAAACCACAGTAAAATTTCTAAGTAGGCGTCTCTTCTTGTGGCAAGAGCAGAAAGGGAGAATAGAAAATCACTTTTTTTATTAAGAAACTTAAGGATTATTAAAGAAATCAAATGAAAAATATTCCTAATGCAGAACTACTGCCATCTTAAGGCCACTGCCCAGTATTACAAATCAGCTTTTGGTTCTATTTAGCTAAATGACTAATATTTAAGTGCTACCGAGATTAATTTTTAGGCATTTATATATATTTTTTTCAAATTACTAAATAAACATTATCGTTTCCCTTTAAGCAAATTATATGATCCAGGGAAGATGTGGCGATTAGATTGTATAAAAAGTTAACATTACAATGTTTACTTTGGGGTATTTAGAAAAGCAGTTTTTTCTATGGGTTTTTTTGGAGGGGAGCAGGAAGAAAAAGAATCTTAAGCAGGCTCCACGCCCAGTGCCAAGCCCAATGTGGGCCTCAATCTCACGGTCCTGAGATCATGACCTGAGTTGAAATCAAGAGTTGGACATTTAACCAACTGAGCCACCCAGGCACCCCAGAAAAATACATTTTAAACTAACGAAAGAACAAACAAACAGACCTCTCCCTGCCCCCAAATAACAGTTTGGTAAATAACATTTACAATGTAGATATCAAATTGCAGTATTTTAAATTCACAAAAGATCATTTAGTGAGTTATAGAGTCTAAAACAAGCTAGCTGATCACAAATTATTTAGGTAAATAACAAGTAAAAGGCATACCTAAGGTTAAAGTTGCTAAGTTATAGTATTAACTGTATTAAAATATAGGTCAGTAGTAATGATGAAATTCAATTCTAGAAAATCAGCAAAAATATAACTTATTTCTGAGCATTTCTAAATTATTTCATAACTTTCGAGTTAAAAGGAAAACTCAGTACACGGAATACTAAAAAAATCCTAAAATTTCACAGCATAGTATTAATATTATACTCAAATAAAAATACCAAAATCCTTAAAACCAACAAATAACTTAAGCAAAAAAACTTAAGCAGAAGTTCATGTCATTTAGGGATCTTTCAAATGCAAATACTATTTACTAAATCTGACCCAACATCATTGGTTAGGGTCAAATCTCCTTAATTAATGTCTTAGTTTGCTGAGACTGCCTTAACAGAATACCACAGACTTAGTGGCTTAAACAACAGAAAATTATTTCCTCACAGCTCTAGAAGCTGGAAGTCCAAGATCCAAGGTGCCAGTTGGGTAGGTTTCTGGTGAAACACTCCTTTTTTGCTTGCAGACTGAATCTTCTCCTTGTGTTCTCACATGGCCTTTCTTCTATGAATGCTTCAATGTGGTATCACTACTTCTTTTTATGACACCATCATTTTAAATTAGGGCCCTACTCTTGTGACCTCATTTAACCATACTCAAAGTCCCTATCTCCAAAAATAGTCAACAGTGGGGCTTAAGGCTTCAACATATGAATTTGGGAAGTGGGGAGGGAACGACAATTCAGGCCACAACACTGACATATTTAATATTATCACTCAAAGAAACAAATTAATTGGTCTAAGAACATTGAACTCTTTCTTGGTTGATAACAGAACAGCTGTGGTATTTTATCAGTACATGTGATAAAAGTTTAATGTACAGGAAAAAAAGGAAACATTTTTATGTAAAAATAAGCCCTATGAAGCAAAGTAAATGTTTATATTTAAGTTCATGATTAGGTAAGGAGTGGGGGTGGGAGAGGGAACCATTCCACATGTTCTTAAAGGAGTTAGAATGAGGTGTGAGGTATAGGCCAGGAAAGGTGAATATAGCTCAGGGAGGGGTAAGAACTCTCAGGATGCCTGGAGTGCATTGTTTGCTAAATTCTCCCACAAAATGTCAATGTCTAGACTCTAGCAGAGAGCTCTTTGGACCTGAGGAATGTAAGAAATGTACAGCTGTCACTCAGCAAGCAGAAATGTCTGTTAATGAGCCTGTCCAAGTCTAAGGGCCAACTCCAGTCCCAGGGATACTCACATCAGGAAAAACAATCCTTTTGTACTCTTCCCTCTGGCAATGAATGCACTTGTACATTTACATTACTAAGGGAAGTCCCTAAAGTGGGTACAAGATACCCTTCAAGGAAACTTCTGGCCTTCAACGTGTAGTCTACCTGGCAGTTTGACCTGGGCAGGCCTACTGCAGGGGGCAAAGAGGACCATTAAAGTCAATGTCCCATGGCCAACAGAGTCATAAAAGGGAAATAGCTACAAACTGTGAATCAATCCAGGTTCTTCTCTTTTGATTCACGGACATTAAAAACATGGTTGTTGGACTCTTATCAGTCAGTGAACAGCTCAATCTTCTTGAAGATTCTTTCCTCTTCCTATTCCAGAGAAATTTGTTTGGGGCTTTTTTCTTATCTATTTTTTTTTTAAATTTTATTTTATTATGTTATGTTAATCACCATACATTACATCATTAGTTTTTGATGTAGTGTTCCATGATTCATTGTTTGGGGCTTTTAAGAGCTATAATGGAACAAGTATTCAATTTATTCAAATGGGCCCACTAGGTATAATAAATATCCTACCTGATTGAACTATTTATTGCACTAAATTAATCCCTTGATTGGTCTATTGGCCTCATAAGGGTTAGTATTTGTAAGGGTTAAATGTAATTCTCAATGAATTATATTTTCATTATGTCATAACTATTGATTTTTTTTCCATTGGACAATGTTCCTTTAAATTTAACACAAGGAGTACAAAGATAATAGAATTACATTTTCTTTTTTAAAATATTGTATTTTCTCTTTTAAATAATTTTAAAGATCTCAAAGTCCTAGCTTTTCATATGGGTTCTCAAAATTAAATACCTTAAGCATCCATTGTATGCAACTTTTCTCCTATACACAGAGAATTGAGAGAATTCAGATTACTGAGAGAATTCAGATTACTGCGAGAATTCAGATTATTGCCACCTGAATCCTTTTGTGCTCTATAAATCTTAAAACCATCTGTGTGCAGAAAGTTTTCTATTCTGTAGCATGTTTTATCAACTTTCTGCTGTCCTTTCATAGAAAAATTCATTCCAATAAAAAATAGGATAATCAAGTAATAAAATAGCCAACGTTGATTTTTTAATCAGCGTTATTTTGCAATAATGCTCCTTCAACTCCTTCTAATAAATTTATTTTCTAATGCACTCCAGAGGGGAAATAGTGAAAGGTTTTTTAACTACTTAGGAAGCTACGAAATATTCAACCCCTAGAGAGCACGTGGGCCACGAGACCTTCCAAATTCTAGGCTTTGTCAAAGGATATTAGTGAATAGAATTTTCGCCATAATCTTACCTTATTGCGCACAAGAGCAAAGGGTCGGGTCTAACTTTACAGTGTCCTGGTTTCTGTGGCACCTTGAAAACGAAGGGGAGCCCCGGCTAATTTTGTGGCAAAGGTTATGTGCCAACGGGGACTCAGCCGCACCCCCAGGTCCATCAGTGGTGGCGCGGCTCCCCGTCACCCCCGCCTTCGGGACCGCGGGGCGGGAGGGGGAGGCGATAGGGCGCCGGCACTCGTTCGGCGGCGGCAGTCGGCGCGCCGCGCGAGGGGCGGGGAGAAGCGTGGCCGGGGGCGGCGCTCGCGGGCGCGGGAAGCACTGGAGGCCGACGCGCTGCGTCCCGGGTCGGGGCTGCAGCCCCGCCCCGGTCCCGTCCGGTCCTGTCCCGCAGCGTCCCGCAGCGTCCCGTCCACTGGCTCCTCGCGCCCTCCCGGCGCTCGAGGAGCTCTCCAGTGCTTCCAGCGCAGCCATGGCTCAGCACTTCTCCCTGGCCGCCTGCGACGTGGTCGGCTTCGACCTGGACCACACTCTGTGTCGCTACAACCTGCCCGAGAGCGCCGTGGTGAGTGGCGCGGGCTGCCCGGGGCGCACGGCGTGCACCTCGATGGCGGCCGGGGCTGGGCTTCCGTCCGGGCTCAGGCGGCGAGCGCTGCCGGGGGCCTGCAGCCGCCACGCCTCTGCGCAGAACTCGGCCTCCCACCGCGAGGCCGGGCGGAAGTGTGCAGCCCCCGGGCCCTGCCCGTGCGCGCCGCACCGGCTTATTGCGCCCAGCTATTAGCCAGCTTTGAGAGAGCGGTGGGGAAGAGAAGGGGCAAATTGTGCAGAATCGGGCTGGGGGAACGATTCCAGGGGCGGGGCCAGGGGAACTGGGGGTGTCTTTTGCGGATCCCTGGCCTTGGAACTTCCCTGCAAGTCATTCTGGGCTCCAGCAGCGCTCCGATACAAGCCACCTGGGCTTGTATTTGCCCGGTGTGCATTTTTCCTTTTGCGTGTCCATGCGACCACCTGTCAGTTTTTTTTTTTTTTAAAGATTTTATTTACTTATTTGAGAGAGAGAGAGAGCATGAGAGAGGGGATGTCAGAGGGAGAAGCAGACTTCCTGCCGAGCAGGGAGCCTGATGCGGGACTCGATCCCGGGACTCCAGGATCATGACCTGAGCCGAAGGCAGTCGCCCAACCAACTGAGCCACCCAGGTGCCCCACCTGTCAGTTTTTAAACACTGCAGTCAGGGAGAGATTGTGTGGTGTATTGGAAGGAACGCTAGCCGAAAAGCCATGAGAATCTTAGCCCTAATTTTGTCTTCTACCAAGAGACGAAAATGAACATTTACTGCGCACTTCCTACGTGCACCATGCCCCCTTTGCATAAGTTCGAATCCTAACAACAGGCTACTAAGTTGGGGTCTTCCCAGAACTTTGGAAAGAAGGGGGAGTGGAGTATGTCTGATTCCACACCCTCAGGTGAATGGTCCTCCCTCCCCCATTCCTTCGGTTTCATACGGAAACTGATGTAAAAAATTCACAGAAATTTTTTAGTCAAAGATCTCTGAGCCTTTTAAAAGAGCTGACTAGGAGCACAGTGGTCAGAGCAGGGCTCCACGCCCAGACTGCCCAGCTTAGGGCACCAGCGTGTCCATTACTAGTTCTGTGACCTTGGGCAAGTTCCTTAACTTTTTTTCAATCCTCAGTTTCCCCATTTGTAAAATGACACGAATAATTGGATTTACCGCAAAAGGTTGCAAGAATTAAGTGAGGAGTAATCGATGTGTAATGCTTAGAGCAGTGTCTGACCCATACAAGTGCTTTTATGGTTACCATCCAAACCATTTTTAAGCCTCACCATTTAGGTTAGCGCTCTGGGCCTCTGGTACAGACATCAGCCCATGCTGCTGCTCATCGGGGTGAGGTCAGTGCCCCATCGGAAGTTCAGGTACGTGTCAGAGGTCAAAACCGAGTGTCTGAATTGCTCATGTGCTATATTCATGTACAGATGCTAAAAAATAAAAAAGGTGTACCGTTCCTGCTTTCCTTCTATACAGGTGTTTCCTTGGTCATACTGAAAGTGGAGAAGGCTTTTCTTCTTGATCCTTTGGCTACTACTTTTTCTAGATCTTTGATTCATATTTTCCTTCCTCATGTGCCTTTCAAATTCCCTCCTGGAAAATGTGAGTTTTCTTGAATCTCCTCTGTGGCCACCTTCATCTGAAGGAAGTATTATTAAGCCACTCATGTTAAAACCCATTTTGTGCGTGTGTGTGCATCACATCCCAGAATGCAAGATCCTCGAAGACAAGCATTCTTTTCTACAAACCTCAAATATAAGGGAGGCTTAAAGATTGAAAGAAACCTAGTGTGTTATGGATCCTGTTTGGCTTAGAAATCTTTTATGAAATGTCAGCAGTTTGCTTGCTGTGCACCATAATAGAGTTGGGTACAGAGATAGACACGGGCTTTCCAAGTGGCCATGTATTGGGTGAAGATGCAGAAGAGCTGGTTTCAGTGCCCTGTGGTGAGGGCAGTATTGGACCTTGCTGCAGACTGTCTCCTTGTTCCTGGAGGCCCTCCCTCCACCACACCAACTCCTCTGTCAGATCTCATCTTAAATAGCATTCCTTTTGGAAAGCTTTCCCCTGCCCCCTAAAGTTTACCCTTTCATTCCCATCCCACCTCCAGTTTTCCATAAAACCTTTTAATTTCTTATAGCGTGTAAGCAGCTTAAAATTTCCTATTAACCTGTTGGAATCTACCCCTTGAGTCTAGAGCCGTGACTCCCTGACATCAGTATCTCTGACAGTTTCTTGTGTGTTCTGTGTGCTGAGCTGCATGCTTGGCATATACTAGGTTCGATCAGTAATTGTGGAATTACTGAATAAAAAATAGGTATTTTAATAACTGAATATGGCGCAGCCACTATTCTAATAAGCATTCAGTGTAAATGAACTGGTTAGATCTTTACAACAACTGTGAGGTAGTTGCTTTGTCACAGGCGTCGTTTAGCGATGAGGATAACGAGGCACAATAAGGATGAGTAGCTTATCCAGGATCGTCCCACTAACGGGCTTCTGTTCCCACCACCATGCTGTATGTGTGCCAAAAGGCCTAGAGGAGCCGCCTGGAGTGACTGGTGGTTTGAGCTGGGTCCCAGTGCAGGAGTTAAAGGGGGCAGGTGAGGAGGCAGAGGGGAGCGCTTCGGACAGAGGAAATACAGCCAGGGCAAGAGAACTCTGGGAAGTGCCGGGTGTCCAGCAGCAGGCGAGGAGCTGCAGGAGAAGATGGTGAAGTTAGTGGTGACTACGTCACGGAACACTGTGAGGGCCTCTCCCATCAGTGTCATAGGCACTTAATAAATGCAGAGTGTTATGCAAACAGGGGACTGGATGTGTCAGCTCACCTGGGGGCTCAGGAAAGCCATCCTGGAAATGATGACCCCTGTGCACCTCCTGGGGTTGCAGACTCAGAAGTGGATGGGGCCAGGCAGTTAGCCCCGATGTGGGAGTTGGGGTGCGGCCTGGGACAGCCAGGAGACTGGGTTTGCCTTCTGAGGACACAACCACACTCAACTCTTGCCAGCATCTATCTGCCATGAGGAAGTAGGGGCTCAGTCTCTTAAGAGATCTAATTCTTTTAAGATAAGTTAGAGATCTGGGGGCGCCTGAGTGGCTCAGTCGGTTAAGCGGCTGCCTTCAGCTCAGGTCATGATCCCAGGGTCCTGGGATCGAGCCCCGCATCGGGCTCCCTGCTCGGCGGAGAGCCTGCTTCTCCTTCTCCCTCTGTCTGCCGCTCTGCCTACTTGTGCTCTCTCTCTATCTTTGTTAAATAAATAAATAAATAATCTTTAAAAAAAAAAAAAAAGATAAGTTAGAGATCTGAACTTGTTAAAAAAAAAAAAAGAAAGAAATCTGACCTTGTATGAGAAGTCTCTCAATTTTTAAATGTTAGTTCCCATTTTCAAACAGCAGGATTATAGGGTGGCGAGACAGATTTAGCACAGAAAAATACAGAGCACCCAGTTCAATTTGAATTTCAAATAACAAAAACATTTTTATTAGATGTGTGTTCTGCAGGGGATGTGCTTATACTAAAAAATTCATTGTTGTTTATCTGAAAATTGAATTTAGCTAGGTATTTCCTATTTTATCTGGCAACCTGTAGGGGGAACCAAACATCATTTGTGGTCTGCATACAACTTACAGGACATGAATGTGCAGCTGATGTGCAGTGTGCGTTATTAGTCACGTAAGACTATGAGCGAGTCAGTGGCCCCAAAGGCTGGGAGAGGAAGGGGGCTGTCCGTGGAGGCCCTGTGCCATCAAGGTTTCTGGGGTGACTCAACAAAATAGAAAAAGGTCCAAGAACCAAGGCCTTTGGACTAGGACAGGTTTCAAAGGCACAGACTCCCTTATTTTTTCAGCACCACTATTCTCTGGTTCTCCCGGCACATTGACCTCATTCTCTCCTATTACAGAAACTTCTCCTCCATGAGGTAAGGAACACAGCTGTGGACGCCCCATTGGCAGCCCTGCTGGAAAGGGCTCCTTTCTCTCAGGAAGGTATCCAACCTCATTGGAATCACGTGCCCAGATCTTTATCAGGATTGTTAAGGGGTGAGAAAGTACAAGACTGACTAAAGTGCCTTGATCAGAGGCGAGTTTAAGGTAGCTTGAAAGTGGCCATGGTGGGAATATTTATACCGTGGATATGGGCATATGGTACTTATCAGGGCCTTTTTTTTTTTAACTGGCATAAGACTGATAATAAACAGCAAATACTTAAACTGAATCTACTTCTATGTCAGGCACTGCTCTAAAGCACTTTACATCTGTTAATCCCGTAGCACTGGTTCCCTGCGAGGCAGGATCATGATGTGTATTTTTTATTGTCCATAGTATTCTGGACCTCAGAGTGACTCAATACATTTTTTATTGATTTTTTTTTTTTTTTTATGATTGAATGAAAATCCATAGAACATGGAAAGCCAATGATTTTCAGTCATCTCTGGGCTTCAGGAATCCTGTATGGCCTCACCTGGACCCTACCCTAGCCTGTAGGCCTGAGATTTTTGGGTGGTTTTAAGAGCCATAACCATGTTTCTGAACCACCGCCAGGGTTGAGAAGTGTTGATATATAGTGTTGACATAATGTGAGCTATTAACAATTGACGTGGTTCAGGGTCACACTACATTGCATGGGAGTACATGTATAGTGATTTTAATTAGCTTTAGGACAGAGAACAGCTCTATTTGACAGGGAGCTTTTGGTTTCTCTGCACTCATCTCCTGACGCTTACACCCAACCCCCAAATCCAAGCATGTGTGGGCCTCTGGGTTTCTGGACTTGGTGTGCTCCCCTCCCTCTGGATTCACCCAGCTAACTGCTACAGCTTGCAGGGGTCAGTGTAAACATCATCATCTCAGGGAGACCTTCTTCCATCCCTTTCACTGTGTCTCTACCTTCTTCTCCCTTGTGCCACCTCATGCTGTCAAAGAGGCTTTGGGTTAACATAGAGAAGAAGGGTCAAGTTGCTCAAGTATCTTCTTGCATACTGCTCGGTCTGATCCCAGAGCAGCATTCTGCCTCAGATTCAAGTGCCTCTGGTGCTGGCTTAATAACACTCTTTGAAGGAGAATGGGGTAGGGAGAGTGTGGACCTTTATCCACCTTTTGCCTCCTTT
Source organism: Mirounga leonina (assembly GCF_011800145.1). Taxonomy (NCBI): domain Eukaryota; kingdom Metazoa; phylum Chordata; class Mammalia; order Carnivora; family Phocidae; genus Mirounga; species Mirounga leonina. Next base: position 70,777,370 of record NW_023270807.1, read on the forward strand.
TTGCTTGGCATACACAGTTCTCTAAAAATTTGAGCCAACTCTTTAGAAAAAATAAGACACATCACTCAAACACTTGGGATTTTGTCACTGAGAAATCAGAAGATCCATTTATCTTTGTACTTATTTCCAGAAGCTTCCTTCATCCTTTTCCCTCAGTTTTTCTTATGGCAGAGAAATAAGATATTTCCTGCATCTAATGGAAGCTCCTTGATTCCTCCTTCAGGTCATCTGCCTGGTCCCCATGTATATTTCCTTTTGAGACTACCCTGTGTCAGTGACAAAACTAAAACAACTTAGTGACAGGTTTGATGTCCTTTATTCAGGGGAAAATAATCTATGAATTGGGGAGGAACAGTGCCTCACAAGCACGGTCCACTAAGGATGGGCTGAGGATAGATGTAATGATAGAGTGGTCGATATGTTTATCATCGTGGTGATGTGTTAAGTAAGTTTACAAAGCTTTGTCAGGTCTTAATGATCTCCAACCCTTAGAACTCAGGAGTAAGATTGATAGTCATCCTTGGTTATGTAATTGTATACTGGTGGTCTAATTCTGCAATATAAAAAGACACAGTAGCTACCCGGGGCTCTCAGGGGTGGATAAATCGCTTGCATTAAAGGGGGATTGGGGCACCTGGGTGGCTCAGTTGTTAAGCGTCTGCCTTTGGCTCAGGTCTTGATCCCGGGGTTCTGGAATCGAGCCGCGCATCAGGCTTTCTGCTCAGCGGCAAGCCTGCTTCTCCCTCTCCCACTCCCCCTGCTTGTGTTCCCTCTCTCACTGTGTCTCTCTCTGTTAAATAAATAAATAAAATCTTTAAAAAGAAAAAATAAAGGATTAAACTGCAGAACTTCACAATTAGAGATATTTCTCTCCCATCTGCCCCATGAGTAACTCCAGTAGGTTTTCAAGTCTGAAATTAGGAATGAATAGTGAATTTTATATTTAATCTTTCTTTATTCCTTCTTGTTATTTATAGCTCATTTATAATAGCTTTGCTCAGTTCCTGGTCAAGGAGAAAGGGTATGACAAGGAATTGCTAACTGTGACTCCAGAGGATTGGGATTTCTGGTAAGTTCTTCTTTTTTAAGGTCTTCCCATTCCCTCTGATTCTTAAATGTTGCTGATAAAATTTTAATGCTTCCTCTTCTATGGAGACATAAAGTGAAATCTGAAACTGAGTCAAAGGACAAAATGCTTTCTATATTAAAAAGTTTTATGTTTCATGAATTAAAGCCTTTTCTACTTTAAATTTAGACTTATTTAATTAAATATGTAAATAACTGATTTGGATATTTGTGTATGGCTGAAGTTTGTCATAAGTTTCAGAGGTTATTAAGAACTGTCTCTAAAATTTACATTTTTTGTAAAAAAAAAAATTGCTTTATTGCCTTTCAAATACAGAACCGTAGAAGGGGAAGAATCATATTTTGAATAAAGGTCTGAACTGGGACATTTGGTTTTCTATAATTTGAATAGACATTCCTATGTCTAAGACTCTTACTGCTTACTTCTTTCCTGGGTTAGGTTTTTCCACTTCCCAAGGCTTATTTTGTCCCTCTTCCTCATCTAAACAACAAAATTAAAATCCTGTACTTTAACATTGCTCAGTGGAAAATTAATAATAACCCTACAACACACAGAAACACATGCAAAATTAATTCTAGAGCAATGATGTTCATCTATTACATATTTCTGCAATGTTTGGTTAGTCCTTTTTGATGTATCCCTTTTGTAAAAAGAAGAAACAGAAATATTTTGCTATATAAAACTGCTGACTCTAGAAATTTTACTGTGAACCAGAGTCAGTAATGCTTCTAAAGTACCCTGTCATTTTTTGTTTAATTCTCTTGGTATTTGGTGGCCATTATACCTCCTTGCTTTTATTATTCATAATAATGAATCTGTACCCACTTTTCTCCCCAAATCCCACAAGTCTTTTACAGCGAGGAACCTAAAACTTAGTATTTGACTTTATTTTAGTGGTTTTCAATAATATGCCCTGCCCAGAGGGCAAGTTTTTATAACCTGACCCAAATGGAGGCAATTTGTGAAGAGTATAGGAGAGAACCTGGCTACAAGCTTATCTGGCAGAATATAAATGTGGGCATGCATGTGTATTTTATTTAATGAAAAACATTTGCACGTTTTAACAGAGACATACAATGATGTTCCTTTTTTTTTGTTCTCTTTAAGTTTTAGATTCCTCTTTTTTAAAAGCATAAGGATTTTACAACCTAAATATGCTGTCTTTCAGTTTCCCACGTGACGATTTTCCTTATGTACTTGTTCTGTGGATGCTACTTAATTTTAGGATTCTTGGATATTCTTATTTTTTTGACTAGCGTATCATTCATGTGGGTGGGAGAATCCCTTTTTAGCATTGTGACTTTTTGAAAATATAGATTATTATTCTTAGGTTAGCTGAATCTGTGAATTGATTGGTAATCAGACTTTTCTATTTTAGTTGCAAGGGCTTGGCATTGGATCTAGAAGATGGGAATTTCATTAAACTTGCAGATAATGGCACTGTGCTCAGGTAATAAAATTTAGTTGTGAAGTCAAAACTTTTTTTCCAGGACACTTTGTATAGCATTTGATTGTTAAGTTCTGGGTTAAATAAGATTATTATTTTTATTAATCAGGTGACAGATCCTGTGCCTATGTTTCTTTGTATGACTTGTTTGAACAATTTAAATACAGATCTGAAAGCATTGGACTTAAAGGTCTAGTTCTTTTAAATTTAGCTCACCAGAAATATTTGCAGGAAATCCAGTAGAAATTTAATAACTTGCTTCATCTCATTGACCACCCCTCCCACAAAAGAGCCTGGGGATTATGTTGTGTTAGATAAGTGCATAGTTGCCTGGAATAAAGTTAGATTTCTTTTTATTAAGGAAGAAGGATAGAATGGATGTTGGGTAGGGGTTGCTGGTCTATGCACACCTCTCCTTCTTTCTCCATTTGTCCGAATTTGTCCCTTCTGTGCAGGACTGATGTTGTATTCCAGCTCCTTCTGCAGGTTTTTCTAGTCATTTCGAACCTTCATCCGTCTCCCTCTCTCACACTCAGTGCTGACGCCCTTTCCTTCCCTCCCCTTGGGGTGCACCAGGCACTTTTGAGTGTTGGAGAGCGGGACCAGCAGTTGAGAAGCTCCTGCCACCACTGCTCTGAGTCTTACAGAGGGCGCGAGGGAGTGGGCATCTGTTTCTCCCCTAACACCAATAGTAGAGGCAAGACAACATGGTCACACAGCTGTGCGATTTATTATTTATATTAACGTGATCCGAGTTGAAGGAAAGGACACTCAGCACGGGTTACCCCTGGTACATACTCTTCCTTTTGATATGTCATTCTTTTTGCACAGTACAAACTCATACTCTACCCTAGACCTTATCCTAAGGTGCAGATAACTAGAGCAGGTGTGGCCCCACCTCTGAATATTTTGTTACTCGTTTGCACGTTTCTTGCCTTGGGCAACTAGAGGTTATTTATGTATGTAGGTATGTATACATTTGTATGTACGTATGTGTACGTACTCTGTGCAGTTCTGACCTTAAACTCAGCTATCAGATTCGTACAGTGTACTTAGCCCTCTTCAGTCATAGTTCAAAGAATGTAAGGCATTCTACAATTTTGGTTCTTTCTTTCATTGTTATGTCTGTCTGTCCTCCTTCTTAACGTCCCTCCCCTGAGGTCTGACCCCCTCCATCCAAGTTTTAGCTCCCCCACAGTTTCTCCTGGATTCACTAGCTCATCTCCTTGATGCCTGCTTTCCTCCAATAGAGCAGATTCCTGTGCCATCATATGTTCTACTCCAGATTCCTCCATCTTTACATATAGCTTTCTAAAGCATTGTCCCCTTTATAGAAAGGAGCCCATTTTGATTTTTCCATTTGTTCTCACCCCATTGCTTTTCCCCCTCCTTTTCCCCTGTGTTCTCTCTGCAGCTGCCACCCAGTCTGTGCACATTCCAGTTAGACTACCTTTATCTTCAAACGACAACTTCTCAGGAAAGAATTTTCTTCCGGAGAAATAGTTTCGATATTGTAGGTCTAGAGCAGCTAGCATGGGGTGGACCTCAGAGTGAGTTGCTCCTGAGTACTTGCTTGTCGGTAGGTGGATGAAATGGACGAAGAACTTAGGGACATGCCTTATAGAGCCCTAAAGGGGGAAATCATCCAGTTGGAAACGGAAAAAAGAAAACTGCGTTCGTTTTAGGGGGGACCACGCATAGCAAGGCTGGAGGAAGGGGTATTCAGAGGAGGCACTGATGAGCATTGTACCCCGTCTCCCCAAACCAGGGCAAGCCACGGCACAAACATGATGGCTCCTGAGGCACTGGTGGAGGAGTATGGCAGGAAGGAGTGGAAGCACTTCATGTCTGACGCGGGAATGGCTTGCCGATCAGGTATGGCTCGTGCGGGGCAGCGCCACCATGGCCGCCCCTTGGGTTTTGGACCTTGGACCCGTGGTGTGAGGACAGGAAGCATGCCATCTTGCCTCCTCTTGGCCCGGATGCACAAGGGAGCAGCTGTGGTTTGATAGGAACAGGATGTGTTTTTCCACACGTGTCTCATGTCTCTTTGGCAGTTGATTCTGCTTTATTTTAGGTTTTGTTGATTCTCCTTTTACGTCCACTTGTTCTAGAGTGAAAAGACTAGCACCCAGGAATAATACATTCCTCAGTCGTCCATATTTTTTTATCAGTTTATTACATGCTCAGTCCTTGCTTTAATTTCTCCATTACCCATTTCTCCTCACATTCATACTACCCCCCATTTCTTGTTTTCTTGAATTCTCTTCTTTACTGCCAGCTCTAGTATCTTCTATCTTCTGCCTTTATCTTTTCTTTTCCCTTATTTTAAATAATTTCACACATTTTCCCCACTGTCTTTAAAGAAATTCACCATGTGTAAATATGAAAAGGTTTCTCAGAAATGATTTGTAGACATTGATGTGCATAAATTAATAAGGAATGATTAAGACATTGTTATAAACAAATAGATCTTATTATAATTGTTAGTTTTTCATTTGTTCTAAATTTTTGTGCCGTCTTCTCCCACACTTCACTTTTTTTTTTTTTTTAAAGATTTTATTTATTTGTTTGAGAGAGAGAGAATGAGAGAGAGCACATGAGAGGGGGGAGGGTCAGAGGGAGAAGCAAACTCCCTGCCAAGCAGGGAGCCCGACGCGGGACTCGATCCAGGGACTCCAGGATCATGACCTGAGCCGAAGGCAGTCGCTTAACCAACTGAGCCACCCAGGCGCCCCACACTTCACTTTTGAAATGCACTGTTCTCCTTCAGAAAATGTAGTAACCTGAGGGGCACCTGGCTGGCTTGGTCGGTGGAGCATGCGACTCTTGATCTTGGGGTTGTGAGTTCGAGCCCCATGTTGAGGGTAAAGTTTACTTAAAATAAAATCCTAAAAAAAGGAAAGAAAATGTAGTAACCTGAAAATAGTTGGAGTTACTCCTTGTTACAATTAGATTTGCTGTGTTACATTCACTGCCTTTTGAGAGTTTGTTTTGTTTTTGTCCTGAGATGAAAATGTCAGGAAATGAGTGCTCTTGGTAAAATAAGTTGAGAGGAAAACAGATTTCAAATTGGGGATCGAGATGGAATGCTTCCACACATCTCAAGTCCCAGTGGCTGGTGGAAGTTAAATGGGTGTCTGTGTAGCCTTTTACAGCCTAAAACAGAGAACGGCTATTTGCTCTCCAGAAGCAGGCAGTTGTAGATAACTTTCCCAGAAAGGCCAGGCACAGAGCTAAGTGTTACACTCTAACATCCGTTCAGAAACAGAGAGTACTTAAAGAAGTAAAGTATTTCTCAGCCAGGAAAAGAGCATTCACCCAGGATGACCCACAGTTTGCTCACTGCTCTGCCCACTAGAGAGCGCCACCTCCTGGAATCAGCAGCTTCCCTCTGGTGCTCAGTTTACCCAGGAGCGCTCTGAGGATGAGCTTGGAATTTATCTCCTCTTAATTGGGTTGGTTAGGGAAGTGTTTCCCATTTATGTGCTCAGTGGTCAGGTGGTGGTGACACATAACAAAGGCCTACTGTTCCTGCCAGATCATAAGGGAAAGCTTGATGCCTTCAAAAAGGAATACTATTTTTTTAATGTAGAGACATATAAAAGAAAAAAGTGGCCTGCGATTCCACAACCCAGTTAAACTTTGTTTACGTTAAAAAAAATAATGTGAGCATAGGGTTAGAAAATTTAAATATTATAGAAAAGAATAAAATGAAGAATTCATTATCTCCAACTCCTGTTGTCCCCCAGAATCCCCTTTCCCTGAAGCTTGTTTCTCAAAAGCACATGAAAGGGATCATACATTTCCTGCACTGTGCTCTTTTTAATTGACGTCTTTGAGATCCTGTCACATTAGCACACACACAGATGCACCTCGTTCTGTTAAATGCTGGTGTGCCCTGCCGTCCAGTGCCGTCCATCAGTCTGTTCCTAGTACACGTTTGCATTGTGTCTGGAGTTTGGCCGTTACAAACAAGCCTGCGGTAATGTTTTCATACGTGTGTATTTTGCACTTTTGTAAATTCCTAGAAGTGCTCTAAGGATATATAGGTTTAAAAATTTTAGGGCAACCCTCTCAGGTCCCCTCCATCTTTGGGAGCTTTATACTATCACTCAGTGAACTTTGTTTTACTATCATTCAATAAACTTTGCTTTGCTGCCCACCAAAAAAGAAAATAAAGTAAAATTTTGATCAGTATAGCCAAATAAGGACCTTCATTTAAGGAGAGCATTATAAAGTGCATTCCCTACCAGTACATTTAGGGAATTTAAAGCATTGATGGACAGAGACATTTTACTGACAGTTTATTTGATAATCCCTTTGCCAGTTGTTGCACTGGCAGGAGTATGGTTTTCATTACCAGCCAATTTCCAAAGAGCAAGTCCTTTTGATCCCCCCCACCCGCCGTCAACTGGTAGATTATGCAGAAACAGCTTAGTGTAGCAGAAACCACGGGGGAGGTGGAGACAGGTGGTCCTGGCTCATATTGACTGTTCCTTGCTGGGCAAAGTGATCTGGTCAATTACTAAGCCACTCTTAGCATCACTTTGCTCACCTTTAAGGGAAGGTGGTATCACTCATCTGCACAATTGAGAACATTGTGCTAACATAAATTGTTCTCTTGCCCTCAGTCACTCACTCGCCTCTGTTCTGTTACCAATACGAGTAGGCAGTTTACAAAGTACGTAGTGTTGGCAATGGCTTCTTGGGGAACGGTTTCTCAGTGGACAGAGGTTAAGGATTATAGGACTTGTCTGGACTTAGAGGCTTGTTTTATTGAACAGAACTCACTAATCCCTTTATTGCCAGTAAGCTCTCTGCTTCTAAGGAGGGGCGAGAGTCAAAGCTTTCATGGGGTACAGTCTTTGAATTTAGGTGGAGAAAGAGGCATTGAGAGCAGCCTGGCCCAGTTCATAGGTCAGGACTGAGCAAGCCTCGGTGTGTCCACACAGCGGTCATCCAGCCCACATTTGACAGTCCAGTGAGTCAGCCCCTTGGGTTGTGGGAGGGAGTCTCATTAAACCCATGAGCTGTTTGATTAGATCCCACCCAAGACTCACGATCAGTATTCCAGCTCTTTAACTGAATTTTGTGTTAATGGCCACAAAGGGAGCGACAGGGGAAGGGAAAAGCAAGGGGGCGTAACCAGCAGTGACGACAGTTCTCCTGCTGCCACGGTGCCCGGAGTGTCTGGCCACTCTGGTGTCACAGGCAGGAGAGTAGGTCAAGTGCAGGATCATGGACCTTGGGAAGCTGTGCCCACTGTCCTAGTCTTGGGAGCCCTGGAGCATCACGTGACCTCATAGCACAGCAGAATGTGAGCAGAAATGCACGTGGGATATTACCTCCCTTTTCCTCCAGATGCCTGGTTCCTCACACTGACAAAGCCATCCTGACCTTCCTGAGGGGTGAAAAGTAATCTAAGATGTTCTGCCAATAATTTCAGCTGTAAGAGTGAAAACCAGGAAGATCATGCCAACCAAACTATTTTTAACTGAGGGAAAGGATATGTAAACCCACACAGCCATATTGTGAATTAACAGGAGGAGAACTTTTGACTTTATTTCTTATACGTTCTTAATAATTTGATATGAAGAAGTGACGGGCATTAAATGACATTTAAAGGGATAGACATCTGGCCCCTGCAGAGGGTTTTCTCCTAATTTACCTGCGGCACTCCCTAATTCCAAAAATCCATTCCATTGTTAGATCATTCATTCATTCAACAAACATTTGTTGAGTGCCTGCAGTATGCTGGGTATCGTGCTTAGTGGACACTAAGGAACAAGACTGCTGTGTTCCATAGCTTCATACCTAGCTTGCAAATGGGAAGAAGGGAGGACTTGAAATCAGGCACCTGTAATACTGTATGCAATAGTTATGACCATTCGAAAAGTACTTTCTCACATTAAACTACAATCTGGCTTCACCTTTGGTTCTGTTTGAGTCCTCTTTGTACAAGGGTTCTCTAGGGATTCTAGGACATTGGGATCCCCCCAAAGCAGAGTGGTTGGTCCCGATCTGGTATACAGGAGTGAGACAGTGGAGACGGTGAGCCATAGAAGGAAGGAACAGTGGGGGCTGGATTCCACTGGGATCTCTGAGAAGCACTGAGAGTACCTCCCAGAGTTGTCAATCCAAGGGACGGGAGCCTTCACTGGCCCCTTAACTTGAGACTCACCCACTGGCTCCTGGTCGAGGCTTACCACATGAGCCACCTGGACTCCATAGCCTTCTGGGGAAAGTGCATGACACAGGTGTGCTTGAGGTGGGATGATGCCATTTAGCACAGCAGTGGCTGGGATCAGACAGGAGCCAAAGGAATGTGACATGGGTCATCAAGTGTCTGCCCAGGGATGGCAGAGTCCAAAAGTGACATCTGCACCAAGGAAGGGCTCCAGTTTAATTCTGTGCTAGGGCCAAACAGGATAAATTCAATCCCTCTCCTCCCTGAGATCCTGGAGTGCCTGTGCTGTGCTTGTGAGTTTTTCCCAGATAAGTACACTATGTCCTTACACGATGTGATTTTTTTATTATTATTATTTTTTTTTTAATGTTTTTTTTTAAGATTTTATTTATTTATTTGACAGAGAGACACAGCGAGAGAGGGAACACAAGCAGGGGGAGTGGGAGAGGGAGAAGCAGGCTTCCCGCGGAGCAGGGAGCCCAATGCGGGGCTCGATCCCAGGGCCCCAGGATCATGACCTGAGCTGAAGGCAGACGCTTAACGACTGAGCCACCCAGGCGCCCCCGATTTTTTTATTATTATTATTCCTCCATCGCTCTGGTTCTTCTCAGGTTAAACTGAAGGTGGACCAACCAGCACAGATATGAAAAGGTACTGTTGTGCAGATTACCTCATGGTGCTCCAGTGTTAGGCTGATGGTCTTGAAATTCAGTGACATTGGTACCATAAATTGTGGCTTTTTCATAACCCATTTTATATTTAGGGTATAGTCTAGTTTTTACGTAAAGTTTTTTTTCCGTAAGATCCTTGAATTAGGGATATCATTTTTAAACTTTCTTGTAGCTTAACCCTTCTTTAAAGACAGTGAACGCCTGTAATAAAGCCATTCTGAATTGAAATAGAGGCCCCTCTAAGTAACCAAACCGAAGTCTGGTGTCTCTTCAGCCAAGTTTCTGTGTGTCACGTAAATGAGGTGTTAATTTGTTCCCAGTGTAAAATTTTATTCTTTTTTAGGAAAATATTATTTTTATGATAACTACTTTGACCTGCCAGGAGCGCTTCTATGTGCCAGAGTGGTGGACTCTCTGACAAAGGTGAGCCAGGGACTCATTTTTCAGAAATTATGATAGGTATTCAGTCATAAATCAGAGGACTTAATTATATATGTCTTTTGAGTGAATTTTACTCAGTTTCTTCTTTGTGGTTTTGGAAGTGACTAAGGAAGAAAAACATAGAGAATTTGGTCAAATATTTTGGGAAAATTAAGTAGCCCTGACCATTTTTCCCCCCAGGGATAATAAACCTATTCTCCAGCAGGGGGTGCAAATGTCTAAAAAGAAAATACTTCACAGCTGGAAAAAATATTTTCTCGGTTTCATTAGCAGAATTAAAAAAAAAAAAATTTTAAAAATTCCACCTGTCCTTAAGCACTCTAAATAATACAAAATCAAAAAAATGAGATGAAGTTTTTAAATTCGTCATTTTGAACAGTTTGATGCGTGTAGACTTTATACTGTTGATGAAGACTGAATATACTTAGGGCTTACAATCTGTGAACAGACACCAGTTTTATGTCAGAATTACTTTTCTGTTTTGCATATGTTGTCTTTGAAAATCGTAACGATCATGTTATTAATAGAACATGGATAATGGTTTACTTTTGAGCCAGAGTTAGTCATGTGTTTGCGAGTTTCCGTTGAGCAATTATTTTATTATGTAGACGTTATTTACATGAGATGGGATCAGTTTTTCATCCATAGTGACTTCAAGCAAATGTATTAGTCTTCAGATATTTGAGAGTTTAATTAGAGACAAATGTCTAGTAGTTTAGATAGGAGGACACTGGTTAATAATGTTTCCAAGAAAGCAAGGCCTTGCAGCGTTCTGTGTTTCAATGTAATGTTTATTTGCATCTTGGTTTTAAAAAATCTAAAAGTGGTTTATGTTTTGGATTTGGAACCTCCTTCATCTCTCCTATAGAGATTTGCTGCTCTTTTTTATTGAAATCAGGTAAATGTGCGCTGAATTCTAAAGTAACCAGCTTTTAGGACTTTAGGACTTGAGGCTTCTTAGCCCCATTGATGCCCCAGTACCTGAAGTGGTACATTCTGATATCCCAAAAGCTATAACACTGTAAATTTACTCCTGAAATTTCTATTTTATTTGGGCTACATGAGCTATATTAATATTTAGTTGTATGTGTGTATATATGTATTTGTAGCAGTGATTTTCTTGGAAGATTTTTCTTCTTAAAGTCCCATTTAGAGAATGAGTTTTTTCATCGGTTATCTTTTCTAAATATGAGTCCCGATTTTAGATTACGGCCATATTGTAATTGCTTGCTTTTTTTTTTACTGTGCTTAAAAACATCATTATTACATGGGTTAACATTTGGGATTTTTTTTTCTTTTTTTTTAGCAGAACAATGGTCAAAAAACATTTGATTTTTGGAAGGATATAGTTGCTGGTATACAACACAATTATAAAATGTCAGCTTTTAAGGGTGAGTAATGTGAAGGGAGACCTTCTAATTGATGTTTTTAAATGCTGTGTGGCTTGTAAATTACTTTGAAGTTACCTATCTTGTTAATGTTCCTCAATTAGGACTTGATTTTATCTAAAATTTTGCTACAAAGTTGGTACTGCTTATATTTTAAGAGGTTCTTTTGAATTCCATTCTTGTTGCTTAAAAACAGGACTGGTTGACTCAGAATGGGTCACGGACATGGCCAGGTTGCACATGGGGCCTCACAGTTGAATCTCAGATTAGCTTGGTAAGGTTACTCGGAGGTTACTTCTAAGGAGTACAGGGATGCATTATCATAGATTACCTCGGGGACTCGAACCAGACTGTCCTGAGATACCTAGTGGACTGCTAGATGCTCAAGAGCAGTGTTTCTCAGCTTAGAAAAGGGTTGCTTTTTGATTGACATAAAATTGCCTGCCTTCCTTTTAACGTAATTTAAGTCATCAAAATAATCTTAACTATTGGGACTAAAAACATGTCAAGGCAATAAATAGTAACCGCAGAATACTTTTTTAAAAAATTACATATTTCTCTGACACCTGCTTATTTCCTTCCCTGAAGAAATCACTGCTTTGGGGAGATTGTCTCACTTGTCTGTGCCTGGTCACCGGCCCTCAACCCTGGCTGGTAGGTCCCATGTGGTCCTGTGGGTGCCTTTTCATAGTCCACACGGAGTGCTGGGGGGCGTGTGCGAATGACCATCCCCAGTAGAGGGCAGTAGCCATGACAACTGTAAGAGCCACCTACCCCTTTATTGTTTTTCTTTTATAAACTTTGTAAAGTGAAAACCCTTAAAAGAATGGTTGAGAATAGCAAATTGCTGCTCTCAGATAAATTCAGCATAAAAATCTGTTGATGTTACTTTATTGCTTTGTAAATAAGAAGTAGGTAAAACATGTCATGCTTTAATAAGTGAGGCACAGCTTAAAAGTTTTAAGCAGCAATATAAAAATACAGTACAGAGCATAAATAAATAACGTCTTTTCATTTCTAGCCAGATTTTGAAACCCTTGACGTTAACTATAATTTCACTAGAGTGGGAGGCTCAAGGTCCATATGGCAATAATCTGTAAACCCACAAAATCATAATCTGTAAGACTCAATATGGAATTAAATCAAATTAACCACACTTGTGTTAAATAAATAAACTAGGTTAGACAGCCATTTCCAAGTTGTGAAGGGTATATAGAAAGCTTTTCTGCAGTCACAGAAAAGTTTGAAAATGTTCGTGGCTAAAGCACCTTGCATTTCAGATTTTAACATCATCCTTTGGTTTTTTATTAGAACTGTAGGAAGTTGATGTACACCTGTACATTTGAATAGATCTTGACAAAGGGGCCATGTAAGCCTTCGAGTAATGCACCATGAGAAAGATCTTAGGGCATACAGTGCCTTTTAAATTTGAATATTCAAGTGTTTGAGTTCTAGAAAGACATGATACCCTCTGAATGTTTCCTAGAAGTTCTCCTGTTAATCAGTAGAAAGAGGCTTATTTTTTTTTTAAATGCTGAATTTCTGAAATCAAATTTAACGTGATTTAATGTCACATTTCAGGGTTTCTTTGTGATCATTTTTTTAGCCCAGTAGGACTTTCAGGGTGAAATTTTTAAATACTGAAGGAGTTCACAGAAAACTTTAAGGAGCCTTAGGACTGCTGACTAGAAATTCAAGAGAGTCTTCACCTGTTGTTACTACTGCTGCTCACTTTTTCGGGGGGAGAACTGCTTGGTCTGAAAGCTCAAATCCGTGTTTGGAAAATTGAAATTGGTCACGTTTTTTTGGCCCACCTCCATATGCACTTTGTGGGGCGCGGTGGAGTTGGGGAATGCCTTTTCAAGCAGACTTACATTAGCTCGTCGGCAATATGCTCACACTGGTGCCACCAAGAACCCCGAGAGAGAGGAGTGGACATACTCAGAGGAGTACAGCCCGTTCGACCCAGTGTTGGGCAGCTGGAGCCACACCTGGTCGTTCTCCGTGAGATCAAGTATGGCGCTCCCCGAAGCCTGATCCAGGTAGCCTTTGGCGTATTCGTCATAGGTGTACATTACAGGGGTGCCGTTCTTATACAGGCCCACCCAAACATGGGTCCCTTTCACATGCACGTGGTAGGAGAAATAGTACGTTCCTGGTATCCTGCAGGTGAAGATTCCAGTTCTTGGGTCATAATGCTGTTGCCTGTTATACAAAATCTTATCAAATGGGATGGGAATGCCTACAGCTGGGTAAGCTTTGGAGAGAATGACAGTGAAAGCAGACATAGGCATTCCTGTGACTCCCTGGTTGGCACTAACAAAAGGCCTTTGGTCTGCCTTTATAAAACCCTCAGACGGGGCTGCTTGGCCTGGGGGGCCTGGGGGGCCTGGGGGACCTGGGAGGCCGGGCTGTCCAGTGTGGCCCCTCGGACCCGGAGGCCCTGGTGGCCCGGTGGGACCATTGAGCCCCTTCATTGCTACGCCCGCTGGGCCAGGAGGACCTGGAGTTCCTGGATCCCCTTTAGATCCAGGGAATCCTGGAATGCCCGGTGGCCCAGTGGGGCCTCTGGTTCCTGGTATTCCAGGGGCACCTCTTGGACCAGTCTCACCATTGGGTCCAGGCATTCCCTTCACTCCTGCTGGGCCCACAGGGCCTGGGAGACCAGGAGGTCCTCGAACTCCAGCGTCCCCTTTTGGGCCTGGTAACCCTGGGTTTCCCTTAGGACCACTGCTGCCTGGTTCTCCCGGGTACCCTGGTTTTCCATCTAACCCAGACAAACCCCTTTCTCCCTTAGCCCCAGGGTGTCCTGCAGGCCCCACTGGCCCTGTCTCACCTTTAGGGCCTGGAATCCCTTGGTTGCCTGCCATGCCTTTTGGTCCTTGGGGTCCCATAGTTCCGGGGGGTCCAGTCAGACCTGGTTCCCCGGGATGACCTGCTGGGCCTTGTTCCCCTTTAGCACCTGGACTTCCTGGAAGGCCAATAGGTCCTCTTTGTCCTTTCAGGCCAGGCAACCCTGGTTTCCCAAAGCCAGGAGCCCCTGGGGGCCCAGCCATTCCTGGAGCCCCAGGGTGACCTTTCGTCCCAGGAATCCCTGGCTGGCCTGGGGCTCCAGTGGCTCCTGGCTTTCCAGTGCCTTCTGGTCCTCGTTCCCCAGGAGGACCTTGGGGACCTGGCAGGCCAGCTGGTCCCCTCTCTCCTGGAAAGCCCCGATCGCCTTTGATGCCTGGCTGTCCTGGAAACCCATTTTCACCTCTTTTTCCCGCTCCAGGAGGGCCAGGTGGTCCCATGGGACCCTGAGGGCCTGGAAGCCCCCTCTCACCCGGGCGTCCAGGAGCACCATATCCTGCTTCCCCTTTCTGTCCATGCACACCAGGGACTCCCGGTGCACCCTTTTCTCCAGGAAAGCCCCTGGGTCCTGGAGCTCCTGTAGGTCCTTGTTGTCCGGGTTTTCCTGTAACAGTAATTCCAGCTGGGCCAGGGATTCCGGGTGGCCCTGGTGGGCCCCGTGGTCCTGGTAAACCAGTTGGTCCAATTTCTCCTTTTGGTCCAGATGGTCCTTTCTCCCCTGGTTTTCCTGGGAGTCCTGGCAAACCTGGCTTCCCAGGGGCCGATGGTCCCGGTGGTCCGGGCAACCCTGGCTCTCCTTGGGGTCCGGGACTTCCATGGCCTGGTTTTCCTGGAGGTCCAGATGGACCTGGGTGCCCTCGAGGTCCAACGGGGCCTGGTGGACCAGGAATACCTTGCTCTCCTCTTACTGATACACCTAAAAAACATGCCCGATAGACACACCCAGAGAGAGAGATGATTAGTAATGATATTGCACTGTCAGTCCACTTTGGCAGACTAGTCTTTAATGGTTTCGGATAATACATTTTATGCTGTATTTAGAAACACTGCCAGAGAGGATGGACCATGGCTACTATAATACTTTCAGTACATCCTCATTATCCATGAAAATAAACTGGGGTTGAAGAATTTGTCTAGAGTAAGAGTACAGTGGGGTATTTACCCCATTTCTTTTGGGAATATCATCTACCTCGAGAGGAAAGGGGAAAAAAGGTATTGGATAGAAAGGAAGAAAAAGACAAATGCAGAATAAATGGGAAAACATTTAAGAACTATAACAGCTTTCTCTCACAAAAGCTATCCTATCAGACATCAGTGAGAAAATCTGTCATAGCCTGCTGAACGCAGCTTAGATGTATTTTTTTCACCCTCAGTACATACCATGAGCTCCTACACCCTCCTTTCATTGACTTAACATTGAAACAAAGAATTAGAGAATTAGATCCAGTGGGCAGAGTATATAAGATAGTATTAAAATGTTTATCTAAAGTTTTCTTTGATTAATGCACACAGTTATTGTTGATTTCACAGAGCTGTGGGTCCATTTGAACCAAATACTTCTACTGATATTATGAATTCAGTTCATAAATTGTTTATTCACTGCCTGTGACATGAAAAGGGCTCTTGGGCTACAAGTATGGGGAAGCACAGGATGCATCTTATAAGAGCTTCAGTCATGAAGGGAGTAAAACAAATGTCCCTGTGATAAGAGGTGTCCAGGGATTTGGTTTTAGTCATACAAAGGTGGGATTTAACAGAGCATTCTGGTATTAAGATATATAACTGGGGAAATATTACCATATCAGAGAATCTTTAGGCAGCAATCATCATAAATATCTATTATAAAATACTCTTTTCAGGGCGCCTGGGTGGCTCAGTCATTAAGCGTCTGCCTTTGGCTCAAATCATGATCCCAGGGTCCTGGAATCGAGCCCCACATCAGGCTCCCTGCTCCGTGGGAGGCCTGCTTCTCCCTCTCCCACTCCCCCTGCTGTGTTCCCTCTCTTGCTGTCTCTGTCAAATAAATAAATAAAATCTTTAAAAAATAAAATAAAATACTCTTTTCTTTCTCAGAGAAATTCTTCAATAGCTAGCAAAAATGGTAATAATTGGGTATGATTTAAATGTCTATTTGTAAAATTTGTATTAAAATAATTTTGTGTTTAATAAATCTTTAGGAAGATAGATAGAATGCCTGTGCATACTATTTAGATTCTTTTACTACTGGAAAATGGTTTGTAGTTATGGTAGATTTAGCAAATGGCATAGTTATTGAATGGTTTGGTCAAAATCCTGAGAATGACTTATGGCTGTGACTTTTGAGCCACATCTTTTTTGTACAAAAGTGACTAATTAATATACTTAAACTTTACCTAAATTTTTAATGGCTTTAGAAATCAGAATGAAGAGTAAATTGGAATTAATATTAAATGAATTATAAATTGCCTTTGAAAACATATGCTTATGGGTATGGTTCACATTAATTATCAATTGCTGGTACATTATGATATTTTTAAAAATCTTTCATATTAACTGGCATGCAAGATGTAGTAAGCCAGTAGTAGTTGCTAATATTATTCTCTTGGGTATTCCTGATATTTGAAATACATTTGGTAACAAATGAAATATAAAATACACAGTAGAATCATTAAAGTAGATACGCTAAAATAGGAACATTATTTTAGACTTGGATATTTATATTTTGTACTAATTAGAGTTATATTTCATTTTGCAAATATTTAAATGTCTGGAGCTTTATTCACTCATGGATTTTCAGAAGATGACATCAGGAAGAAGACTATGAGAAAAATTAATTTATGGAAAAGATCTCCATATACTCATATCATTGATAGATTGACTTTTTAGTGTACGTACAGTATAATGTCTATAAATATAAACGGATGTAATGTATTACAAATAGAATAGACGAATAAATAGAAAATAGCACTTTTTTTCAAATACAAACTATATTAGATTGAATGGGTTTGCTTCAGAATCTTATTCTGAATCTCCTAAAGGTCATATCCATACTAAAAATGACTATCTTAGTCTGGTTGGAAATCTGTTTAACTGTTAAAATAGGGAGGAAAAACAGTCTTACTGAAAATGACTACATAGTGGGGGTACCTGGGTGGCTCAGTCAGTTAAGCATCCGACTCTTGGTTTCAGCTCAGATCGTGATCTCAGGGTCGTTAGATCGAGCTCTACACTCAGCTTGGAGTTGGCTTGGGATTCTTTCCGTCTCTCCCCCCGCCCCGCCCTTACACTCTCTCTTTCTCTCTCTAAAGTAAATAAATGAAATCTTTTAAGAAAGAAAAGAAAATGACTCCATAGAGCACCATTTGAGACTGGAAGTCCAAGGACAGGGTGATCTCAGTCACTTGGAATGTTGCCCTCATAGGTCCTCTACCTCTTAATGTAAGAAAGAATGTGAGTTCTGTTGTCTTTGGGGGATAGCCCCTGTTTGTTGCTTGCCAATTAAAAAAAATGAAAGATTAGGGTGATACCATGCTCAAGGAAAAATGATTGCCCAGCAGAAAAGTTTCTGAAAGTCCAGAAACCAAAATAGTGGTTGATCATGTCAGAATATGGCACTCATGGGGCCACCAGCTCTGCATTCCTTTGCAGTATAATTTGGTGTGTTTTGGCTGAGCCCTCTTTGAGCCTGTGGTGAACAGATGGGCCCAGGAATTACATAGGCACTCTTTGTATTTCTGTTATCAACCTAATGTTACACGTGTATAGATTGTGGGCTTTTGTCTTCCTTTTAGTGCATTAGTGCCTGCCAGTGAATGGTAATGTGCTTGAGTTTCCACCTTGTATTATCAAGTAGAAACTGTAGTGGGTTTAGCAGTTAAAATGCAGCTTCTAAGTTTTTCATTTGTTAGTAAGATATATTTTTTCATTTATTCTGCAGAAATAGCCAGGATGACGCAGTACAGTAAGGTGGGAAAATAGAAATATTTTTAACCCTCCATAAGTGGTGCATTTGATTTTAAACTCAAGACTGTATGGTAAAATATAAAAAGCCTGAATTTGTGATCATAGAGAATATACCCAGTGATACATGTCCTAACATTTCACCTTGCCATTCATTGCTTCAAGGGAAGAAGCAGGTTTCCTTACCTTTTATTCTTTCATAACTTTTCTCCTCCTCGTATTTTATCTGTATTTTGAGACATTCAAGAGTTTTTGTGATGCACCTGTGCATTTATTTTTAAACATTAAGCTTCCTTTCATGAAATGTTTTAAATTTCATGTTTCTGGGCGCCTGGGTGGCTCAGTTGGTTAAGCGACTGCCTTCGGCTCAGGTCATGATCCTGGAGTCCCGGGATCAAGTCCCACATCGGGCTCCCTGCTCAGCAGGGAGTCTGCTTCTCCCTCTGACCCTCCCCGCTCTCGTGCTCTCTCTCTCTATCTCATTCTCTCTCTCAAATAAATAAATAAAATCTTTAAAATAAATAAATAAATAAATTTCATCTTTCTTTTTAAGAAGACAATCCTGTAAGTTTAATTTGCTGAAAATGGTCATCTCCAAAAGCATCATTTGTACAGTTTCCGGCAAATATCCTTAGCATTATTTGCAAGGTAAAATAGGTAACTATAATGAAAAATACTAAGGAAAGGAAATTTGAATCCTACAATTAGTTCAGATGATGCAGTTTAATTCAGTAGGTGTTTTTCAGGCAGTGCGTGCCAGATGTCATTCCGTGGAATTAGTGAATGTGAAACCTAATAATTGCCCTTCTTTGAGGATCTCTTAGTAGTGTGCATGCATTTTCTCACTTCTCTTCATAATATCTGAGAAAGCTGAACAGCTAGGGAAGAGATTCAGGAACAAAGCTAAAACGTATCTAAAGCTACCCACCGCCCCAGTAATACCACAGCGTAAGGTGTGGTAATACAGCTAATACTCAAGTACTTTACAGCGGGTAACTCAAACTTCCTAACAGCTCTTTGAGATCACTGCTGCTACTTTTCCGGATGAGGAAATTAAGGCACAGAGAGGGTAAGTAACTTACTTGCGGCCCCACAGTTAGTACATGGCAGTTAAGTCTTTGTACTTGACTACTAACCCCTACAAAAATGTCTAAGTAGTTAGGAAAATTGCCACCTCGTTTGCCTGTTAAATTGCGTGGAAAAGCGTTAGATTTCATTTGATAGTTAAGACTCAGTTTTGTATATATTGGTGGGCTAGCCGAATTGGTTGTACAAGTAAATGATGGTTAAGTATTTAGATACCTAAACCTGCTACTCTCTTTGTATAATTGGCAGTTATTTCTCGTTAAGACATTTTTAAACTTGATTAATTTGTTTTGGATTCATATTTCTACATTATGGTTAGTTTTTTGTGCAGAAGCGCCATTTGAGGGAAAAACTTTCCACACCTAAGAGTTCTTAATATCCTTCAGGTACATCTTTCTACTCTACTCACTGTGTAAAGGATATTAATGTTCTTGAATAGACCTGCTTTTTTCCATCAATCATTTTGTTTTAATATTTTGGACAAATTCGGGAGTTTGAAGATAATTAAACACCAAATAGAGTTAAAAGCATTTTGTTCAAGAGATCATTAAGATTGTAGAAAGCAACAACCAGTTGGTTAATACAGCAAAATATATAAAGTTTACCTTTACTCTTTATGGCATAGGGAATGAAGAACTGTGTCCTGGGGTTGGGTGGGGGACCTTTTATGCCTGTAGGTGTTTGGTATCGCTCAGCATAAAATTCTCCATGAACCAGGTTCAAGGACATTAGCAGCAAAAGGGCTGTTTGTGGCAACATGTTCTCAGATGGCTTCTGAAAAACAGAAAAGAATAACTTCCTGTTACTGACCTGTTTTATTTGTCTGGTGTTGGACACATGAATTCTTTATTTTGTTAACTACCTTTTTTACCTTATCCTGTTTTTAATATATTCCATAAACTGGAATTAGAAATTTTTAGTTATATGAATATATGACTTAAGTTGTTAGTGGAAACCACATTCAAGCAATCAAGTAAAACTGAAGTGATTTTTAAAGAAGAAATATAGAAACCAGAATTAGATGCCTGTATTAATAATTCAAGGTCTTTAACATAGGTTGAAATATCCAGTAATTTCAAAATAAACTAAATAGGACATACTTTTACAAATATGGTTTTATTAGGACTGTCTTTTTATAGAGACTGCTAAGGATTAAACTTTCTGAGTACACTTTAGTGGAAAGTCACTTTTTTTTTAGTGAAAAAAAACAAATAGTTAATTTATCGAGGCTCGTTTCTAAACAGGCTAACATGGAAGTCCACCAGAGCATCAGGTCATAGACTTACCTGGATGCCAGAAGTTCCTGGAGGTGGTTTCTTGGCAGCTTTTCTGAGCCCTCCTGTGTCCAGGTGAGCAGTGTCTGCACACTGGTACCTTCTCCAGAGCTGTCCTGCAGTATTTATACTCTTTCTCCCTTACTTCATGAAGTTCCCCTGAGTTTAAGCTCCTCCCCCCGAGAAGTGGAGAGTACTAATTATAGTGGAAAGTTCTATTGGGCAGGCATACAAGATCAGGTTGGGCTCTCTTTCCTTGTTTTCTTGCTGAAAAATAAACTCTTTGTCTTAAATATATATTAATAGTTTTAACCATGTACCATCTTTTCTGAGTTTTTATTTTAGAAGTTACTACTCAGATATTTAGGTTGGTTCATGATGGGATGATAATACGACCTTTGTATTTTTGAAAGCACATTCTTGTGTTATTTGGTTGAAAATATTTGGTAGTATATAAAAGTAGGAGAGGAAGTCTTTTGGAGGGGTGTGTGTGGATTTAAACCATCCTCTAAATTCTTCAATTATGACATAAGGCCCTCAGTGTGTCCGTTAATGTTCCTAAATTTTTATGCAGATAGCTTACTCCAATTCTTACTTACTTTTGAGCTTGAGAAAAACAATTAAAATGTAGGTATGTTGTTTTGTATCTTAGGATTTAATGTAAGTCCTTAGGATTTTAATGTAAGTTAATAAGAGAAATTTTAAATATGTTAATATCTACTTTAATTTTTACATATTAAATATTTTAGTTTTCAAACAGAGGCAAGACGTCCATGAATTTGATAGTAGAGTTAGCAGTATAACTATCCTGAAGGATTTGGACTCTTTATTTATAACACAATATGTTCAGTAAATAGCTTCAGGTTTTATTGCTTAATTTTGGATTTTACTTTAGAGTTGTAGTAGAGATGGCAAAAGCCTTAAGACATGATAATGTCATACCATGTCTGATGAGATTGTTGTGTTCATTTCAGAAGAAAAAAATTCCTCAAACTTTGCTTTCAGCTTTTTAAAAATATCAGTGGCTTACCTTACAATTTCCTTCAGGAATCTTGATTCAGCCCAGTTAGAAACATTTTTCCCCCAAAGATGAAAGTAAACATTATCATTGTCATTTTCAACACTTAGAATTCTCTTTAACAATATTAGGGGACTCTTAAAGTCAGTTTTCAGGATCCTAAAAAATCTAATACAAACAGGACATTGAGAGACCAAATTTTGTATCTTATTTAATTTCATTGTTTTGGAGCTAAGTGAAATCAACTGTACAGGTTAAGTAGGTGAGAAGGAAAATTCCGTAACAGGCATAAATAACAACATTTTTAAAACCTCTGCAGAATTAAAGTAGAATGGTTTCAGGACTGACTGATAATTGAAATAATTTAGTGTTTGACCAATGGATGGAATAAAGGTTTGTTCTTTTTCTTGTCCCTTTCTCCTCTCCTACATATAATTTTCTGTATTTTTTAGACTGAGCCTTTATAGAAGGGTAAATGGATAGCTCCCTTCACTGACTGCCTTTCTCCTAACTCTCCCATTTAAACCTTTCATTGGTTGCCATGTTTAAAAATCTACACTGTCCTATATGTCTCTATATAATATTCATAGATACATATGAAATATGACCTTTATATCAGTTCAGATTAACAGGAGAATTTGAAAATTTATATTCTCATCATTCTTTCATCACTTGGAGAATGTCTATGGAACAGCTTTTGTAATTATTATATGTGCTCTACTATGTCTTTAAGATACCTCAAAAGATGAGTAAGAGAAATGGCTGCCTTCCATCTACTTGTGGTTCATTTGGATAAGACTGTGAAAAAGTAGGTGAGGTTACATGGATGCTCTTGAAGGCTAGGCTGTAGAATTTGGGGGTTTTTGTTTTGAATTTGTTTTAAGGAATTATTACAAGTACATATTCTAGTATTTTTGTATGTCTGTATGGATACACACACACACACACACACATTTATTTATAATTGAGACTGTTACCCTGTTAGATAGCATTCATGTGGAAGTACAGAAGATTAATTCTCAGCTCTTCGTGCTGTGCACCTGTGTAGACCATTTGTTCATCTGTGGCTACTCAAGCTGTTTTCCGGGCTTCTCACCTCAAACTCTCTAGGTGTCTGTTAGACAATGAAAAGGTTGGGCTAGGTTTCTAAGCTCCTCCCAGCTTTAAAATTAGAGAATTCTTGTGTTTGAGGTGTTTTGCTGTTCCCCATGGTGAGACAGCGGGCTTGGCTCTGTTTAGTACTTATTAGAGACAAAGTCCATACCAGGTGGTCATATGCCTTCTTTTGGGGATATGTAAATACATGTGGGTATTTGTCGATCTATATTCCCCTTTAACTTTGGAAAATGTGGTGTCTTTGTTGGATAAGGCTTGGACATTCAACCCTTTCTGCAAATAGTATACTTATTTCAGCACAGGGAATCTGACTGCTATTTGCTTTGTTAGTCACATAAGAAGTACTGTCTTGTCCAAAGCAGATTGTAGAATCAGAATATTTGCTAGCCACACCCCACCCAATTGTGTATTTAAAACTATTTTTATTCTGGGAGCTTACTTGTAGCTGTTTGAAGTGACTAGTCTGTGGCTTTATGATGAAAACCCATTCCATTTAAAACAGAAAGCCATGCTCTCTAAACTCAGTAACCTAAGTGCATTTTTATAATATCAAATATGAATGTTTTTTGCACATTTAGCATTTAGCTGCTCTAAGCTTGCCTATTCATTTTCACTACCAAGGGTTAGTCATTAATTCACCAAATATTTTTTGAGTACCTCTTATGTATCCAGCATGGATATAAAAAGTGGGTGAATAATGTGCAGCCCCCACCTTTACTGGGTTTGAACAGTGGTCCGCAGTCTTTAAGGGACATGACACGGTTCCTTCAGTCTTCGAGGTTCGGTGATATAATGGTAGTTCCGAGATTATATTGTGAAAAAGCTCTTCAGGTGATCACAGTGGACTCCTAAGTTGGAATGTCTTGGTCTGGTATTGTTCTATAACCACCTTGTTAATATTAGCTACATAGTTTTTTGTCATTTTTGTGCATATACTTTTTAACTTTATTGTGGAAAATTTTAGTCTTATACAGAAATAGAGATTAGTTACAGTGAGTGCTAGGTACCCCCCGCCCAATTTAAACTAATCTCAACTCCCTGCCACTTAATCCCTCCATTCGCCATACGTCAAATTGTGGACAAATAGGGGCGCCTGGGTGGCTCAGTCAGTTGAGCGTCTGCCTTCGGCTCAGGTCATGATCCCAGGGGTCCTAAGATCCAGCCCCATGCACAGCAGGGAGTCTGCTTCTCCCTCTCCCTCTGCCCCTCCCTCCCTTCCCTGCTCATGCTCTCTCTCTTTTGCTGTCTCGCTCACTCTCTCTCTAATAAATAAAATCTTTAAAAAAATTGTGGACAAATACATAGTATCCCAGTTCACCTATGAATATTCAGTATACTTCTCCAGAAAATGAGTCATTTTTCTCTAAAACAAAATCTTCATCATACCTAAAAAATTAGCCATTTCTTAATATTATCAAATCCTTTAGTCCACGTTCAGATTTTCCCAGTTATCTTAATATATGTACACGCACGTACATGCATATGTAACACATACATACATGCATATGTATGTCAGTGCACACGTATATACACATAAACATATAGAGAGATATACCCACGTATGTACAGTATGTGTATATATGTACATAACATATTCGAATGTTTTTATTGATTGATTTACTGTTTGTTCAAATTAAGTTCATGGATTGTCCATAATTTATATGTTCCTGTTAATGTTTTCTCTCCATGTCTTTTTATTTCCTTTGCAGTTTGTTGAAAAACTGGGTCATCTGTTCTGTACAATTTCCCACAATTTGGATTTTGTTGTCACTTAAAATACTTTTCTGTACCCTATATTTCCTGTAGATTGGTAGTTAGATCTAGAGGCTTGATCTCCTTCAGGTTTGAGATGTACACACAAATACTTTTTTAGCAAGTACACTTCTTTTTTTTTTTTTTAAAGATTTTATTTATTTATTTGAGAGAGAGAGAGCACAAGAGGGGGGAGCGGGAGAGGGAGAAGCAGACTCCCCGCCGAGCAGGGAGCCCGATGTGGGACTCGATCCTGGGACTCCAGGATCATGACCTGAGCCGAAGGTAGTCGCTTAACCAACTGAGCCACCCAGGCGCCCGCAAGTACACTTCTTTATAGACCGTGGTATGTGGTACATTTCAATCAGGAGGCCCTTCATTGCTGGTTGTCTTTTGTTTTGTGGTGTTGCTAGGCATTGATCATTACCTAGATTCATTATTTCATTGGAGGTTACAGAATGGTAGTATTTGAATTCTATCATTCTTCCTGTGTTTATTAGCTAGAATACTTCTATAAACACTCCTTCATTAACTACTTGGTTACCTTGAAGTACATAGAAAAAACAGGAGAATTGCCTTTATCAATGTGCAGCCTAATAAGCTTATTTTCCTAGCATCCTCCAGAGGTGACCCTGTGAGGTGTTTGAGAGTCATTATAAACTCATGGATTTAAACGTATTTTATGTGTTTAAAATCCATGATAGTTATTACTGTTATTGCTCAGATTTTTTCCCTGTCTTTGGTCAGCAATATACTGACCAGTATATTAAACTATACTAAAATTCCCAATTCTCATGACAGTAACAGAGTTACTCACTTGCTTTGTTCCATAACACTCACAATTTCTCAGTAACAATTCCAACATTCACACCACAATATTGAAAATAGTTTAAAATTATTTCTGCAGTTCTTTTAGTATTTCTACTAGAGCTATATAGTCAAATTACCATGCTTTTGAGTCAAAACAGCCATAATGCTACCCACTCAATTCAGTGTTAGGTTTATTTGTTTCATCTTGCTTTCAATTTTTAGAAATGTTCTTTTTTTAAATTTAATTTTGTTTTATACTTTCCTAAAATACTTGTTTCCAGTGTATGCTGATAAATGTTTCACAACTGGCTTGGAGGTCGGGAGCTATGTTTGCTGATATCCATGATGTAATTCCTCCTACTGTGGCCAGTTTCAGGCTACCAAGGTAAAGACAAGTGACTCACAAAATACCTGAACATTTATCAAGCACCAGTACAAGCCAGCTTCAGCTTATACTGCATATTTCTCAATTCAAATTTATAAAACCAGGAATATTCAAAGAAGCCTGGCTTCTATTACTGACCTGTCCACCCTCTTTCACCCTCCTTCTATAACCTTTTTTAAAAATCTTTTTTGGTGGGGCGCCTGGGTGGCTCAGCCGTTAAGCGTCTGCCTTCGGTTCAGGTCTTGATCCCAGGGTCCTGGGATTGAGCCCCACATTGGGCTCCCTGCTCAACGGGGAGCCTGCTTCTCCCTCTCCCACTCCCTCTGCTTGTGTTCCTGCTCTCGCTATCTCTCTCTCTGTGTGTGAAAATAAATAAATAAAATCTTTAAAATAAGTAAATAAATAAAAAAATAAAAATAAAAAAATCTTTTTTGGTTTATACTTTTATTATTTTTTAAAATAGGTATTCATTCATATCTCCTTCTAACTTCTTGGATAAATGGCATAACAAAATACATACTATATGCTACCTTATTTTATGTAATAGTTTGTCTTGGAGATCATTGCATAGCATTATGTAAAGATGGTCCACATTTCCTTTTTCCAGCTGCATAGTACTCCACTGTATGATCATACTGCAGTTTTACACACGTTTCCCTGTGATGGGCATATGTGTTATTTCCTCTCTCTTGCCATTACAAATATTTCTACGGTGGATTAGTTTGTATGTGTGTATTTTTTGGCCAGAATATCTTCAGAAGAGATTTTTAGAACTGGGAATCATAGATCAAAGGGTAAATGCATATGTAATTTATTACATGTCATTAGACTCCCCTGCATAGGTCTTGTGTCATTTCACATTTCCACCGGCAAAATATGAGTGTTTCCTTACAGCATCACCAGCAGGATATGTTGTTTAGATTTTGTTGCATTTTTAGATTTTTGCCCATTTTACACATGAGAACTGGAATCTTGGTCTAGTGGTGATTTTGATTCTTCTTACAAAGCATATGGTTGAGCATCTTTTCATGTAGTTAAGACTGTACTCCTAGCTCACTTTTCTGGAAGTGTTCTCTGTCTTAGGAATATAAACCTCTTTTCCATGGTAGAGTTTGCACATGTTCTTCCCAGTTTGTCATTTGTCTTTTTTGCTTATGAACGTTTTTTTATTTTAAAATTCAAAATTTTCTTTTAAGATCTATATACTTTTTTTGTTCTGTTTTATTTTAAAGATTTTATTTATTCATTTGTCAGAGAGAGAGAGAGAGAGCACAAGCAGGGGGATGGGCAGAGGCAGAGGGAGAAGGAGAAGCAGGCTCCCCACTGAGCAAGGCGTCCGATGCAGGGCTCGATCCCAGGACTCTGGGATCATGACCCGAGCCGAAGGCAGACACTTAACCAACTGAGCTCCCCAGGCGTCCCAAGATCTATACACTTTTTTTTTTTATTAAAGATTTTTATTTATTTATTCATGAGAGACAGAGAGAGAGGCAGAGGGAGAAGCAGGCTCCCAAGGAGCAGGGAGCCCGATGCGGGACTCGATCCCAGGACGCTGGGATCATGACCTGAGCCGAAGGCAGACGCTTAACCATCTGAGCCACCCAGGCGCCCGATCTATACACTTTTGATTCAGAATATTATTGTTCTTTCATAGATGCAGAGCTATAAGGAACATGAGAGGTCATCTAGATCAATCATCTCATTCTTCAGAGGAGGAAACTGACTGTTATGTTCTGAATGTCTCCTTCCCTAATGTCTAATTGAGTTAAATATCTGAAGTGAAGAGCTGTTGACACGAGAGCCCAATGAAAGAAAGCACCACCGACTAAGCTAATATGTTCATCTCCTTACCCAAGGAGGATACTGATTTTCCTGTGTCTCCCTAATCCTTCAGTCTTTCAGCAGTGGAAACGGGAAAGGTGCCCAGAAGTGTATTTGGGGCACTGGGAGACCCACAGCGTCCACCACCACCTCACAGTACATCATTCCTCTTGAAAAGAATTTAAAAGAACATTCGTAGGTGCTATTACAGAGCCCAGGAGCTAAAAATGATCTATTTGTGTAAATAGTCTAATGTGGCTTGGTGGTTAGATACCTGCTGAAGGCTTGAAAGGAGAAATTCATGCATAAACACAGGTGTTTATGAAACCCCTGAAACTTCAGGCCAGGTCAAGAAAAACTGAGAGTCATTTAAGGAGTTTGAACAAGGGCTTTATATTCTATTTTCTGTTACACATAAATTGCTACATTACTTAAAGAACTCATAGTTTTGTGCCACAGGCGCTTAATGACGTCACCATCTTTCCAGAGTAACCTGCTGAGTTAATAATATAGAGCGTCGTGGCTCCTTGACCTCCGATCTTCTTGGCCACCCAAGAGGCTCTCGGCTATTCAAACACGTTCCTACTCTATTTACAAGTTCCGCTTTCACACACAGCCTCTGCTAAGTTGGAAGGAGAAATTAGACAGCAAGTTAAAGTGTTGAAAATTACCATTTTTAATTGGTGAAGACACTTTCTATTTGAATCTTTTTACTCCCCTGCTTTTTATCATACTTTAAACAACTCCAGAGTCACCAAGTACCTGTTGGTACAGAGTACCTAGAGGGTACCTGAGTACCTGTCGTTACAAAGCAAGGTATCTGTGCGTGGCAGCACAGACCGTCAGGAACCCCATCCTTGAGACTGTTGCTCGTGCAGCTCTTTAACTTACTCATAGTAAGAACTGCAGTGCATTCCAGAGTTTTCAGTTTAAGTAATGCTGGGCCCTACTCTACTTAGCCTTTGAGCAAACAACTTTGTTACCTGCCTGACAGACCTCTGCCCCTAACTGGGAGCTGATGCTAAAAGACTACTCTTGCTGCCATCTCTGGCCCATCAGTTACCCTGGCCAGGTCGCCTGCCTCCTTACACCTGGTTTCCTCATCAGTGAAAGCCCTAACATCTGCTCACTTGCTTTCAGATTTTTTTTTTTAAGATTTTATTTGAGAGAGAGCACACACGGGAGAGAACCTGAGCAGTGGAGAGGGGCAGAGGGAGAGGGAGAAGCAGACTCCCTGCTGAGCAAGGAGCCTGACATGGGGCTCGATCCCAGGACCCTGGGATCTTGACCTGAGCCAAAGCCTTAACCAGTTGAGCCACCCAGGTGCCCTCTTGCTTTCAGATTTTAAAGGTAATCACTATTTACAGAAAATGTAGGAAATAGAAAAGAAAAGAAAATTTGTACACCATAGAGATATAATGACTCTTAATAGTGGTGTTTTTCTCCAGTGACCCTCTTGGTGCTAAAATTCTATCAATTATCTTTAATCACCCAAGAGTCAAAATAACTCTTGCCACTTCTGATGGACAGTAAGGCTGGTAGACATGTTACAGTCCTATCCTGTTTTCTGTTATTTGTATTGGTTAGGAAACTTGGAAGGTGAGATAAGATATATGTGATGTGGTGGAACAGTGCCTGGGAATGCTCAATAAATCCGAATGATGATGATGTCAAAGAAGTAAATATCTCTGATTTATACTTGATTCCCTCTATACCATCAGTCTTCTCAAATGGTTGCCAGACTTTTTTTGAGCCTCTGCTGCGTGCCAGTTGCTAGATTAGATGCTGCTAACTGCTAATGATGCTCTTAGTGTCATGGGGAGACAGCAAACATAGCCTCTTACAGCCTTTGCTTTGGTTTCTTTTAGAATCTAGAATTCATGGGGTGCCTGGGTGGCTCAGTCAGTTAAGCGTCTGCCTTCTGTCCAGGTCATGATCCCGGGGTCCTGGAATTGAGCCCCACGTCGGGCTCTCTGCTCAGCGGGGAGCCTGCTTCTGCCTCTCCCTCTGCCTGCCACTCTGCCTACTTGTGTGCATTGCTGTCTCTCTTGGCAAAATGAATAAATAAATTCTTTAAAAAAATAAAATTAAAAAAAAAGAATCTAGAATTCACAGATTCTGGCATGAAAGGCAATCCAGGTTTCAGTCATCAAACTGTGTTCTCTCACCATACTCATTTCTGAATATAACTCCAGGACTGTGGGTCATTTATCATTGAAACGCCACTCTGTGCAGGTGGTGCTTGGTACAAAGCATGAACTTCATAAATATTTGTTAAACGCAGGGACTAAGAGTTTTAGGACACCAGATTTCAGTATTTATTGAGTGTGGGCATTTTGCCTCACACTTGTGGGCACCCAGAGGTGGGGCCTTTTGCACAGTGCTGGTTTGGGTCTGGGTCTTTTCAGTCCATGTCCTACCTTAAAATAACTCTGAATTCTTGCAAGAGGTCCCAGCATGAACAAGTGCTTCCCACAACAGCTTGCACAAAAGATGTTAACTGTGGCTGCTGTCTGTCCAGTGATTCTGTCCAACCAAGAATTTGGGAGTTAGATTTTCCAAAGACAGTGTTTCTCAAGGTAACCATGACAGGCGTATAGAGTTAAGGGAGGGGTCCAGGACAGGGGCTGAGATGGAGAGAGAGAGAAAAAGGAGAGGAGCCTGGACTCTGGGGAATTTAAAGGGATTTCTTTAAATGTCTCAGAACCTGAATGTTAACAGTTTCAGAGCAACTTTGTATATATATGCCTGTGCTTCATTTTCAAAATTTCCACACTCATCCATACCCCATCTACTTGTGGATACATCAGTTCATTCAGCTCCTCAGGAAATTAGATATAGAATATTCTATGCCAGGAAATAAAAATGGGCTCATAGGCTACAGACAGCATTTATTGATTCTTTCCTTTCTCAAAAACTACCTGTTAGCACCTTGTCTTTTGAATGAAAATACATGACATTTAAGGGGGGAAATGTTATTATTTGGAAAGAGAGTACTAGATGACATTTTAGAACACCAGAGTTTGTAAGATGAATAATTCGAGAATCACATTGAGCATCACTAAAAAATGAATTTTAGAGCTGCAGGAGACACTAATCTCAAGTTAAGTACCAGAAACTGGTATTTAAATTTTATTCATAGCAGCCTTAAACCCTTTTTTTTTTTTAAACCAACTTCATGGGGCACCTGGGTGGCTCAGTCGGTTAAGCGACTGCCTTCGGCTCAGGTCATGATCCTGGAGTCCCGGGATCGAGTCCCGCGTCGGGCTCCCTGCTCGGCAGGGAGTCTGCTTCTCCCTCTGACCCTCCCCCCTCTCATGCTCTCTCTATCTCATTCTCTCTGTCTCAAATAAATAAATAAAATCTTAAAAAAAAAAAAAAAAACTTCATGTAAGTCCTCTAGATTACAACAAGAGAGCTATGGGTTATACCTGTTACTTAGCAAAAGTATATTTGGGCAGAATTAACTTTTTCTTATTAAAATCTTATGCAATAGGTCATGTGATTACTTAATGAACAGTATAACTTCTATTACCAGAAAGTATTTTTCACAAGTTACATTGACTATAATTCAGTTGAAAAAAAAGTTTTTTAGCTATGCTTCAGGTGCTACTCCAACTTGTGGATCAACATACCACCCTTGGTCGTGTTTTTACAAATACTCTTATTTACTAAGCCAAGATATCTTTTATAAAATGGATGTGTGCAATACATACAAGTTTGTAGGCAAAACCAGATACCTTTTAGAGTTGTGAAATCTGTCAGGGAATGTCCAGCTGAATAGCTAACATTTCTTAAGCTCTTACCATGTGCTAGGTACAATTCATCTTTATTTCATTTACTCCTTGTAGCAGCGCATAAAATAGGTACTGTTATTATCCCCATCTTTAGACATGAAAAATTGAGGCCCAGAGAAGGTAAGCATCCGAGCCAAGATCACAGGGTAGGTGATGGTAGAGTTACGGTTTTCTATGGATCTATGTTAAGGATTTATGAGGAATCCAGTGTAATTCTGCATATCCGACTATTCAATACAGAACTCCTGCGTGGGCTGTTTTTTGTCAAAAAAAAATTTTTTTTCTTTGTCAAAAATTTGTGTGCAAGTGCAATTCTTCACTTGCTTTCCAGATCATGATCTCAGATTGGTAGAAACTGTTTTTCATTAATTCCGTTTAATTCAGATTTTGCTAAATAAAAAAAAGAAACTTCAATTAGTGCTAATGGTGCTTATCCTGAAGAAATGTCAATATGCTTAGTTCATAGCACATCATGGCCTTTTACAATGACTGAAAAGGAGGGTGGGTTTACCAAAAAATTCTCAGTGTTTTGGGAGACATTCCACTTCTTACTAATATTTTAATCCTAACAATGGATAAACCATAGTAAAAGTTAAGAGATTATTTGTTCTGAAAAAAGAGATGCCATTTAAGAAACCTTAATGTGGGATTCTCAACTTTGAAGAGTTTGATGATTTTTGGAAGAAAAAAGCTTTTTATAAACTGATTTATAATTTGAATTCTCTTATAATTTATATCTTAGTGACCTTTGACCTACTTTTTCAAATGCTAGTATTTCTTTAGGATCAAAATAACTGGACTTTGAGCTCATGATTAATTCCTATGTTTAATTCACTTCTGCCCTTCAAGTGGAAAATCTGGCACCAGAAACCTTAAATACATTTAAAATTTAGTATTACCCAGTTTTGAACTAGCACTAACACACTATCAAAGAATCTTTTTTCCTCCAAATTTAGGTAAGTTCAGTATTGTGTATAATATAGAAAGTTGTGTTCCAATATAAAGTTTCATTAGTATAACACCACTTCTTAACTTTGAGTTCATAGCAGTTTCATTAGTTAGAATTAGTTTTAGACATAATTTCTAAGTGGAGTTGATCAGGTGGCATGGTATCTATATGGGATTTTGCAAGACATGGCACCAACTTACAAATGCTAATGAGGTACATCTAGAATTTCACTTTTGGATCCTCATATTTTTATAGAATTTTATAATTAGCACAAGTTAAAAATGACAGGATTGTCTTTTTTAAGATTTTATTTATTTGAGAGAGAGAATGTGAGCGGGGGGTGGGTGGAGAAGGAGAGAGAGAATCTCAAGCAGACTCCTCACTGAGCATGGAGCCTGACATGGGGCTTGATCTCACAACCCTGAGATCATGACCTGAGCCAAAACCAAGAGCCAGGGGCTTAACTGACTAAGCCACCCAGGTGTCCCAGGATTGTTCTTAATTGCAACTATGATGTTAAGAGAATAAGGATACTTAGATTTTTTCCATTTTGCCTCCAGGCCTGCTTTTGGTTTTATTTCCCCTAAACCATAGTTTCTCACATTGGTAAATACTAGTTTCTAATTGCTTTTGAATTTTGCAACCAGTAGGATTTATATAATTGCAGCCAAGAAAAGCTTAAAAGCTTAATTTAGGAAAAGACATATTGATCATATATGACACATAAAATAATGCAGTTACAAAAGATAGATGTATGCTTCCAGTATAAAGCACAACTGTAAAAAGTGCAGATTAATGAGAAAATAATTATTTGACAAAAAATTCTAGTAGGAGAATTTAGGAGGGAAACATAGAGTTTTGTAGCCTATGGGAAACATCTGACCTTACTTATTACCAAATGTGGGTTTTGGGGGGTGAAAGCTCTCATTCTGTTAAGTAACA
This sequence comes from Mirounga leonina, assembly GCF_011800145.1. NCBI lineage: Eukaryota > Metazoa > Chordata > Mammalia > Carnivora > Phocidae > Mirounga > Mirounga leonina. Next base: position 70,810,333 of record NW_023270807.1, read on the forward strand.
GTTCATGGGTAATTAACTTAAAGGCTCAAAATTCTGTGTTATTTGGCACAAATGTTGGTTAAACGCATGTAGATTTTAGGTAATAAAATTATTGTTTAGGAGTGCCCAGGTGACTCAGTCAGTTAAGCATTATTGATGTTTGATTTCGGCTCAGGTCATGATCTCAGGGTCGTGGAATTAAGCCCAGGTGGGGCTCCTCACTCAACAGAGAGTCTGCTGAAGATTTTCTCCCTCTCCCCCTGCTCTCATGCATGCACACACCCTCTCTAAAATAAATAAATTGTAAAAAATTAAAATTCTAAAAAATAATAATAAAGTTATGTTTAAATGATTCTATTTAAAAGCTGATTTCACAATAATATTGAAAAATATTGTATTTGAAAGCCATCTATTCTTAGATCTTATTTTACCCTTAATATTGATACAAAAATTCTTGAATATTTTAATGCCTATTATATGCTACAATGTAGCCGTACTAAACTGCTTTTAAAATGCTCTTGACTGTGTTAATGCAGTGTTAATAAATTTGTCAGAATTTTAAAAAACATCTCATGACAGTAAAGAGCACTTCCATGTTTTTAAATTTAACTGTATAACACTTTACTCTAGGATCCGGTTTTTCAAGTGAGAAGTGTACTTGGGGACCATGTTTATGAGCTATGTGGTTCTTTAGATGTTTCTTGACTTGGAAGGAAAGAGGGAAATAAGAATTCAACTTTGTTTTGCTTAAGAGATATTATAAATATTAAGTCATCTTCTTCACAGTAAGGGCCATTTGTATAAAAGTTATCTGTCTACAAGAGCCTAGTAAAGCACTTGGGTCTTCTGTTGGTCATTTTTAAATATCATTCTGTGATTATCACTGTAGTTAGATCTGATTCGACTTTGCCTTCATATTGGGCTTATATCTACTGACAGATCTTCTGTGTGTTAGATACTTTACTTCTCTCATTGGACCCACAAGAACCTTATGTGATAGATATATTAGCCTTCTTATTTTGTGTGGAAGGATACCAAAGCCCGAGAGCTTGATGGAATTAACACAGGTTCAACAAGCCAGTGAGTGGCAGAGCAGAGAGTTTGCGTATCAGGTTTAAAGGCTACATTGGCATTTTCCACAAGAGTATGCATGCTATCAGGTACTTTTAAATACTCTTCTTTTTTTTAATTTCCTTTGATTGTTGCTGAAATCAATCAACTCTTGCCCAGGTTCCACCCCTTGTACACTGTAGCTGAAATGCTAACAGAGCAGTACATTTGGCTAATATGCTTTCTCAGAGTAGAAGCAACTGCTTTGCTCTCGTGGCCACATTGGGCCTCTCTCCCTCTTCTGCCTTACATTGTTGCTTTCCATTGTTTTCAAGAACAAAGACCCCTTTTTATCAATATTTAAAATTGAGAAAGCTTTGAAACATACATAGTATACATGATTTTTTTAATACAAAAAGCAATAATACGAACACAGTGAACATACATACACCTGCTACCCAGCTAAAGAAACCTCCATTACTATTGCTTTTGAGGCCCCTGTGCACACACCTCCCTGATTGTGTTCCCTGAATTCCCTGTGTAGGTAACTCCGCTGAATTGGGTGTCTGTCATTCCCTCTGTCTCCAGGGAAGGTCTGCCCTCCCACATCCCATGCCCAAAAACACACATGTACATATCCCACAATGACTTTTGTTGTCACGTTTTCAAATTATGCTTAAAGGTATTGGACTGTGTGTGTGCTTTTGCAACTTGTTTTTTTGATATGACATTGTTTTTGAGATCTATCCATATTAATGTGTGTAGTAGTTTATTCATTTTTCACTGCTATATACATCTTCCCATTAGAGTAATTAGAATTTATTTTTGTCCATTTGATGATGGATATTTTAGCTAAGTTTTATTTGTTTGCTGTTAAAATAATGCTGCTTTAAACATTTCTATACATGTTCCCTGGCTACCCACAAAAGAATCTTTCTAGTGAGTTTTATCTAGAAGTGGGATACTGAATATACATATTTTCTGTTTCACTGGCAAATGCCAATTGTTTGCTAAAGCCATTTTATGTTCTACTTGTAGGGCATAAGAGTTACAACCACCTTGTATTATCTAAATTTTAAAGTTTGCCAATCAGTAGTTATAAATGCCATCTCATTAGATTTTTATTTATATATTCTTGATTTCTAATGAGGGTAAGCATAGTTTCATATATTTGTTGGTTGTTTGTGTTTACTCTTCTCTCAATGCCTGTTTATACCTTTGCTCATTTTTTATTGGGTTGTCTTTAATTTTTTAGCATTCCTTACATATTTTAGATATTAATTTTCATTAGTTATATGTGTTGCAGATGTATGGCACCTTTTGTGTTATCTGAAGCTACCATCTAGCCAAGAAAGACTATTTTTAAAAATAGTTCATTGAGACCCAGTAAGTTATTTATGTTACCTTTTTCCCCAACTTTCCAGTGGGACTTCAAGGTATTGTATCTCTGTGAAAGATGGTGGAGAAAAATTTTTCCTTTTATGACTTTCCTTTCTCTAATAAAAGTAGATGATTGTTCCTATTGTAGAATTTGCAGTTCTAAGATCACTTGTAAAGGTTCTGTATAAATCACTAACAGAAGCTTATGTTTAACGTTTGAAATCAAGTAAAAGGTGTATTTCTTTTTGTGCAATAACTAGCATCACATTTTCTGGATTGGAGTCCTAATTATTTCAATAAGTGATTTTCTGAGAAAAACACTATAAATATGAGATGTTTTTAGTCTAGAAAATGTATAGGAATTACTTTTTCAGGAAAAATTTCAAGTTACTTGAATGAAAAGACAAAAAGGATTTATTACCTCTTATTTTCATTTAATAGCTGATTTGTAGTACATGATGCAAATGGAATTGATGCTAGGATATTATTCCATTTTACTTTGACATTTGTACAACTTTATGTGGGGGCTAAATGGATACTGTTTCTAAAATATGAGACTAATATTCACAGGTGTTCTAATTTATTTTTAGAATTTGTGTGACCAATTTTAGTAATTTAAGTTTAAAAGACAAGAATACTACAAACACCATTTTTGGTTTTTTTAACCTTAAAAAAAGTTACCTGGCATATTCTTAGAAGAAAGTAGGGGTTGCATTGAGTTGAAAAAAAACTTTTTTTTGATACCATAAAAACCAAAACCACATGCAGCCTGATTTGGCTACTAAAAAAGCATCTCTGTAGTTTCAGGTTTCATATTTTATATTTAATGACGTATTTTATATATCGTCAATGCCAGTTTTATTCAAACTTATTTTTCACTCTTAAAACATTAAATGAGCTTGTAACTTGCTTCTAATAATTTTGTTGAAATTTGTTGGAATCTGAAAATAAACATGTACAGGAAAAGGAGATCTTTTGTTTATAGTGTGTGGCAAAAATCAAGGTTTGTACTTATAGTTGAGAAATGTCTTTGGTGACCTAGGCATCTTGATAGAATGGTAGTGATTCAAAGAGGTTCACAGAGTGGCTTGGAGTGCAGCAGGAAGGAATCGGTGAAATAAATTTATAGTGTTCTTCCACCCTTGAAAAATACAACTTGGCACTGCTTTTCTCATTTCTTCTCATTTCTCATTAACTGCCTTCAGACAGCAGAAGATTCAAACTCCTGTATATATCAGCTCTAAGAGAGATTTTTTTGTTGTAAAGGCCTTTGTTTTTTTTTAAGTCCCGAAGTCTTCATACAAGTCAGTCTGAATACATGGGAATCAAACAAATGCCCCCAAATATCTGGATTAACTGTTCTCTATGTATTATGGTGGGAAAATTTAGTGAATGAAAACATAGATGTTATGATTTATATTTTATTTGGAAAAGGCTATGGTTTTATCATACACCTTTTGCTATTACTATGAAATTCCTGGAGACAGGATTTTTATTCTTTTGAATAATTTTTAGGAGTAATAACAAAATACCTGATACTCATATTAAATTTGTCTCTGTCATGGATAGTATTTGAAACAGAGTTTTCACCAATATAGATAACATCAGAAGGAATAGTCATATTACATTTTCCCGCATTCTTATTTTCACTTTTTGGTTCAGAATGAATTAGTTCTACTACTCAGATTTTTTTTCCCTATGAAAACTGCCAAAAAGTCACACTATCCTTGTTTAGCCGTAGTTAAGGAATGGGAATGTGCCATTTTATTATGGCTATAAATTCGGCATTTTGCTGCGCTACATATTTGAGTATTTGATTATATATATTTTTTTAAAGACAAGTTTATCATTTTATGGATAAGCCTAGGAAATTATTTACTGAAAAAATTCATTTCATTATAAGCAAATCAAGAAGGATTATTAAATGCCATTAATTACAACATGGCTGAATTTGTAATAGTGTTTGGTCATGATGTGTTTTCTGCATTAGATTTTAATCTACAACAATTAGTAAGATATTTTTAAAACTTTATAAAAATGTATATGTGCATGGAATGTCTTAATCCTTCTTATAACTTGAGGAAAAATTGAAGAGATTAGAAGCCTTTTCTTTATGATTTCTCACGTAATGCCAAATAAACACAGTCATTAATTTTTTTTTTTTTTTTTTTTTTGTAATGAGGCTATCCAGAGCTCATTTATTACTGGCCATTTTGGATTTGGATATTTGGATTTCTAGAGCTTTATATAATTGGAATCTATTTTCATAACAAAAAATAAGAAAGCGAACGAACCTTTATTCTTGCTACAACATTGAAATGTTAACTTAAAAGAGAGCACCAACTTGGATTCACATACACTGAGTTGCTAAATATGTTTATTGAACTTGTCTTTCCTAGTTTTCTATATTAATTTAAATATAAGATTCTAACTTTAGAACTTAAATATTTGGGTGTATTTAATTTAAATAAACCTTGATTTCCAATAAACTAGTACATGGACAGAGTTTATTTGTAATCCACACCAGACTTTGGGACAACTATTTCTTAGACTTCACAACATTAATATAATCTTTAAGGGGACTGGGTGTGATAACAGGAAGTAAACCATGAGTGGTGAACCAGAGGGATTTGTCCCTGATGACTTTGAGCTAGTTCACCATATCCTAGCCACAAATATGTATGATAGGAGAATGAGACCTCCATTTGGCATGTAGTTCACAATGAGATTTTTTAAACAAGGAATCTTAGACTGACAGTACTGACTGTTCTCTGCAAAATTTTGTTGAAAGTTACTGGATTTATTTCAAAATGTGCTGGTTGCCAGCAGTGGAGACAAGATCTGTGGGAAAGGATTCGGTTAGTGGATGATGTTGAAATATTCTCAGAGGGAATGAATGAAGCAATCGTAGATTTGGTTCATACATCATACTGACACATGAGAAGTGGCATGCCTTTCAAATCTAATGCGTGAGCAAAGTTATGGGCATATGAGCTTCCCTTGGGTTTAAAGCATTAAAATAGACTGGAAGCTTCTTTAGGATCTTCTCCTCCCTCCACAAAGTGTGTTTTTATCTTACAGAGGACAGTTGGTAACTGCTTACTATTAAATGTCTCCAAATGAATTTGTTTTGAAAGATGAAATGTGATGAAATGAATTGGCAACAAAATATTTGGATTATGTACATCGTAAGATTTGAGTTCAATCGCTCTTCATTGTAAAATTCTAAAAAAAAAATTAATAACAAATTACTGGTGAAAAAGGAATACTGATTTTCAAAATGCAAAGTTTTCTCTTTTCTTTATTATCTCTTAGTAGGGAGATTGGTTACATCATTACTTCAGGATAAATTCACAAGCTTCCCACTTAAGATAGTAAAATGGATCCTAAGTGTTTTTAGAAATCCTGATCAGTATTATCTTATTATTTTCTCTTTATCTCTAACCCAATATTTATGTATTTACCATGTTATAATCTACTCTTTGTTTTTCCAAGTTTTTATTTAAATTCTAGATAGTTAACATATATGGTAAAATTGGCTTCAGGTGTAGACTTTAGTGATTCATCACTTACGGATAAAACTAAGTGCTCATCACAAGTGCCCTCCTTAATACCCATCACCCATTTAGCCCATTCCCCCACCCACCACCCCTCCAGCAATCCTCAGTTTTTTTATCTATAGTTAAGAGTCTCTTATGGTTTGCTTCCCTCTCTTTTTTTTTCCTTCCCATATGTTCATCCATTTTGTTTCTTAAATTCCACATATGAGTGAAATTATATGGTATTTATCTTTCTCTGACTGACTTATTTCACTTGGCATAATAGCATAACTAACCATGTTGTTGCAGATGGCAAGATTTCATTGTTTTTGATGGCTGAGTAATATTCCATTGAATATATATACCACATCTTCTTTATCCATTCATCAGTCCATGTTATAATCATCTGCACTTACTATTTCAGAGCTTTCTTTTAGGTGTTGCCAATGATCTAAAAACCGAATTTGTATTTTCTATCCAATAAAATGTGAAAATGGATTGTTTCCTCTTTTTCTGTAACTTACTGTTTGTTTTTAGGTGTTAGCAGTTCATCTTATTATTTAGAGAATGATGTTATTTTTAGCAGTAGTTGTGTAACTGAGTTGAAAATTATATTTGTAGCGGTACCTGGGTAGCTCAGTCGTTAAGCTTCTGCCTTTGGCTCAGGTCATGCCTAGGATGGAGCCCAGCATCAGGCTCCCTGCTCAGTGGGAAGCCTGCTTCTCCCTCTCCCACTCCCCCTGCTTGTATTGTCTCTCTCTCTGTCAAATAAATTAAATCTTTTTTAAAAAAGAAGAAAGAAAGAAAATTATATTTGTAAAGTAATTAAATAGAGTTTTTGGTACCTTCTCACTTCCTTTTAACATTTATGCAACATTATTTAGGAGCAACAAACACTTGCCCAGAATTTTGTGTCTGGCAATTATTTTAATTTTAGTATATAGTCTAGCTTTCTCGCAGAGCACTATACCAAGAAAAGTCTTCCCATATTTATTTCTGGAGAGTCGCATGGACGTGGAGAGAAGTCCTCCACCTGCTAATTCCACACAGATACCAGCCACATGTCGCACGGCCCACTTGTTGACCAAGGTTACAGTTAGTACTGATTAGAAAAACTTCATACTTTGTGTAGTGGGCAGAATTTGAGGCAGGGAGAGTCCCTGGGATATAATAAAGGAATGTAGATAGTCATAGATTTGAGTCTAGTATATTGTTAAGAGGGAATCAAGCCAATTAAGAGTTATTCAGGCTGCCCAAAAACTTTGGCTTTGTACCTTTTGAATATGTGGCATCAACCTGTGATGCTAAATAGCTTTCTACATGGACTTGGCTATACTTTGACCTCTCAATTTCAAATAAAAGGGGGAAGGGGAATTTCTCTGAAGCTACGTGGCTTAAGTAAATAATTGGGAGTTGCTTCACTCAAGATGGGGGAAAGAAATCCCTTTGTGTTATTCTGTGAAAATTCTCAGTTGGCCACTTGAAACTTCTTCCTTAAAGGAAGTGTGTGCCAAGGGTGAGGAGAAGGGTAAATGAATTAACAAGTAACATTTAAAGCTAGAATAATGTTTCTTTCACCTGTATCTTATAGTTTCCTATAATTATGACAACATATTTCTTAAGATTCTTTGAATTTTCTATGAATTCTTTCTGATCTACATTGTTTAAAAATCAGTATTAAAATTGACTAGAAAGTCCAGGAATAGATACAAAGGCACTGGGAAATTTAGTATTTGATAAAGATAGCATTTTAATCAGTGGAAATGGATTACTCATGGATAGTCACCTCAGAAAATAAAGTTGCCACCCTAGTCTCATACCTAACACCAAAATAAGTTCCACCAAAATCAAAGATCTGAGCATTAAAAAAAAAGAAGAAGAAAATTGCCATTAGAAAATGCGAGAGAAATATATACTTGTTAATATATATACTTGTTTAATCCTGGAGTCAGAAAGCCTTTCTAAGTATGACCCCAAACCCAGAAACCGTAAAAGAAGAGATGTACAAATCTGATAACATTGAAAAATATTCTGTATATGAAGAAAAACATAAGCAAAATTAAAGACAAATGAAAAACTAGGAGAAAAATTTTCAACTCATGCAATGAGTAAGGTACTAATAGTCTTAATAAATAAGAGTTTCTTTAAAATTGTACTAAAACAAAGCAACCCTGTTGAATAATGGACAAAGGAGATAAACAGTTAACAGGAAAGGAATATAAATAAATGGCTTTAAGCTTATGCCAAGATATACACTCTCATTCATGATAAGAAGTTGTAAATAGACATGCTGCTGGAAGTATAAATTGATAAAATTAAAACATTTTTAAATATTCACAGTTTCTACCCAAGAATTTCATCTCTACAAATTGATCCTTCAGATATAGTTGCATGTGTGTAGAGAATATGCCTACAGGATTATTCATTGCACAATTGTTTATAATAGCAAAAGAAGGAAACTGCTCAAATATTTATTCATAAGGACTAGGTACATTTTTGTACATCTGTACAATGGAACAGTAAATAGTCATTAAAAAGATGGAGGCACCTTGTTATGGACTGTTAGGGAAGGACCGTCAGAATATATTTAGTAGAAAAAAAAATGTGTAAAAATTGAGTATATGGTAAACATCACTTGTGTAAAATACACATAAATGCATATGTCACACAATTATCTCCTATAGTTTATGTAGGATAGACAAGGAACTATTAGGAGTGGTTGCCTTTTGGGAGAGAAAAAGGGTGGGTTGGTGGATGGGGTGGGAAGGAGCTGATTTTTCACTGCATACCATTCTTTATGTACCAGTATAATCTGTTCCAAAGTATAGCATATAAAAAGACTAAAAGCAAAAGAGAAAAGAATATAGCAATTGTTTTCATTGCGGTCTACTCTATATGCCATCCAAGGTGCATACTTTTCTGAGCACTTAAATACAGCGGTAGACAACTATAATCCTTAAACTTAGTTTTTTGTTTGTTGTTTTTTTGGTGTGTTTGGTTTGCTACAGCTACCAATACCAAATCTTTCATTGCCTTAGGACTGTTGTTACGAATATCAATTTTCATTATCCTCTTAATGTTAATTAATACAATTAATACAATTGTTAATTAATACAATTGTTAACGATCATGCCAGAATTTATTGTATGTATTTTTTTCAGTACATTGATTTTTGGTTACGAAAGTAATGGCTAAGTAGTTTATATAACAAAATCTTTACTAACTAAAATTTGAGAATTTTTTTTTGTTTTTCTCAGTGCGAAAGAAACAAATGAGAGAAATAATGTTTAACATTCAGATACACTTGAGGCTGGCTTAGTTTTTTTAACCATATTTTGAGTGGTTAACTTTACAGGCAGTCATTTCTATAATTAAATCAAAATGAAAGCTTAACAGGAGAAATAAGGATGTAGCCAAATAAATATCTTCAATAAATACATATTGCATGACACTGGTTTCTAAATTACAGCTTATTCTAAGGAGCCAATCCTTTGTTTTTTTTATCACTAGGACATACTAAAAATTTAAGTGGTGGAAATTTAACACTCTGCTCAGGCTCTCCTAGACATTTGGATTTTTAGCCTATTTTATGTGTTTATTAATTTTCTTTCTTCTTTATTATAAGACAGGTACATAATCCATGGGTAAACACAGGTGGACAGTAAACCAACAAATTTCTCAATATATTTTGTCTGGCAGAACATTTTGGGGTAATTATACATTTGGTTCAGAATTCGAAGGTTGTAGATGATGCTGTTTAGCAAATTCACACAATTTTACATTTCTCAGTGACTTTTAAATATTAAATTAAGAACTTTTTCATAATCAATGGCTTAAGTAATTGTTTTCATCATTGCAAAATTTCAGAGCAGTATAAGGCATTTCTATATACTAACTTATGCTTCTTCCTACTGTGCATGACAGGAAATTGAATAGACAGTATGTTTCTTTGCTAGACTGAGGCTGCATTCTTAGGATTATAATCTTCTAAATTAGTTCCTTGCCAGTATTAACAGAACACTGACCTATTCAAAGGTTACTCTAGTAGGATAAATAAGTTGAGTCTGAGATGGAGCTTTCCAAACAGTGGTATTTGAATAGTGAAGTATATAGCACTGTTGGTTTTAACAAAGGTAAACCAAAGGACAACTTTGGTTGAAAAGGGTAGCTAGACTTTAAATTGGAGAAATAGTTATTTTCCAAAAGAGTCCCTAGGCCTAATGCAAACGCTGAATTAAAAATAGTTGAGGGGCACCTGGGTGGCTCAGTTGGTTGAGCATCCGACTCTCGATTTTGGCTCAGGTCATGATCTCAGGGTCGTGAAATAGGGCCCCATGTCAGGCTCATGCTCAGTGGGGAGTCTGCTTGGGATTCTCTCTCCCTCTCCCTCTGCCCCTCACTCTCTCTCTATCAAAGAAATCTTTAAAAAAAAAATAGTTGAACTTAATGTTGATGCACCACATCAGCATACAGATTGGGGTAGAACCTTTGAATCTGGACTCTCCATGTAAAATAACTGGTGAAAGAATTACAGAATCAGAGAGCCTAAAGATTCTTAGCTCTTTCTCAGAGATGAGAAAATTAAGAAGAAATTTTGGTTTACATAAAGAATCAGGATTAGGACTCATGGCTTTTTATCTAAAATCCAGTATTCCAGGGCACCTGGGTGGCTCAGTTGGTTAAGCGCCCACCTTCCGCTCAGATCATGATCCCAGGGTCCTGGGATCGAGTCCCACATCGGGCTCCCTGCTCAGTGGGAAGCCTGCTTCTCCCTCTGCCCCTCCCCCTTGCTTATTCTCTCTCTCTCTCTCAAAATAAAAAAATAAAATCTTTAAAAAGATATCCGGTATTCTCCCTCACAGGTAGGTACAGTTGAATGTGTTGGTACAGTATTTTACCTTTACTTCCTATAACAGTTCCCTTTGAGGACTGTCCCAAAATTCTGGTAGAGGGTCTGAAAGAAGGCTTGCAGGCCATGAATGAGGAGACTCAAAGCACAGTGGCTAGATCATCCCTGGTCTGGTCTTATACAAGGGCAATGAAGCCAAGGCTTGAAGGGTTTTCTCAGTAGAGTGGCCTAATTAGTGTGTCTTTAAAGATTACTCTGGCTGCAGTGTGCAGCACTTTGGGGAGTCAGTAGTCACTGGGAGATGAAGTAAGAAAACCCTTACAGGGGGCACCTGGGTGGCTCAGTCGGTTGAGCGTCTGCCTTCGGCTCCGGTCATGATCCCAGGGTCCCGGGATGGAGCCCTGCATCGGGCTCCCTGCTCGGCGGGGAGCCTGCTTCTCCCTCTGCCCCTGCTTGTGCTCTCTCTCGATATCTCCATCACTATCTGTTCTCTCTCTCAAATAAATAAGATCTTAAAAAAAAAAAAAAAATCCTTACAGATGTCCAGCACACATATGAAAAGATTCTCAGCTTCACTAATCATCAGGGAAATGCAAATCAAAACCACAGTGAAATATCACCTTACACATGTCAGAATGGCTAAAATCAAAGAGACAAATAAGTGTTGGTGAGGATATGGAGAAAAAGGAACCCTCCTACACTGTTGGTGGGAATGTAAATTGGTACAGCTGCTATGCAAAACAGTGTGGAGGATCCTCAAACAATTAAAAATAGAAATACCATATGATCCAGTAATTCCACTACTGGGTATTTACCCAAAGAAAATGAAAACACTAATTCAAAAAGATACATGCAGCTCTATGTTTATCACAGCATTGTTTACAATAGTGAAGTTACAGAAGCAACCTAAATGTCCAACAATAGATGAATGGATAAAGAAAATGTTTATATACATATAAACATAAATGGAATATTACACATAAAAAGGATGTAATCTTGCCATTTGCAACAACATGATGGGACCTAGAGGGTATTATGTTAAGGGAAATAAATCAGATTGAGGAAAACATACCATATAATTTCACTCATATGTGGAATCTAAAAAAACAAAGGAATAAATAAGTAAAAAAGCAGATCCAGACCTATAAATACAGAGGACAAACTGATAGTTGACAGAGGGAAGAATGGGGGTTGGGCAAAATAGGTGAAGGGGATTGGGAAATACAGGCTTCCAGTTATGGAATGAATAAGTCATGGGAATAAAAGACACAGCATAGAGAATATAGTCAATGATACTGTAATAACTGTAATAAAGTGTGGTGAGCTTAGCATAAGGCCAGAGAGGTTGAATCACTATGTTACACGCCTGAGACTAATGTAACATTGTGTGTCAACTATACTCAAATAAAAAAAATTTTTTTTAAGGAAAAAAAAAAAACAAAATGGTGTCCTGGACTAGAGTGGTGTGGTGTACTTGAAGTGAGGGAGGTGAGTAAGTGTGGTATTTAAATATGAATTTTTAGAGATTGGGGCATTAATCTAGCAACATTTGGTAAGCTTACTTTTATTTGATGTTACCTGCTGTTGTTGCTCTCTTTCATATATCCTTGTCATGTAATATAATATCTGAATGTAAGGGGGCCGGAGAGTCTTGGAGTATTATATATCGTAAACATCAAATGTGAGTTTGGGGGGCGTCTGGGTGGCTCAGTTGGTTAAGCAACTGCCTTCGGCTCAGGTCATGATCCTGGAGTCCCGGGATCGAGTCCCGCATCGGGCTCCCTGCTCGGCGGGGAGTCTGCTTCTCCCTCTGACCCTCCTCCCTCTCACGCTCTCTGTCTCTCATTCTCTCTCTCTCAAATAAATGAATAAAATCTAAAAAAAAAAAAAAAAAAATGTGAGTTTGGGAATATCACTTAAAATTATATGTAATGCATACAGTGTTCATATTTAAATATTACATAAACTGATTTAGAAACTATGATTGATATTTAAGTTTTATAAGTAGAAAATTTCAGATTATATGTGATTTTATAGTTTTTTTAAAAAGATTTATTTACCTATTTGAGAAAGTGAGAGCACGCAAGCACGTGCCAAGAGAAGGGGCAGAGGGAAAAAAATCTTCAAACAGACTCCCTGCTGAGCCTGAGCTTGGAGCTAGAGACGGGGCTTGATCCCAGGACCCATGAGATCATGACCTGAGCCAAAACCGAGAATTGGACAATCGAATGAGCCACCCATGCGCCCCACAATCTTATAGTTTTTGATAAATGAGTGCATAAGGTGATATTTACAACTTTTTATGTCACTTAAAAATGTTACCTTTTGTTGATTGAAATCTTGACCATCTCTTGATTTACATATCTTTCTAAATTTGTTCAGGGATTAGAATTTGTAGCTCCTAATAGTTTTTATCACCTGCTTAGTCCTTTTTTTCTTTTTCTTCTGTGCAGTTATCCAGACCACCTTCCTTCAGTGCTGCCTTCAGTGCCTGCACCATCCACTCTGCTCTCCCTCTCTCTCTCTGCCTCATTAAGGTGCTCATATTAGAGTGGTGTGCCTTCTGCTGAGCCTGTCAACCATCTAACTTCTATTCATGCGTGCAAATACATTTTTACTATATATCATTTTCTTGGCTAACTTTTTCTTAAAATAACACAGGAAGAAAAATCCTAAATATTTTTAACTTACACTGTTTTCAGTGTATGCCCTGCAAATTATTGATTAAATATGATTTAAAGTTATTTATAGAACAAAATTTCATTCTATTCATTCATTTATTCACTTGAAATATTGAGCATTTGTATGCTGTTCCTTATTTAAGTTTGTTATATAGCACTATTCAATTTAAATAATTTATATGTGGTCTTTTGGTATGCTTTTAAAATTCACAATGTTACCAAGAAAACAGTACATATTGAAAAATGTGATATTTGATATTGAGTTGTTAAATTTAGGGTTAGGTTTATAGGTAGTGTGTTAGAAATTATCACTTTGTATTCCTACTTCCCATTTATAACGGGAATAAAGTCTGTCTATTTTAGCTTTTCTATAATAAATAACAGCTTTAAATCATACTTTTAAAAAGGCAGCAACAACAAATTAATTCAGTATAGCTTATAAATAATAGCAGCTCTTTTCCTGATTATTGAGACATTTGTAAACTGGCAATTTTGTCTCATCAAATATTCTTTTGTTTTTGCAGCACCAAGGCATTTATTTTAGATTCTGAAGCTTTATAAGGACACGTTATTTGGAGAGTAATTGATGCCAACTTTATTGAAAACACTTATTTTATTTTACTAAGATAATACTTCTTTGACTGAGATTCAGGATTACAGTGACCTAGTTGATTCCAGTACACCACTCCTTACAAAGGAGAAGGAGAAATGGAAATTTTGGAGGAGATGGGGTTTGCATTTCATAGTCTACTTTAAAAGGATGCACTGTCTTCATTTTCATTATAGGTTCAGTACAGTTGACTTCTGAAATGCAAATGGTAAACGAGATTAAGAATTTGAAATGGGAATATATGATGTGAAAATACAGGAGCTAAATGTTTCTTTTTCATCTGTTAATGATTAGAGTTTTGACACCTCAAAGTTCATTTGAAGTGTCAAACATTTAATTATTCAGCTTCTTTACTGCTTAACTTTCATCCTTTCATCCTGGTCCCTGCTTCTTTGCCAGAAGATAGATCTCTTTGCTGTTTGTTTCAAACATAAGAGAAAATACTAGATAAGTTAACTGCTCTCCCTCCTCTACCTTTAATTTCACCTGTTACGGTGATTATCACACTACCATGTCAGAATGAGCTGCCTTGCTCTTTCTCCCAGCAGTCCATCTCCTGTACACTGGATTCATGCTCCTCTGTCTTACATGGGACTCTCAGTCTGCCATCTCTTCCCCATCATGTCTTCACCATATCCTTATGAAAGCCCTTCAACATATTCAAGACTTTGAGTGCTATAAAATAAAAAGAGAAACCTTCTGACAGCCCTGCAGTTCTTTCTCTTCTCCTCTCTTCCTTCACAGCCATATTTCTTGGATAATTTTTCCATACTTTTCTATTTCCTTTTACAACAGCTCCATTCTGTTGTTCTTGATAAGGTCAACCAGAAACTCCAACTGGCTAAGTCCAGTGATCTATCTTCAGTAGTCATATTACCATTTTTCTAAACATATAACTTTATACATCATTCTTTCTCAAAACTCGCTCTTATCTTTCTTATTACTTCTCTCCCTGGTTTCCTTCCCAGCTTGGACTTTCTTCCTTGTCTTATTCCTTGACTTCCTTTTTCTGCTTTGCTTATCCCTTGAATGTTGAGATTCCTAAAGGTCCTGTGTTTGGTCCTCTTCTTTGTATTGCAGGGGCTACTTGGATGCTCACTGTCATAAATTCATTCACCCTTGATTTATATGCTGCTTTCTCCCCAGACCCATATTCCTAACACCCTGTTGGAAACTTACTAAATACCAGGCGTTAGGAATCAGGAGACTATTGAAATCATCCTCATAAAAGATGGTATAGAACTGAACTCAGGAGGGTCAGAGGGGATAGAGAAGTTAGGTGTTTACAAAATATAGTAAGGAAGTAGAATTTCAAGACCTTGTATTTGTATTCCCTTTTATCAGGGGAGTGGAAGTAAAGGAATGAATTTGAAGTTTTAGGCTTGGTCACTTAGAGGTTTGTGGCTCCATCCATTAAAGATTCAGAGTATAAGAAAATGAGCAGGACTGGGACGCCTGGGTGGCTCAGTCGGTTAGGCGGCTGCCTTCGGCCCAGGTCATGATCCCAGGGTCCTGGGATCGAGTCCCACATCGGGCTCCTTGCTCAGCAGGGAACCTGCTTCTCCCTCTCTCTCCCTCTGCTTGTGCTCTCTCTGTCAAATAAACAAAATCTTAAAAAAAAAAAAAAAAAGAAAATGAGCAGGACTTTCAAAGATGATGGTTGTATCTTTGAAAATGTAAACTTGGAAGTATCTGTTGAACTTCAGTTGTTCATTTGACTTGTATGAGTATAGAGTGCCGGGGAGAGATCTGGTATGGAAATCATGGATGTAGAAGGAACCCATCGATAGTAGACACTGAGGACACGAGAGAGGATACAGAGCACAGAATGTCACAGCTTGTCATAGACACTATCACATTCAAACCCCTTCTCTGGCTGTTTCTCATCTCCACACGTAACCTTTGTTGTAACTATGGCAAATTACTTGACGTTCTCTTAATGTGCCATGTTTTTTCGTTGTGTTAATACTCGTTGATCAGTGTCTGAAAACCTTCGCCCATCTATGAATTCCCTTTCTTATCTCCAAAATTTAGCTCAAGTAACATCTCCTCCAGGAAGCAGTAATTAGGCTTAAGTATTTCTCTCTCTCTGCTCCCATAGTGCCTTGGGATAGCACTTACAACATCTTTCTGTGACTTAATATATATGGCTCATTCCCACTAGACTGTGTTTTCTATAGGCTTAAGGCTTGTGTTAGCAAGTTTAGGAGCCAAATTTGCTAATTTGTTAAGGTAATAGAATTTTTTGTAGAATGTTTTATAATTATATGGTTCATTAAAGTATAATAAAAATAAGTTAAAAATTAATGCTTGGCCACCTTAATATTTAAACGTGACTTTTTAAAGGTCCGCTAAGAAAATGCTTCTGAGTCCTTGATTAGGCTCTGTGAGCTCACCAGAGAAAAGAAACAGTAAATTTCAAAAACCTATAATTTCTCTCCATACCTTCTTGTCTTGTTTTTATAGCATAATAAAATACAGAGAAATGATTGCTTTGTACTTTACCACTAGATGGCTGAATTACATTGCTTTTGGAAAAGAAGTAAAACCTTAATCGTTTAAAGTAGCCTACTAGGTAATATTTAACAAAATGATATATAATTATAAATATACGTATGTACTTACACATTCACACACACATACATACATACATACATATGCACACACATAAATAACTTACTCTCCAAATAGTCCAGTTAATTGGAATTAAGAATTGTTTCTTAAAAACTTAGAAAAATTATAACCTTGTGTGATTTTAGCTATAATTTATAAGATATATTTTGATGAGATGTATAAAAGATTGGTATATTTTAAAATCATGTCTTTGCATGGACTATCCACAAACATCAGTGCTTAAAAGTTTCACAAATCCCTTGAGGGTGAATTTAGCTCTGTTAGAGAACTCGTGTTTGTTGTCAGATGAAGACATTCACTTTTTCCTTAAACACAGTGTTTCATAGAGTTTTGTTCAACTGGAGTTCAAAATGATAGAATAGGTAATATACTATGTCATTTAAATTTTCAGTGTAAGACATTTCCAATTTTTAAGTCTCCTTGAATCAAGTCTTGGTCGTAAGTGCCTCTGTTTTTGGTCAAGATTCAGGAATGCTCTCTGTGAAGTTGAACCATAGGAAATTACCATCTTTTGGTATCAAAAACTCAAACATCAACTGTCTCATGTAGTCCAACCTAATAGCTTTCTTGTTTTAGTCATTTTCATTTCCTACAGTTCATACAGTGACCTGAATAATTGCTATTTGGGCTGTTAAGCTTTGGTATGCTAAAGGTTTGACCTTAAAGGGATGATTTCTTTACCTTATCTGTGGAATTTTTGTGGAAGGCACATACACAGAAATGCAGTCTGGCAAAATGATGTAATAATAGGCCTTACTGAATGGCCAGAAGATTTTCCAAGTACCATTTCAGTGTAAAGTTACATGTATTGCATTCAGAAAGTTCAGGGTAGGGGCGCCTGGGTGGCTCAGTTGGTTAGGCGACTGCCTTCGACTCAGGTCATGATCCTGGAGTCCCTGGATGAGTCCCGCATCAGGCTCCCTGCTCGGCAGGGAGTCTGCTTCTCCCTCTGACCCTCCCCCCTCTCATGTGCTCTCTCTCTCATTCTCTCCCCATCAAATAAATAAATAAAATCTTTAAAAAAAAAAAAAGAAAGTTCAGGATGCATCTTTGAAAATAGGACATGGTATCTAAAGGGAATATTCGTAGGGTTATTTTGGTTATGTACTAGTTGAAGTGATTGACCAAAAAAATTTTAAAATGTGGGTCTCGGGGTGCCTGGGTGGCTCAGTCGATTAAGCATCTGACTTCAGCCCAGGTTGTGATCTCAGGGTCCTGGGATGGAGCCCAACGGGATCAGGTCCGTCTCCATGCTCAGTGGGGAGTCTGCTTGTCCCTCTGCCCTTCCCCTCCCCCCCCCCACTCATACTCTCTCTCTCTCAAATAAATAAATAAAATCTTTTTTAAAAACACGGGTCTCAAATCAACATTGATTTGTAATGTATTTTTCCCCCTTGGAATACCATTAACATAATAATATACTGATTTTATTTTTGGTTACTTAGTGGTAGTGTTAACATTTAACTATAACATGAAATTTTAAAGTTATTGATAAACACATTTAATATTATTTTAACAAAACAGCAAAATACATGAAGTGATGTTTTTGGCTAAATTAGGACTTGCTGTCAGTGAGGCCTTGATCTCTCTTTCCATTCCTATATCCTAACACCATCCATGGTAGTCCACTTTCTTCTTGGGCAGGCATGGTTTTTATTTTTTTTTCCTGAACTCTGACAACAAATTCACCCAAACATGGTGTACTCCTTGCTGCAGGTGATCATGCTAGTGTTTTGGAACTTTTATGTCAACCTTATTTTAAGTCTTCCAGCCAAATGTTGATTTAAAAATACATAAAACCTTGTATTTGCTCTTTTAAAAAATGCTGGAACAGTGAGGTAGTGTTAAAATAGTTTGAAAGTACTGTTCGTGTTGTTTATTTGGTAAACTTACAGGTTAATTTAATTATGAAAGGAAGAGGTCCTCTCTGAGAAATATTTGGGTGTTTTTATGGAATTAAGCAATTCCTTATTTGTCCTGTTTTATTTCACCCATCAAACTAAAAACAAAGCAATGTTTGGCTGTTTATGCTTCAGGATTAGAAGATACTTCTTAGCAGAGGCAATTACATTTCTTGACTCGGCTATCACATCTCGTAGATGAAAAATAATGAGTTGTTTTGAGAATAAAATTAACATTTTTATGAGGTAAAAGTAGAAAACATTGTTCAGGATTTTTTTTTAAAAAACCTACAACCACGCCATCTTTATCTGTTGTGTTTTTACTCCCTGTGCAGATTTGAAATCAGGCTGTTAGAATAGAAAGAACTTCATTTTGCCGTGAGTGTATAGACTTTATACATGCCCAGCTGAATACAATATGGCATTGGAATATTTCTCCCTTTGGATTAATTAAGGGTACAGATATTTAACATGATTCTAGTGCTCTTAAGCATTGATAGAAAACATACGTCATGATAGTTACACATAACCTCATCTCCTAACTACTCCAAGGATCTGGGATAATCTGTGAAAGGAGTACTGAGCTATGTATAGTACAGAGTAGGAAGGAAGAGGTCATAAAGAAGACACAGATGAAGTAAGGGAAGAGAAATTACATTTGCTAATTGGGGATGGATGGGGAAAGCATGAGGAAGCCTTCCTGGAAGTAAAGATAATTTAACGTTGCCCTGAAAGATGAATTTGATCAGGTAGAGACGGGAGAGAGAAGTCAGGTGGGATGACCCTGAAGCCATCCTTATCCTGCTTTTATATTTGCTTTTAAATAAAAATTCATTGTATCTTAAATAAGAATTATGTTTGAAAATTACATCAAAGATATCTATGGGGGTGCATAGGTGGCTCAGTCGGTTAAGCGTCTGCCTTCAGCTCAGGGCATGATCTCAGGGTCCTGGGATCGAGCCCCATGTTGGGCTTCCCTCGGGGAGTCTGCTTCTCTCTCTCCCTCTGCCTCCTGTTCCCCCTGCTTTCTCTCTCTCTCTCTCTCTCTCTCTATTTCTGTGTCAAATAAATAAATAAATAATCTGAGGAAAAAAAGGTATCTATGGATATGAAGACAGTAAAGCTCAGATGACAATAACTCCGGCTTCCAGTCCTCTCACCCCCCCCCAACCCCCCCGCCATCACAGCACAACGCTTCCCACCATCCCTGTGCTCTTCTCAGGGCCCCGGTCCCTGAACCCAGCCCCTGGCCCATGGAGAGCCACGTACTCCCTGGGAGAAGGCTTGCTGCATCTTTTCTCAGGACAGCTTGTTCATTCTGTTCTGCTTTTCTTTTCTCTTTGCCAAAGTATGTTCATTCCATAACACTACCTCCCCTCTACCGAAAAGACAGGGAAGGGAGGAGATTAAGCTTTGGGCTGCACATTACCTGGATTGTTTGGGGTGGAAATGGGAAAACAAAACTAACCTTTACTTATAGGTATCTCAGATATTTGTCCTTTTTCCCTCTGTCTCATGTTTTCTTTATTCATGTGGTCTAAGAGTGAGGACCCCCCCCCCATCTTTTGAATTAATTGCAGTGCTCTAAGCTTCTGTAACAATGTCAAATTGTGCAGGACCACTCTGTTGTGAGTGGAACCCTAGACAGATAACTTTTATGGACTTTCATGGACTTCCCCACTCTTTCATTCTTTCCTGCTACCTCAGAACCTCAGAGAGTAGGAAATGAACCGTGGGGACAGGTTCAAAGGATTGAAACTACATTGACAAACCGTCTGCCAAAAGCCAGCATCAAAGACTTAAAACAAAATGTTTTGTTTTGTTTTGTTTTCGTAATTCAAAATATATTGACATGAATTGCTGAAGAGATTTGAGTTCCAAGGGAGATCAAGTATGTGTGAAGTTGAAATTTTTTCAAGTTATCCTTTTACAGTAGACTGTAACCAAAAGCATATGAAACCACAAGAGAGGGTACCTCCACATCCTCCCCAAATTTGGCCCCATTTTTTAACAAAGCAAAACAGTCAAACTGAATTAGAACAGAGAGCTGATGAAGAGGGGCAGAGAGGTGGCAGGTGGGCTTGGGTTCAGAGGCTTTCAAGAGGGAAGTCAGAGACTGAGGGTGAAGCCCAGCAGCCCACCTGACCCCCACCTAGTGAGGCTCCTTCTGAAAGCCCTGGGGCCCGGGATTTGTGCATCTTTTAGACGACCCACAGCATTCTTAACGTACAAAAGCAAAATGCCTCACAGGCATTACAAGAACATAAAAACAAAAAGCACACATATCCATTGTACCTTTTTGTCCTTTTCTTTCCGGTCGTTCCTTCCCATCTTCTATTTGACACTTAACCCTTCCTAGAGAGAAAAAGCAGCACACTGGCAGCTGGAGCTCAGAAGAAGGCAATTCCTCTGAACTTGCAAGGACTTTGGAATTTCTTTCGCTCGCTGTGATGAGTGCACGGTGCCCCACTGCCATTCTTACTACAGAGTAACTTTGTCGTTAACAGTACTGATTCTTTGTAGTTGGGAGGCATTGCGTTTTACTAAAGTGAGAGCAGGTCTGGGACTGCTTTTAAAGAGGACGCCTCACTTGAAGAGACGTGAAATTTCAAACACCCGTTTCGGTGCATCTACATGGATGCTTTCCTCCTGCTGAAATTGCCTACTCTGGTGTCTCTTCACATCCAGGGGGTAAAAAATACTGTCATTCGTAAAGGATTCACTTTTTAATTTAACCACTGCTTAAAATGAAGACAAAAATTACAAACAATCTTATGAGACACAGGAAAAAAGTATCCTATTTTCTGTAAATACGTTTTATTATCTCTTCTCAGAGATTGCCGAAACAGTCACAGCCAGTGTTCATGCCCTGTTTTGCATTTAATTACATTATTGGTCATAGCAACCAACTGTCATACATTTGGTTTCTCCTACCTGTATTTGCTGAAAAGGTCCCTAAGTGCTTGTTGTTGGCTGCTCTTTAAAAGTCACTAGTTTGTCATCCCGGTGTATTCTTCGGTTACACACGGGCAGAAGTTCATAGATGCTGCCAGTAAGAATTCCAGGAAGGGTAAAAACAATCCACTCCTTCCAGAGCTGTTTGGGGGTCATTTTTGAACTTTGTACTTTTTATACAAAGCTCTGCTGAATCATATGCTGGCCACCGAAGGATGGTCTGCCTTCTGATTCATTTCCAGAAGAGAATAAATTTCTGTTGTTTGCCAGCAGTCAGTGACTTTTTGAGATGTGGATGGGAATTGGGGAATTTGTGTTAATGCAAGAATGGAATGACACCTTGGCATGAACATTTGCCCTGGGGTGGCTCAGAGAACAAATCCTTCAGTAGTTTTAATTAATAAACCTAAATGATGTGTGCATTTTAGAAGGAAAATTACTTTGGCATCTACTTACCTACTAACCAGCAACGTGAGGAAGTTAATACAGGAGACTGGCTTCTTAATGTCATTCTTTTCGGATCAGTGATATTTTAAAAAATATGCAGTGTATTTATTGATTTTTATTCTCTCTTACTCCTTTTTAAAATTGACTCAGCTGTGTGTTTATTCTTATCGAAAGCCAGAGAAACTTAACCTTCTTTTTCTATAAAGACAAAAGAGAGACTTCATACCAAATCTTCAGTCCTATTCCCTTTTTTGTTCACATCCTTTTTCCTAATTATCCAGATTTGACAATTTACACATAAATGATTGTTCATTTTTTCCCACTTCTTTGTTCTTTACTGCCCCCAAGTCTAGATGTACTATGAATTATAGACTGTCCTAATTGTTGAAGACCCTTTTTCAACATCACGACTATGTCAGATTTTCTTGACATCATGTAAATAATTAATTTACCCACTTACTGAATCTTTGTGCTGTAGCTGTGACCGGTATTTTTTGTTATGCTCCTGAGAGCCACACAACGCTGATGACCTTTTCTACGTGCTGATGAATGGAAAAACTTTCTATTTTTTTTTTTTTTTGAGAGAAAGAGCATGAGTTGGGGGTGGGGGCAGAGGGGGAGAGAGAATCTTAAGCAGGCTCCACGCCCAGCATGGAGCCCGACACAGGGCTCAATCCCACGACCCTGAGATCATGACCTGGGCCGAAATTAGGAGTCAGACACCCCACTAGCTGAGCCACCCAGGCGCCCATGGAAAAACCTCTTAAAACCAGGTCAACAGTATATTTGGAAAGTAGTACTGTTATAATCTACATCTATGGGAAACTTGTACATTTCCAAAGGGGCCTCCTTTCATGTTATATCTGCCAAAGAAGAAAATCATTCCATGAAGTCAATTTCATTATGGTTGTTTCTCTTTAAAGATGAGAGGGCTGGGGGCGCCTGGGTGGCTCAGTCATTAAGCGTCTGCCTCTGGCTCAGGTCAGGATCCCGGGGTCCTGGGATCGAGCCCCACATCGGGCTCCCTGCTCGGCGGGAGGCCTGCTTCTCCCTCTCCCACTCCCCCTGCTTGTGTTCCCTCTCTCGCTGTCTCTCTCTGTCAAATAAATGAATAAAATCTTAAAAAAAAAAAAAAGATGAGAGGGCTGAAAATATTGAATATTCCAGTTTCAACTTTGAATTGAGAATAATTTTTTTCTCATTAGGAATTGAGCTGATGGAAGCATCTTGCTTTTCTTGTCTTTCTGAATTTTGTTCAGTAAGTAAATTATTTGGGGGAGCCTACTATGTGCAGAGGTGGTTGTGCCAGGCATGCTATAGGAGTTATAAAGATGGTTAAGACCTAGTTCTTGCCCTCAAGAAAACTAAATCACAGATGATTTAGAGCATTTGACTTTAGAAAGATCTTTATAGGCTTTTATCACGACGATCTATGTACTTGTAATAAAATGCATCCTATGTGTAAGTGATATACTTTATACTTGAAAAGCATTTATAAAATTAGTTCAAATAGAACAATGTTCTAAGGCAAATAAAAATAAATATTTGTGACACTGACTAACTGCACTAATTTCATTTGATGAAATTCAAACATTTTATAAATTTATGAGTGTTGTTTGCTTCTTTTCTTAATCCTTCTAGCCTCCCATCGGTTTCTAAATTGATTTGAATTGCTTGAAAACAATAATTGTCCTCAGTGTCTTGGAAAGTAGAGCTTTCTTAGAAAGTACAATAACTGTGGCCATTGTTGAGTAATTACCTTGCATAGCTCCCAAGTTGTAATGAATAGATACGATCATTTAGCCCAACCGAAATGTAAAATAACTTACCCTGTGTATTTGGTATCTGTTTTCTGAAAATGTTTTTATTTCACCTTCTGTGGGTGAAGGATATTTTCTCTAAGATTGGAAGTCTAAGTTAGTGGTTGTTTTCCACCAAATGTTCTATTTTCTGTTGTTTTGTGTTGGAAGTTAATTGTCAAATTGTTCTTTAGAGGGTAATCTATTTTGTTCAGACCAGTAAGAAAAATTTCTCTGTTTTCGGTTTTTAGCTTTTTGGGGGATGTTCCTTTGTACAGTTTTATTTTTCTTTATCCTCCTCGGGATTTGCAAGACTTCTCAAATGTGTGTTTAATACCATTGGTTGGTTTGGGGGAAATTCTGAATCTTTATCACCAAAAATATTGCTTCAGTTCTTTTTCTTTCTTCTCTCTTTCTGGAATTTCACTTACAGATGTTTTAGAAGGTATTTTTACTGATGCTTTACATCTCTTACCTTTTTGTCAATATTTTCTCTTCTGTTATTTGTCAGTTTTCTTCTGATCTGTCTTCTGACCTCTTTTCTCATTCTCTCTTTAACTGTATCTAATCTGCATACCTGTTTAAACTTTAATTTTGGTTATGGTATTTTTCAGATCTAGAATTCCATTTTGTTCCTTTAATATTTTACGGTTCCCTGACAAATCTTCATTTTTATCTTGTAGCTCCTTGCATTTACTATGCGTGTTTTTTTAAGTCCATCTCCTTATACCATAGGACCCCCTGTGGATCTGGTTTTATCATCTGTTTTTCTGTCTTTTTTTGTTTTGTTTTATTGTGTTTTCATGTTATATTGTCTCTGTGTATCTGATAATTTTTTATTAATATCAGCTATCTTATAACAGTTATAGAAGAAATTTGTGTCCTATGATGGTGACTTTCTGCAGAGAACTTACCTTTGCTTCTGGCAAGCAGCTAAGGCACTAGCAATCCTGCAATACTTTTAATTCATTTTTCAAAGATTGAGATGATTTGGAGTTGTGCTTCAGGCCGATGAGAACTGTATCATGTCTGGTTCACACTGACTCATATAGTATTGTCCTTTGGGTTACCACACAAATCGTGGAGGGTTTATTAGCCTCCAACCAACCTTGGGAGGTACTGGACTCTTTTTTTGTGCCCCAAGCTTCTTGAGGCTTCTTAGACTTTCTTTTACCTCTTTTGGAATTGGTGTTGCCCCTGATTCCAAGAAGAGGCCCCAGGTTTCAGCCTTACCTGTCTGGGTTTCTGCCTTCCTCATTTTGTCCCCTTAAATCTTCATTGAGTTTTTGACTCTCCAGTACGTTTAAGCATATATTTTTTTAAACCTTGTCCAGTTTTTTTTTTTTTTTAAAGAGAGCAAGCACGTACATGACCAGGGGAGAGGGGTAGAGGGAGATGGAGAGAGAGAATCTTAAACAGGCTCCACGCCACTCCGCACAGAGCCTGAGACGGGGCTCGATCCCACGACCCTGAGATCATGACCTGAGCCAAAATCAAGGGTTGAATGCTCAACCACCTGAGCCACCCAGGCACCCCTCTAGTTATCCTTCTGATTCAAATTATAAAGTCCTCCAAGACTGGAAGAAAAACCTGGGGCTGAGAGAGGGACAGTCCAACATTTCAAATTCCTTCAGGCAGAAGGGGAGCTGAGAAGAAGGTCAGATAAAGGAAGGAGAAAAGTAAAACAAAAAAATAGGGGAGAATGGTGTCCTAGGGCTAAAAGAATAAAGCAGTGACCTGTTGAGCTCTCAGGTAATGTAAGGGCAGTTAGTTGGCCACTGGATTAGCGATATGGAGGCCACAGCTGACATTGTCCATAGCAGATAACTGTTCACTTCAGTAAGAAGACTAGTTTGAAAGAAAAATGGGAAGTGAGGAAGTGGATATGATCAGTGTAGACAACTCTATTGGTTTTTGCTGTGAAGCAAAGAGAGAGGGAGTGGTTGCTAGAGGGATGTGGAATCAAAAGAGATAACTTCATGCCCCCCTCCCCATGATTGAGGGTGTGACCTGAAGGAGAAGAAGAAAATAATGGTGTACATGTATGTACTTTTTTTTTTTTTCTTTTTTTAAAGAGAGGGTCCCTAGGACACAGGCTTAAGTTAAACCGAGTTTGAATTTCATCCTGCCACTTAACTGGTGTGTTTGGGGGCAAATTACCTAACTGCCATTCTCTGATAGAAATAATTCCTATTCCCTACAGTTGTGAATACAAACTTAAATATGAAATATATATAAAATGCCTGATTGATAGTAAGTAATGAATCCCCTGCAGTTACTGATTTTGTTGTTACCTTTAAATCCTAAAGAATCTATGTTCAGAAACAATTAAGAACTATTTATTTATTTATTTATCTATCTATTTTAAGAACTCTTTATGCATAGAGACCTGTTTCTTAGCAATAGCCAAGCCCTGACTGTTACTGGACTTCGCTTCCCCAAGGCTTTACCAAGCTACTTGCTTGCCATTTTCCAGTGTATTTATAGTAGGTCATACTTTAGCTGATCAGCTTGAAAGATCTTGCTCTCCTCCCATCCCCCCATCATCTTCGAAGGCCAGCTTATCTTTCAGACTCCCAACTCGAGGATCACCCCTTCCCTGAGACCTTTCCAGACACATGCTTTCCCACATAATTCTGTGGTTCACCCCTGCCTTTCCTCCTCTGTGACCTCATTTTAGCCTGTTACTACCCTACCACTCTTCTTTCGATTTGGTTCACAGAGCTGTTGGTCTCTACTGGCCTGTAATATCTTTAAAAGTAGTAAACGTTCATCTTTGGTTTTTATCCCCAACACAATAATTGACCCATAGTAGGTGTTCAATAAGCTGTTGTTGAATAAATTAATACATGTGTGAATGAATGGTTAATGTAATCATCACCACTGTTACAGCTTTGCATATTTTAATGCTTAATCACTTTATTTATTAATTACTTGCCAAGAGTATTATTTTACAAAGAATACAAATCATAAAATCAAATACGTATGTGAGGCTTGGGCTTGTTGGGTTCCCCGCCCCGCCCCCCGGCTTAGAAGAGCATTATTTTGTGAAAGAGGTTTGAGACAGAAATTACAAATAGACACTGTTCCAAAAAGCCACTACACTCAAGGTATCCAGACCAAAAGCAGAACTTGCTTGTTCATTTTTCAGCTATTCCATATTCTGCCTAAACTTTTTCTACTAAATAAAGATACTCATCTGCAGATTATGTGAATTCTTAGAAAATACCTACTTAGTGTTTATGGTGTAACATAAAATCAGTTTTCTTACTAAAATCAGGTAGAAGCTCTCTAATGAATGAGCAGTGCAGGATTTATAGTGTTTTCACTTCTTCTAAAACAAGTCATGTTTTTTAAGTGTTAGTGGTGGTAAAGATGATTATTAAAATAAGAATAATTGGATTTCAGATCTGCACTTACAAAATGTTTGTTTAAATCATAATGTCATATAACTTGAGAACTAGTTTCTGGGGAGACTTGGAATAGGGCAGTGATGACATTGGAAGACCACTTATTCCACCTTTGATGTGGCTGGATTTTCCCATAGAGATCCCCTGCACCCCTCTGCTTTTCTCTGCTGTTTTCGGTTCTATTTTGGATTGTAAAGATTACTCCAGAACTCTAAATTTTTAACTTTCCTCCCATAGTAGGAATAGTGGGGCTGTGCTGGGTAACTGGGATGCAATGAGGAGCCTTGGGACAACCATTTGTATGATTGTGTAATTTCTGCAACTCGTGTTTTGGTGTTAAAGATAGGCTTAGCAAAAAAAAAAAAAAAAAAAGATAGGCTTAGCGACTGCCTTCAGCTCAGGTCATGATCCTGGAGTCCTGGGATCGAGTCCCGCATCAGGCTTCCTGCTCAGTGGGGAGTCTGCTTCTCCCTCTGACCCTCCCCCCTCTCATGCTCTCTCTATCTCATTCTCTCTCTCAAATAAATGAATAAAATCTTTAAAAAAAAAAAAAAGATAGGCTTAAAGAGTTGCCTTTAAATTCAGTTCCTATGTCCAAGGAAGTCCGAGGATGAGAGTCTTCTGACTTATTCTGCATAGTGGGAAGGATTTTGATGATGGATAAGCACCCAGATGAAGGTTCCAGTATCTTAAAGAAGAAATTATGTTGTGGAGGGACGCCTGGATGGCTTAGTCGGTTAAACATCTGCCTTTGGCTCAGGTCATGATCCCAGGGTCTGGGATCGAGTCCTGCATTGGGCTCCCTGCTTAGCGGGGAACCTGCCTCTCTCTCTGCCTGCCTCTCCCCCTGCTTGTGCTCTCTCTCTCTGACAAATAAATAAAGAAAATCTTAAAAAAAAAAGAAAGAAAGAAATTATGTTGTGGAAAGATTGTGAGGAAGAAGAGAGAGCTAGGTTCTTGTCCATCCTAACGCTATCACTTTCATCCAGACTGTGTAGGAGTTTAAACAAATTTTGGGCTTCAGTTTTTTCCATCTGTAAATCAAGGTGATTGAGCATTTCCTGACCTTTATAAATTTGTGAACCCTTTTCTAAGTAATGATCCATGATTCCCTCATTGAAATTTTGAAAATTATTTTGTCATCTTTACATGGTATAGGATTTGATATAATATTATATATATTATGTTAAAGATTATATAAGGTTTATTTTAGTAATACTCTTACAGTTATAAAAAAATTTTGTTTTCTCTGTATAACAGGTAATATATTTTGTTTAATTACATAAAAAATTATTTGTAGAGAAATTTTTAAGTGTTTGTTATGTTCCTTTATGTGTTAAGGCATCAAAAATAGTCAAAAACTTTTCATGTCTGGATGTCTGGAATTCTTGGATTTTGACCACTAGGAAAATCTACTCTCTTTGTTCCTGTTTGGTTTCTAAAGAATAAGATAAGAAAGAATGTTTCAGGGTTCAATTTGCAAGCATTTCTCTATGATCTCTCACTGCAGGTGTGGATAACCACTTAGGATAAAATGATCTTTATATTGTTTCTTTTAACCTTTTTTTTTTCCTGAACTAACAGAGATATCTTGATTTGTTGCATAAGAAATTTGATCAGATAAATGCAATTCACAGAAAAGTTCAAAATTTGTCATCCTTTTGCTTCCTGTCTTTTTTCTGTAGTCCATCATGTGAATAAATTCAACACAATATACTAAAAATAACTAAAAACACTATGTAAGTGTCAAAACCACAGCCACTAGAAATGTCCATCTGAATGATAAACTGACTATGTACCTGTCTAGGAGGCAGCTTCTTGCCACTCACAAGAAATACACATCAGGGCTCTCAAAATTTTGTCTTAGAGGGCTACACAATTGGAACTTTTAACAGTAAGTTTTAAAAAAGGTGGAAATTGGTACTTTTGCCTTTAGCAGCCTGAAATTGAAATACCTTTACCTGTCTAGGCTGGTGGCCAGATGATGTAGAGAAATAATGAAGACACTGGAGGTGTCCTCTAGCTGCATGGTTTCTGGCCAACAGGAAAGAATATTCTAGTGTTGTTGGTATGAGGGGATGAACAGTCTGTCTGTGCATGTTAGAGCCTTGAGCTTCATTCACGTGGAGTGTTCCCATCTGAGCAACAGTGGCGGAAAAGCTGAGTGATGGCAAGTGCTCCTCAAAACCACATACAGGTCAGAGAACCCCCTTGGCCTCCTCTTCATTCCTAGATATGTTACTTTAAAAAAAAGAATTGTTGTTATTGGTTTATAAACTTTTTGTTTTGGAGTAATCCCTAAACTGACAGGTAAGTGTCAAAGATAAGATGGAGAGATCCTGTATAGCCTTCATCCAGTTTTTTCTAATGTTACCATTTTACAGTGCCGTGTGATTGATTTGTCAAAACCGAGACTCAACATTGGTACATTACTATGAATTAAACTCGAGTCTTCATTTGGATTTCACGAGTTTTCCACTCACATGCTTTTCCAGGATCCCATTCAGGATACCACATTGCATTTAGTCTTCATGTCTTACTATTAGTCTCTTTTGGTCTATGGCATTTTCCCAGTCTTTCCTTATTTCCATGACCCTGACAATCTTGAGGAGTACTAGCCAAGTACTTTGTAAAATGTCCCTCCATTTGGGTTTGTCTGATGTTTTTCCCATGACTCAGCTGGGGTTGTGGGTTAGACCCTCACAGAGGTGAAAAGATATTCTTGTCGCTTCGTATCAGGGATATATATGCTTTCACTGTAATACCAGTGGTAACGTTAACCTTGATTACCTAACTAACCAACATAGCAGTTGCCAGGTTTCTCGACTGTGGAGTTACTGTTTGTCCCCATTTCATACTCTGTTTTTTGGAAGCAAGTCACTAGGTCCAGCCCACATTTGGGGTTGGGGGATTGAGAAGTAAACTCCCATACCTGAAACAGGGGATACAAAGATACTTTTCTGGAATTTTTCTCTAAGAAACATTACAGATAGACCTGCTAACAGGACTCTCTTCAGTGTTAATTCTTTTCCTCTCTCCCAAGGCAAAACATGGTATGCATGTTCACGGAAATCCAACTCAAATTATGCCCGTGACTAGATTTGACTGTATTTTCACCACCAATTATAAAATTCAGACTGCAAATGTTACGTGAATAAAGTATTCCTTATTCTTGTTTGTTTTCATGATATAAGTAATGAAGAACAACTTAATGAAGAGTAGGCAGACTATAGAATTCTGGCATCTTTCCTTTACTATTTTAATGAAGTTCTTTTGTTTTTGTTTTTTAATGAAAACCATCTTGAATTTTTATCCAGATAAAACCTAGACTACTTCTAGCTCCCAAACTTTTTTATTTTTTACTTGTATTTTGCTTTTGCTGTACTCTTTTGAAGGATGCAGTCAGTAATTCTACCACCTGCTTTGCAACCTGCTGGTAACATAGGACATGGTTAATTCAGTCTAACAGGACTACGAATATTGTCGCTTATAATCTCTACAGAAGCCATGTTAGAATAGCATAGGTTTCCTGTAGTTTTATTTATTTATTTTTTTAAGATTTTATCCATCCATTTGACAGAAAGAGAGACAGCGAGAGAGGGAACACAAGCAGGGGGAGTGGGAGAGGGAGAAGCAGGCTTCCCGCCGAGCAGGGAGCCCGATGTGGGGCTCGATCCCAGGACCCTGGGATCCTGACCTGAGCTGAAGGCAGACGCTTAACGACTGAGCCACCCAGGCGCCCCTTTCCTGTAGTTTTAAAGATGCATATGAAAGAGTTATGTTTTGTAATAAACTGTTTTGATCTTTTGCTAACGGTCAGGTTATTGCATAAGCACCATAATTATTTATAAGGGATAGAGAGTTATTTCCATGAGCAAGATTATCTATTTGTTTGAAAAATCAATGAATCGGTTTAGTTTATAGACTTTAGAAATTTAACTTTATTGAGATACACTTTATACACAATAAAACGTACACCAGTATGAGCGCTCTGTCAGGTACCCTGCGCGTTCCCCAGTCTTCTTATGAGTACCCAGGAGAGGCCTGAGGGAAAACCTTCCAAGTGAGTGCAAAGACCCTCTGGTCAGGTGTTCTTAGCCACTTCAGACTCACGTGCTGTCCCACACGTGGCTTGTGGCAGTTTTTTAAAATCGTAGCCAGCGTCTTACCAGCTTTGATTGCAGCTGGCCCTTGTCCCCCACCGCACTGCCACAAGTAAGCTAGGTCGTGCGTCCTCTCTAGCCCACCTCTAGTGATTCCTAAATTTCCCACGTGTGGGACAGTGACTTACCAGGCAAGATTGCCTTTGCATTTGGAGTCCTTCCAGATTTAGATCTGACAAGGGAGACCACAGACACATCCAGAGTCTGTCTGGTTTCTTCTTGCCTGACAAACTGTCCTCCTCTGGGGGCTCGTTCTCCAAGTTCAGCCACAGGTCCAAGATATGAAAGTGACCTCTTCCTGTTTCATTTTTTCACATTTCTCTGTGTTCGCAACTCTTATGTGTTTTTTACAGAAATGTGCTTTGTTGAGGTTTATCTGAGGATTTGCTGTGCTCTGGGCAAGAGTGAAGATCTTCTACATCCTTCCTCATCCAGACCAAAAGCAGAACTTGCTTATTCATTTTTCAGCTATTCCATATCCTGCCTAAACTTTTTCTACTAAATAAAGATACTCATCTGCAGATTATGCGAATTCTTAGAAAATACCTACTTAGTGTTTATGGTGTAACATAAAATCAGTTTTCTTACTAAAATCAGGTCGAAGCTCTCTAATGAATGAGCAGTGCAGGATTTATAGTGTTTTCAGGAAGAGCAAGAATTTTACAGATTTAAGCACAGTAGGCTTAGTGAAAGGAGAGAATTTATTCCTTATTTGTGCTATTTTTTTTGCAACTTCCCTGTTGTTTCTGCCTCCATATTTTACTGATTATCAGTATCTCTCAGGTCACAAGGAAAATTAATTGATTATACTGTACTTTAAGATACTCCATTTTTAGATTTTGCTTACTTTATATTAAGTAGTATGTAAGAGGTAGTTTTATTTTTTTAAAGGCAGATCCCCTTTTTTTTCTAGTCATTTTATTCTTAAGCTTTGGAAGTTAACAGAATCATAGCTTTATTTTCATCTTTCCTTTGATATTTTCTTAATAACTGCTTATAGGAAAATTATGTATATTAGAATCCTCTTAGATCTATACTAAACATCATTATGGTGCAGCTATAAAATGGAACTTTCACCATGAACTTCTCTCATGAAGTATAATAAAGTGTTTCTTTTGTTAACAGGTTCTCATAGTGTTAATAAATTTCTCAAGCATTTAATAATTTTTTTTTTTAAGATTTTTATTTATTTGCGAGAGAGAGAATGAGAGACAGAGAGCATGAGAGGAAGGAGGGTCAGAGGGAGAAGCAGACTCCCTGCTGAGCAGGGAGCCTGATGTGGGACTCGATCCGGGACTCCAGGATCATGACCTGAGCCGAAGGCAGTCGCTTAACCAACTGAGCCACCCAGGCGCCCCAATAATTTTTTTATATATATCTTAGTATTATTCTTGAGATTTCTTTTTCGAAATATATATGTAATTTTAAGTGTAGAGAAGTGATATCCCTTTTGGAGGAAGAATTTGTTATAACAAAAAAGTCATAACCATAATTTAATTCACATAACCAAGTTAAGACATGTGGTATACTTTGAGCAAAACATTCTAAACTAGAAATTTTGGCTCCATATTTGACTTCTTGAAATAAACTGTATAATCAAAACAATTGGATTTATTATAGATTATAATAATCTAGTGGTTATTTAAAACAGAATTATACCTTTGGGGCTGTTTTGACTTTTTAAATAGGGGTATTTATCTAAAAAAAGATGTCATTCATTATATTTTAGTGATGTATTTTACTCTTATAGATATCTGAAAATTCTTCTGAGGGCTTATGATTAACATTGTCCCTGAGAAATCTTAACAGCTGTTAGTACTGATGCTTTGGGAATGGAAGTATTGGAAATAGTTATAGCAAAGCATATTAGTTCTCATATATAGTAAACTTTTAGAAGAGGAAATTGAAATAGAGAATGAAGGTAACATTGCCACAGTTGATTTAGAAATAGAGAGTAATCAAGATCTTGACTTTTTGTATGATTCACTTATTACATGTTCTGACACAATTTTTAGAGACTCTAATATGCAATGTCATCATTACCATTGTGATACCTGGGGCTTGCCAAGCACTGTGCAGAAGAAAAATCTGCATAATAACATTTCAACCCACAAGAACTTAAAATATAGAAGAAGACAACATTGGCAGCCATCTGAGTACATGGCTTACAAACAGATGAATTAAAAACAAGAACCCAATTTCTGGGAAAAGGTGTCTAGCTGGATATACTGGAAAGAACTACCGAGGTTTTGGTAAAATAAGGCACAGTATTTTTTTTTTCTTCTTAAATTGGAAAGCTGGAGTTAGAATATCAGATGCTGGTTTTTCTAGCTCATTCGTGAAATTCCTATTCTGACAAGAACTAATCAAAACTATGCCTGTCTTCTGTCCCTGCCTTTCTGTCTGGAAACTTTCATCTTTCACTTGCTACTTCCCCTGGAATGGAAATACCAAAATGTTTCTTGAAAATGGTAATTTAGTAGTTAACGTGTGTGTGTGTGTGTGTGTTAATTTGTATGATAACACTTTTTTTAAAAAAAGACATTGTAAGACACTTTTAAAAATTTGTTTGCCTAAGAGACTGTACGTATGCTACAGAATACTTCCCCGGTCCCATTAACTATTCTTAACTTGTTAAGGATCAAAGCTAGTGGGAATGGTAGAAGTTCATGAGCCATTCTCATCCCTTGAGAACAGTAAAAAAATCCCAGTCAGTGTTCACCAACTACTTGGTTTGTTTCACTAGTTCTAATACTTCTTTTTCTCCCTGTCAATTCATATGTGGTAGAATCTCTGACTTGCATAAAATGGCCAATGCTTCTTAGAGCTTTTCACTTTAAGTAATAACATGCAAAAAAAAACCCAGAATAGTGAAACCTTTTTACATAACATACAGATTTCCTTCAACCAATACTTTTAGTTTAATTTAAAACCACAACCAACCTTTTTTCCACATTTGTTTTCAACTTTGTTTCAAAATATTGATATACTAAAAAGGAAGTATATAAACAAAAAATTTCTGTTAGAGACTTAAGTACTAGCAAAAGTCATTAACTTTTCTGTAGTAGTTAGCTAATAAACTGATAGTAGTACAAATTTCTTTTTTTTTTTTTTACAAATTTCTTTTTGTATTAGTCTATGTTTTTCATCTTTCCCCTTTGAAAACATCTTTTTCTTCCCCCATATAATTTTAGAAAATTAATGGGAACTTTAGATACAATTTTATGTAATTCCTTATCTTATTGAATTGAATACTGGGACCCATGTGTGCTTAGAAAATATCTAGAGTACCACAACTAATATCTGAAGTTCCCATTTATAATGCAGTTTCTTAACAATAGAATATGTAACACAGTTTAAATACAGATATTCAGTAGTGTCTCACAGAATGAGTTCATGCATACAGTTATAAAAATTAAGTCTTATTACATGAGCTTTCCATTTCCAACAAATTCTCAATACCAGTGATTAAGTTTCGCTTCAGATTATGTGCTTTTGCTATTTCCCTTGACTATTGATAGCATTCATGACATACTTTTCGATTAACTGTGTTTTTCATTCACGAGTGGTACAGACTTTAAGGGCATTACATTCATTAAGAAGCTGGAGAGAACATATCCGAAGACAGGAGCCACTGTAAGATCTAGACTTTATTATATCTGTGATTGAAACTCACCACTTTCTAAATACTGTGCATGGCTTCCATTCTGTTTCATTGTAAAGTGGGTTAAAAATATATTCATGAACTTTCCTCTCTTTAATAATATAATTTTTTAAAATACGAACTTTATTGCTAGATTTAAAATGCTTGTCATAGACAAGAATGTTTGCCATTTTTTGAGATAGACTTTTGGGATTAAAATAAGTACATATACTATGACCTGTCCTACTGTGCTATACCTCACAGTGTCTATCAGACATACCTCTCATAAAGAAGTCTTTGAGGGCGCCTGGGTGGCTCAGTTGGTTAAGCGACTGCCTTCAGCTCAGGTCATGATCCTGGAGTCCCTGGATCGAGTCCCGCATCGGGCTCCCTGCTCGGCAGGGAGTCTGCTTCTCCCTCTGACCCTCCCCCACTCATGTACTCTCTCTCTCTCTCTCTCATTCTCGCTCTCTCAAATAAATAAATAAATCTTTAAAAAAAAAATAAAGAAGTCTTTGAGACTGAAATTTCCTTTGCATTGAAATTTTATCTGCTTCACAAAATACTGTATTCAAGCCCTGTGCTTGTTGGTTTCCTTAGATGTTTTAACTCAGGGAATTTATCCAAATATTTACAGGAAAATAAATATAATACATTAAAATACAGTCAAATCTTTCAAGGCTTCTTAAATAATCTAAGTAATTAATAATGTTCTAAATGTTTTCTAGTATTCTGACATAACCATGTGAAAGGGCGTTAAAATTCCATTTGTGTATTTTCTCCTGAGAAAAGAGATGGACTTTTTGCTGTGTTTTTTACTAGAAAAGACCTAGCTCCTTAGAGTTTGGAGATTGGTTTTATAGTCAATATAAAAGCATTATCTTTCCACTACAGTGAGTTTCCTTAGTGAAACTTTTTTTATCCTAAATATCTAGTTTTTATAAATTGTTTCATAGATAATGAAAGTTTTGTGTGTGTGTGTGTACATAGTTGGAACCTGTACTAAATTTATGAGATCTAACTGAAAGTGAATTTGCTTGAAACTCCTCATTCTATAACAAGCTGAGTATAGACTCAGGATACTTTCCTTATTTAGCCCTTAACTTGAAGTCTTCCTTTCTTGATTATTGGAGGGGATAGAATGAATCCAATAGCCATCTCTATATTTTAATGTCCACACATAAAAATTCTGAAATTGGACAGTGAACACCTTGGTCGGTTTTATAAAAAGGGATTACTGCCATGAAGTAGAAAGCTAACTACTTCGAGCCTTTTCTGCTTATGGTACACAGAAGGCAAATTACCAAGTGCTCCCACCTCTCAGGATTGAATTTTTCAAACCTGGTGGTATTGGCAAAGACAACCATGGTATTGGTAAAGACAATTTCATTGAACAGTCTACAATTTTATCTCACTTCTGGAAAAATAGAACAGATTCCCTCTAATAATAAAACTCCTTGATTGATCCCCACCCAAAAATGTGAGCATCCCAGAATGGCAACAACAAAAAACAAAAATCATGGATAGATTCAGGTGAAGACCAAAGAATGCCTGCAGCTCCCAACACATCTTCTTTTGGAGTGTCCATTTTATAAATCATCATGCCTTAAGCAGCACTTTCTTGACTATATATACACTGCCAGCTCTTCAGTTCTTTTTTCCTCGGTGTCTGGGGGCACAATGCTAATTAGCAGTAGTAGAAAGAAAAGATGTTCATAATCTTCATTTTTATGGTTACACAAACGATTAATTCTTGGCCCTAAAACAGTCAAGGCAAGTGAAATTGTAAAATAAAATATGTTAATCCTGTTTTTTTCTTTTTATTTATTTAGCCTTCAGTGGAGATACTTCGCTTGAGGCAATATGGTTGTAAGGACAGGGATAGCAATTTATTCCAGAAATAGTATATAATAAGTATTTTCCTAGTGTGTGTGTTTCACTGTTAATGTCGAAATACTCCTCATCTTATGATATTCAAGTGGAGAATTCTGAGAACTACATTAGCATGAAGACTGACGTTCTTTTTGTTTTCTTTTTTTTAAGATTTTTAAAATTTATTTTGAGAGAGAGAGCGATAGCGAGAGAGAGCACGAGCGGGGGGAGAGGGAGAAGCAGGCTCCCTGTGGAGCCCGATGCGAGGCTCGATGCGGGGCTCGATCCCAGGACGCTGGGATCATGACCTGAGCCAAAGGCAGACGCTTAACCAACTGAGCTACCCAGGCGCCCCTTGACATTCTTTTTCTGATCAGGTATTAATACTTTCATTCAGAAATTTCATTCAGAAAGTTTTAGCATTCATGTTGTTTTCCTTGGATATTAGCAACCACAAAGACTTCTTAGAAAATTTAACATACGTTTATTAAATTGTTTTAATCATCCCCAGGGCCATCAGAAAATGGTTTTGCATGAGCATTTGGCACTTTAATGACTGGAATCTAAAGCAGCTTCAGCAATAACTCAATATGTGTTACAAGATTCTCATGTGATCAGGATACACCTAACTTTGCCCTAGTTTGTTCCAGCCACACCCGGGATTACTTAGAGTGATCTTTTTTTCTCTTTTGGAAACACAAAGAGTGTACATAAATGCTAGCAGGATTCTTTGTGATAAGAAAATCCCTCTTACCCTAAAAGGTTTGTTAGCCAGTGATCCCTCTGTAGCAAGTTCACATTTATTCACATTTATTCGAATCTAACATTTGAATAAAGTTAGAAAAATAGAGATAGCATGGGAAATTCTAGCTCTAGGTGCATAAAATAGCAAGAAGCACAATAAAAATCTTGGGGTTTTTTTTTTTGCTAAATATCATCAGGTTTGGTATAAAATTGAGAAGGGTTTAATCCAAAGGATAATGTTTATTTCTTTACCTTAGATGGTTATTTTATATTATTTTAATTAATATATTAATTATAAAGATAGTCTGAAAAAGATGTATTTTACTTTAAATATTCTCGTAAAGGAATAGAATGTCTCATTGGTCACATTTTGGGGGTACAAGGGAACCAGCTCTGAAAATAGTAGACAAAAGGAACGAATCAAGGAATTATGTTCTTTCTTTTTTACAGATTCTTTTTTTTTTTTAAAGATTTTATTTATTTATTTGAGAGAGAGAGACACAGCGAGAGAGGGAACACAAGCAGGGGGAGTGGGAGAGGGAGAAGCAGACTTCCCCCGGAGCAGGCAGCCCGATGTGGGGCTCGATCCCAGGACCCTGGGATCATGACCTGAGCTGAAGGCATACGCTTAATGACTGAGCCACCCAGGCGCCCTCTTTTACAGATTCTAATGCAGGGTAACCAAATAGATGATTCAGGAAAATTTGTCTTTAGAGAAGACTTCGAGCTTTAACAACAACAACAACAAAAAATGGTGGTGCACCTGGGTGGTGCAGTCAGTTAAGCCTCCGACTCTTAGTTTCAGCTCAGGTCATGATCTCAGGATCCTGAGATTGAGCCAGGCATCCAGCTCCTTGCTCAGCACAGAGTCTGCTTGACTCTCTCCCTCTGCCTTCCCCACCCTTTTTTAAATCTTTTTTTAAAAATGGAAAAGGGATAGAATTGACTCCACATTTTGCAATCCCTAATGAAATAATGGATCTAGGCAGTGTTCATCAGTGGCTGCTAAAACTCTTAGAAGACTGATGGAGAAGGTGATAACACCTATTTGACCTATTGATCATTCTTCCCACACAAAAGAAGAAACAATCAGGTATGTATCATATGCCTCCTCATTGGATGCAACAGGAAATACAAACATCTATAAAATTTTCATGCCAAAGGAAAGAATGTCCAATGGAAAAAAGACAGTCTCTTCAACCAGTGATGTTGGGGAAATTGGACAGCCACATGCAGAAGAATGAAACTGGACCATTTCCTTACACCACACACAAAAATAGACTCAAAATGGTTGAAAGACCTAAATGTGAGACAGGAGTCCATCAAAATCCTAGAGGAGAACACAGGCGGCAACCTCTTCGACCTCAGCTGCAGCAACTTCTTCCTAGACACATTGCCAAAGGTAAGGGAAGCAAGGGCAAAAATGAACTATTGGGACTTCATCAAGATAAAAAGCTTTTGCAAAGCAAAGGAAACAGTCAACAAAACCAAAAGACAACCGACAGAACGGGAGAAGATATTTGCAGATGACATATCAGATAAAGGGCTAGTATCCAAAATCTATAAAGAACTTATCAAACTCAACACCCAAAGAACAAATGATCCAATCAAGAAATGGGCAGAAGACATGAACAGACATTTTTGCAAAGAAGACATCCAAATGGCTAACAGACACATGAAAAAGTGCTCAATATCGCTCGGCATCAGGGAAATCCAAATCAAAACCTCAATTAGACATACCACCTCACACCAGTCAGAATGGCTAAAATTAACAAGTCAGGAAACGACAGATGTTGGCGGGGATGCGGAGAAAGGGGAACCCTCCTACACTGTTGGTGGGAAGGCAAGCTGGTGCAGCCACTCTGGAAAACAGTATGGAGGTTCCTCAAAAAGTTGAAAATAGAGCTACTGTATGACCCAGCAATTGCACTGCTGGGTATTTAACCCAAAGATACAAATGTGGTGATCCCAAGGGGTACGTACACCCTGATGTTTATAGCAGCAATGTCCACAATAGCCAAACTATGGAAAGAGCCAAGATGTCCATCAACAGATGAAGAAGATGTATATATATACAGTGGACTATTATGCAGCCATCAAAAAAAAAAAAAAAACTTGCCATTTGCAACGATGTGGATGGAACTAGAGAGTATTATGCTAAGTGAAATAAGTCAATCAGAGAAAGACATGTATCATGTGATCTCACTGATATGAGGAATTCTTAATCTCGGGAAACAAACTGAGCATTGCTCGAGTGGTGGGGGGTGGGAGGGATGGGGTGGCTGGGTGATAGACATTGGGGAGGGTATGTGCTATGGTGAGTGCTGTGAATTGTGTAAGACTGACGAATCACAGACCTGTACCTCTGAAACAAATAATACATTATATGTTTAAAAAAAAAAAAAAGAAAAAGATAGTAG
Organism: Mirounga leonina; assembly: GCF_011800145.1. Classification (NCBI taxonomy): domain Eukaryota; kingdom Metazoa; phylum Chordata; class Mammalia; order Carnivora; family Phocidae; genus Mirounga; species Mirounga leonina. The sequence goes on from NW_023270807.1 coordinate 70,850,409, forward strand.
GAAGGGAAAAATGAAGGGGGGGAAATCAGAGGGGGAGACGAACCATGAGAGACTATGGACTCTGAGAAACAAACTGAGGTTCTAAAGGGGAGGGTGTGGGGGGATGGGTTAGCCTGGTGATGAGTATTAAGGGGGGCACGTATTGAATGGAGCACTGGGTGTTATACGCAAACAATTAATCATGGAACACTACATCAAAAACTAATGATGTACTGTATGGTGACTAACGTAACATAATAAAATTAAATTAAAAGTTCATGCCAAAATATCAAACCCAGATTGCATTAAACTTCTTGAATCACCAGTTGATAGGAAGTAGAACTAAAGTGACAAGGTAACTGACACTGTAGTGATGCAATAAGCAGAGTCCAGGAAGGGGGAAGTGCCATGGGGAAGATGACCCAGTTCCATCAATAAATAAATGGCAAGGAAAAAGAGTCAGGACTGTAGATGAGGAGCAATTTAATTAAATTTAAATGCAATTTGTGGGTCTTGTTTGGATCTTGATTCAAATAAACCAGTTGTAAAAACAAACTGGGTAGGAGACACTGGTGACATTCTCAACACTGGAAAATGGTGGATTAAAGAATTATTGTTACATTTGTCACATGTTCTATGGTTAGATAAGAGACCGTATCTTTTAGATATACATACTGAAGAATTTATGAAGTGATATGTGGTGCCTTGAATTTAAGATAATCCAGCTGAGGTGTAGGAGAGCTATATAGACGAAGAGATTGATAACTGTAAAAGCTGAGTGGTGGGAATAGCAGTTTTATTATACTGTCTTCTCTATTTTTCCATGTATCTGCCAATTTTTATAATAATCTAAAAATAGTGATAACTTTAGGACTGTCAGATAAATAAACATTGTAAACATTGGATACTTAATATAAAAAAGAGTATAATGTAGTATAGATACAAAAGAATCTTATAAAAATATTAGCAAATTGGGCGCCTGGGTGGCTCAGTTGGTTAAGCGACTGCCTTCGGCTCAGGTCATGATCCTGGAGTCCCGGGATCGAGTCCCGCATCGGGCTCCCTGCTCGGCAGGGAGTCTGCTTCTCCCTCTGACCCTAAGCCCTCTCATGTGCTCTCTCTCTCTCATTCTCTCTCTCTCAAATAAATAAATAAAATATTAAAAAATATATTAGGAAACTAAGAATATATAAAAAGCTACTCCCCTCACCACCAGAGTGCAAGATCAACTTAACATTAGAATATCAATTTAATTCATGATATCAGCGAATTAAAGAATATTAGATTAAAGGGAAAAAGTCATGATTACATGCATAGATTCAGAAAAATCCAGTTGGTAAAACTCAGTGTCCATTCGTAATTTTTATTTATTTATTTATTTTTTTAAGTCTTAGGAAACTAGGAATAGAAAAGAACTTTGATCTCATTACAGAATAGCTCTAAAATTTCATGCTCTTATCGAAAGTGTTCTCTTTGAAATTGGAAATAAGACAGGGCAGCTTGCCATCACCACTTTCATTCATTATGTAAAAATCAATTGTGTATCCAGAGCTCAGCACAATCAGAAACTAAAATATTTTAACTACCATTTGCAGTAACATCACAAAATTTCAAGTATCTAGGGGTAAATGAACAAAACCTGTCACAAGCTCATTATGCAGTAAATTGTAAAATATTTTTTAAAGATTTTATTTATTTATTTGAGAGAGAGAGCACACAAGCAGGGGGAACAGCAGCAGAGGGAGAAGCCGATTCCCCGCCGAGCAGAGAGCCTGATGCAGGGCTTGATCCCAGAATCCTGGAATCATGACCTGACCTGAAGGCAGACACTTAACCGACTGAGCCACCCAGGCATGGTTAGCATTAAAGAGTCTGGTGATCTCAGTGGTTGGTGAGGATATAGAGCAAATGTGAACCCTCCAAACTGCTGGTGGGAATGTAAATTGGTTGAGCTAGTTTTGAAAATTGTTGGGTATTATCTTGTAAAGTTGAAAATGAACTTTTTCTGACTCAGGCATTCCATGCCACAATATATACCATACAGAATGTTCTTACTGGCATTCACGATAGCCCAAAATTAGAGATAACCCAAGTGTCCATCAACAGTGCAGTTGACAAGTTATATATCATACAATGGAATTCTACTCACAAATGAAACTGAAGAAATTCTAGCTATTCCAACAATAAGGATGAATCTTAAAAACATAGTGAGAGAAAGGAAAATCTAGATACAAGAAGTATATATTCTATGATACAATTTATGTAATATGTAATTTTATGTAATAAATTGTGGAATGGGATAAACTAGAGCACAGGTAACTGATCAAACCAGAAAAGCAAAGATGTGAGTACCATGAATATCATCAGGACAGTAGTTACCTTTGGGCAGTGGTGTTGGAGGGTTTCCGGGCCCTGGAAGCGTTTTATTTCTTGACCTGGTCAGTGATCACATGAATGTTTGCTTTATAATATTTCACTAAAGTGTAGTTTTTTGGTTTTTTTGCTTTATGTGCGTATTTTTTACAGTAATTTCTTTCAAGAAACACCTATAAATTCTGAGTTAAGGACATAAGGCCCATTTTATAACTAGTACCTTGTTTTTTGTTTTGTTTTGCTTTTATTTGTTTAAAATTATTTATCTCCATCATCTTAAAGCATGGATTCTAAGTTTGTAATTGCAGTGGATAAATAAAACATTTACATTGATTCACACATTAGAACCTTATTTAAAACAGACCTTATAAATCCTTAGAAGTTGTAACCTTGCACATTCTCATCTTATAGCAAAGTCTTCACCTATCATTACCTTGATTTTTCCGAAGATACATCAAACAAATCTGGTTGAAATAAGATGCTGAGGAAAACCTTTCCTACGTGAATTTTGCTCTCTTTCAATTTCACTCTTGAGAAATTTTTTTAGGTATAAAATTGTGGTGAAAGCTTTACCTCAATTCATTAACTAGAACTTATTTCTCTCTTAGACCATTAGGATTGTGTAATCCTCCATCTATGTAGCTACCTTTCCCCATTTTGAGTGCCAGTAAGCTCAGAGTCCAATTTGTGACTTCTATATAATCCCTGTATCACTATGTATTTGCACTTTATTTTTTTGCGTTGTGTTGACATTTTACTCTAATTTCCTTTGATCATGATGTGTATTCTTTATAGATCTCTATCTTATTTGTAAGCATTTCGTAAAAGTACTTCAGATCCTTTGTACATTAGGAAGAACACGTGAATGAGCATTCAGACAAACAAGGGAGTGCGGGGTGACACGGGGAGACTCGGAGACTCCGAGACTGCTGGCCCTCTGTAGTTCCTGTGGATGAAGTAAAGTTCAAAAGTTTAAACCTGCCCTGCAGACTGTTTTTCTCTCCCTTAAAAAGGCTCTTGCTTGTCAAGTGAAAGTAAATATTTATAGTTGGCTATGGTAAAATGTTCTGGGGGTGAAGAAAATGATTTTAATAGAACTGTACCCTTAATGGGAGTGGATACAGAAATCCATTCATATGCAGAAGGGGGGCCAGGGAAGCAATGGCCTGCAGCAGTGACTTAGTTAAGGGTGAAGTGCTTCTTAGCGTCCATTCAAAGGAAATACGTAATTATTTTATCGGAGGCCAGGCTATATGTATGCGTGGGCCTTTTGAGATTTTTTTCTCTTTTTTTCTCTCGAATTGTCGAGGTACCTTTGTGGAAACAGGATTTTTAAGCTGATTTCAATGAAATGCACGTCCTTCTTTTCATGCTTTTCAGAGAGTGGCCAAGTATTGTGAGCAGCATGATATCATGGAAACTGCACGAGCTCTGTTGAAATATGGGCAGATTAGTTCATCTCTCTGCATCAACCCCAGGGCTTTTTTCAGCTGTCCCATGGGATGGAACACAGAGCCTGTAGTGGGTGTGAAGTGAGATGAGGTGTATGAAGTGCCTGGCATGGAGGAACGAGTCTCTGTATGTTTATTTTCTCCTCTCCCTCTCACCACATTTTCAACAAGCAAAGTCAGCCTCCCCTGAGACAACACAGGACTTTTTAAAAATTATTTTCCTATTTTTTTTCTTTTATTATCATGTGAAATCCTGTTTTTTTCCTTGAAACGTGAGGTTATGGCCACATGATGCAAGGAAGTAATTTCTGGTGGTTCTTATTTTGAAAGAGAAGGCAAGTTGTTCTGTCAATAGATGGATATAGAGAGAGGGAAGTGTGGATAGTAATTTGGATGAGGGAAGAGAGGTGAGGAAGACAGTAGGTGGGATAAGGAGTTAGGGCCATTGTATCTTGAGAAAACACAAACAAACCCCCCATCATGTTAGGTGCTCTTTTTACACAACTAAATTTAAGTCAAGAGGAATAAAAATGACAGTGGTTGTGGGGGTAAACATGCAATGCAGAAAGCCTTCCCTTTTGCACAACTGCTTGCTTTATTGGGTCTTGAATAAAATCAAACAGGAAAGACTTTAAACCTGCAAAACTGCCAAAAATGTAGTGGTCTCTGGATCCTTGACAGCTGGACTGCCAGAATCATGCAGTATGTAAAATGGATGGAAGGAATTGTTCTGCTGAGAAGCAAGTGACAGGTCTGGTGGATTTCAGTAATCCGAGAAGGTACCAGAACCACACTCTTACAGCTTCATTGGGTGGGTTCGTGTAGGGCTTCTCCACGGTTCTCATTACTAGTTAACCCTATTTATAAAGACCAGTATATGGAACTCCTAGAATTTCAAGCTGGACAGGCCTTGAGGAATTGTCTGACTCCAGCTCTGCATTTTAAATTCGGAAACTGAGGGGGCGCCTGGGTGGCTCAGTTGGTTAAGCGACTGCCTTCGGCTCAGGTCATGATCCCGGAGTCCTGGGATCAAGTCCCACATCGGGCTTCCTGCTCAGCGGGGAGCCTGCTTCTCCCTCTGACCCTATCCCCTCTCATGCTGTTTCTCTCTCTCTCTCTCTCTCTCTCTCAAATAAATAAATAAAAAATAAAAAAAATAAAAAAAAAATTAAATTCGGAAACTGAGGCTCAGAGGCCAGAAGTGACTTCCCCAGAGTTGCATAGTGAGTGAGCATCAGAACTAGGGGCAGGGCTTGAGTCTCTGGACTCCTGAGCTTAAATGCTACTAGCAGGAGAAAACGTTCTTTAAAAATGTAGTGCGTTTCTACCCATTTAACATTAGTTTGCCCTAAAAGTCAGTATCTTACAGAAAGAGAGAGAATAAGTAACTCCTATCCTTCCTTCTGTAGTTTGGCAAGAATTTATGCTTCTGACCCAAACTCTGCATCAATTGCTATGAGATACAAAGCAAGGAAGAGAATTGGACGTCTTCCAAAAATGTTAACTATAAGTAAACACAAAACCCTGCTGGACTTACTCTGCTGTAGCTCCCATTTCTCTGTGGAAGGGGAAAGTGAGAGGAGGTTCAAAAGAAAGAAAAAGGTTTTTTAGTGCAAGTGATTTCTACTTAGTAGGGGCTTCATAAATATTTATGGATAGATTTATTGTTTGTTGATAAGATGAAGTAGCCTACAGCAGTTACTGTCTAACTCAAAAGGATTTTTATGTATGTGATTAATTATCCATAGGAATAACCACATCTCCATTATTCAATATGCATTGTACCACCAAGTATATGGAATGAAGTCAGTAGGAAAGTACTCTGTATAAACTGCCTATAAAGAAAATCTTCCTGTTGCTAAAAATCATCTACAAAATTGTCTAAACATTGTTGTGTAATGTAGGTTATATAATTTTCTAGAATCACCATCTAAAATTTGAGTGTCTTGGGCGCCTGGGTGGCTCAGTCGGTTAAGTGTCTGCCTTCGGCTCAGGTCATGGTCCTGGGTCCCGGGGTCCTGGGTACCACATCAGGCTTCCTGCTTAGCGGGGAGTCTCCGTCTTCCTCTGTCTCTAGCTTGCTCTCTCTCAAATAAATAAATAAAATCTTTTTAAAAAATAAAATGTGAGGTGTTCCTCCTAATACCCAAGTCCTTAAAGTATGTATATCAATATACAGTATTTCAGTGTTTGTATTTCCTGAAACTTCAGGCTGCCAGGTTTTTATTGTTTGTTTCTGTTGTCACCAGCAACAGAGCAGGAAACATCAGAGATGAATTCAAATCAGTTTGGCTACTTGTGAGCTACACTGATTGCGCTATTTCTTTTTTTTTTTTTTTTGTCCAGAATAAAAATGAGTAAAAAAATCAAGGAAGATGAGAATTGGGGCTTATCAAATGCATCCAATTAATCTCCGTTTGCCCATTACTCAGATGAAAATTTATAATCATGAATATCATGGTAAGAATTTGTCACATGGACTTTCAATGCACTTAATTAGGTATGTAGAGAGTAGGGGTGTATGTGATATTTAAGAGATGAATGTGAGTTTGGACTTAAACTGTGTGACCTTGGCAAATTAATTAACCCCTATAAATCTTTATTTACTGATATTTAAAATTGGGATACATAATATTCTTGTAAGCTAATGCATATAATGTGTTAAACAGAGTGCCTAATGTGTAGTGAGCTCTGAATAGATATCAGCTAATATGACTTAGGAAAAGGCATGATTCTCTTTTTTGTATATAATCACATATTCTTTTTTTTTTTTAAAGATTTTATTTATTTATTTGAGAGAGAGAGACTGAGAGAGAGCGCACATGAGAGGGGGGAGGGTCGGGAGGGTCAGAGGGAGAAGCAGACTCCCTGCTGAGCAGGGAGCCCGATGCAGGACTCGATCCAGGGACTCCAAGATCATGACCTGAGCCGAAGGCAGTCGCTTAACGAACTGAGCCACCCAGGCGCCCTATGTGAATATTCTTATAAAATGCATTTCTACTTTACAGGATTGCACACATTGCCCCCCTCCCTCTCCCACCATCATCTGAAAAAGAAAATTGGGACTAGAGTTTAAGCATATACAAATAAAAAACTTGAAAGGGACATTTCTTTTTGCTCAAATTGGATTCTATGTTTCTGTTAATATTTAAGTTTATAAAAACTGAACTGAACTTCTTTTCCTTTTGATGTAAAGTCAAAAATAAAATCTTAACATGAAAGAGTATTTTGTGCATTATAAAAGTAAATATGAAATTCAGAATTCTGAAATTTAAATTTCAGGTTTTGCCTCATATCTGTGGTGAGAGTGCAAAGCTCCCACTAACCAGGATGTGTCTAGTGCAAACACTAGTGTTTCAGTGTTTCTCAGAGCACATATCCTCCTGGTGTTAGGCTGAAACCCACTTCTTTGTGCTCGCACTATCATGGGTGAGCCTGCTTCCCCTGGTTCCTCACACAGCATCTTGAGACCCCATTCTCCTCCTGAGTGGTTTCTGGTTGCACTTGACCTTTGAGAGTCAATACCTGGAGTTGTTCCTAAGAAGCTATTTGTGAGACATACCTGGTTTGCCAGAGTATGATTGGGATCACTGTCCCCTTTTGTATGAACGCTACATTTTCAAAGGTGGACATAGTAACCCCAGTGCCTTACAGACTCTCACGTATTACTTGAGAAAGCTTGTGTTTATGAATCTTTGGCCTTCCTTGACTATTCAATTTGTTACTATAGCAGCCCTTTGTGTAATGGCTTTTAGTTTATTTGTATTTTTCTCCTAGTTCTGTGAGCTTTTCCAGTGGTTTATTTACCAGAGCCCTGCCCCATAGCATCTAGTAATAAATAAAGAGTGAAAGTACTATCTTTCTTTCCATAGGAGTGTTGTCATTGATAACAACAGCTCTAAAAAAAAAAATGATGTTTGACTTCAAAACAAAAGGCAGAAAGAGTTCATGTGTTAGGCAGCTGTGGTAGAAGCAAAGAACGTGGACTTCTGAAAAACAAAAACTCGGTTTCAAATCTGAAACTGGTCACTTACTTACTGTCTCATCTTGGCTAAATCTCCCAGTCTCTCTAATCTTAAACTGTTGTCTTTGTGAAATGGAGAAGATAGCTTCCTTCATGGGCTGAGAGCATAAAATAAAATGCGCAAGCAGAGTTTTTATTAACTGAAATCAGTACCAAATAAATGGAGCTCATTAATGCACACGGGATACATCTCATCTCTGTGCTAAAGGACACATAAGCAGAAGGTTATCTTCGTTCAGGCATTTAACAACAAAATAGCGTTTTCAAAAGTTTATTTATTTGTTTACTTATTTATTTTGGGGGGGCAAGCAGAAGGGGGCAGAGGGAAAGCGAGAGAGAGAATCTTAAGCAGGCTGTCCAGCACCTAGCCCACCAAGGAGCTTGATCCTAGGATCTTGAGATCATGACCTGAGCTGAAATCAAGAGTCGGACTCAACTGAGCTACCTGGGTGCCCCTCAGAAGTTTAATTTTAACTCTGCTGTAATAAGCCTTGAAGTTTTCAACTTTATGTGTTGGACCCCAATGTACAATTTTGCTATAAAAATTTTTTTTTTTTTTTTTTTTTTAATTTGAGAGAGAGAGAATGAGAGACAGAGAGCATGAGAGGAAGGAGGGTCAGAGGGAGAAGCAGACTCCCTGCCAAGCAGGAAGCCCGATGCGGGACTCGATCCCAGGACTCTGGGATCGTGACCTGAGCCGAAGGCAGACGCTTAACCATCTGAGCCACCCAGGCGTCCCTATCTATCTGTGATTCTTAAATGAAGGCCGATTCTGAATTTGGAGGAGTGGCCTATTGACTCCTCAAGATTCAATTTCTGTGGAATTATTCCATGATCACTTTTTTTTTTAAGATTTTATTTATTTATTTGAGACAGAGAGAATGAGAGACAGAGAGCATGAGAGGGAGGAGGGTCAGAGGGAGAAGCAGACTCCCTGCCGAGCAGGGAGCCCGATGCGGGACTCGATCCCGGGACTCCAGGATCATGACCCGAGCCGAAGGCAGTCGCTTAACCAACTGAGCCACCCAGGCGCCCCAATTTTGCTATAAAAATTTGAGGATTTGGGATGCTTGGGTGGCTCAGTTGGATAAGCGCCTGCCTTTGGCTCAGGTCATGATCCCAGGGTCCTGGGATCGAGTCCAGCATCGGGCTCCCTGCTCAGCAGGGAGCCTGCTTCCCCCTCTGCCTGCCGTTCCCCATGCTTGTGCTCTCTCTCTATTTCTCTCTCTCTGTCTCTGACAAATAAAAAAATCTTTTTTAAAAATTTGAGGATTTGATGAATTATAAAAAAGCAAAGGCAATTAGAAACTCTGGGTAAAGTGTTGTACCATGATGTCATGGTCCAATTACAGTGCAACAAAAATGTGGCATGATTTTAAACATTTATGAAAACTAAGAGAAGGGAATTTACTTTCTTCATTCTAGTAATGTGCTTTTTTGAGGACAGATCATAAAAACGGACCTCTAGAAATAGAAATGTAATTCTAACATATTACTTGTCTCTGCTAGGAACAATATTTATACATCATAATACAATAAACAGGTTATTTGCCTTTAATTTTTAGAAACAACTTAAAAGCAAAGCATAGAAAGGTGAGTACATAATTTGAAAACAAAGTAAGATGATGGTCAGAAGTTAGGATGCAGAACAAGGTTGGTGACTTGGTGGGAAGAGAGGGTCACTAATCATCTGGGTTATGTGGTGGGGAGTTAAAAATTGATATAGCAACAGGTAGAGCTTGAAGTGCATTATTTACAGTTAAAAATGACTAGTAAAAGAATAAAATTAGGGGCACCTGGGTGGCTTAGTTGGTTAGGTGTCCAACTCTTGATTTTGGCTCAGGTTGTGAGGTCAAGCCCCACATTGAGCCCCATGTCGGGCTCCAAGCTGGGCTTAGAGCCTGCTTAGCTTCTCTGCCCCTAACTCTTCCCTCTCTGCCTCCCTCTCTAAGAAAAAAAAAAAAAGAATAAAGCTAAATATAACTATAAAAATTATAAGCAGGGAGAAGGATGATAAAGGGTAATGTGAGTTAAGTTAATCTTCATTCTTAGTTGGAAGTCAGTGGATGTTGCCTGAAGCTTATGAACTAAGAACTCTGACTGTATTATTTAGATTTGTGAATCTAAATTATCAGGAAAGTTAAAAACAAATGGCCAGAGATGATGACTTTTGAGAGCAGTACTGAAGAGGGGCAGGTATGGGCTAGAGCCCATTGTTTTTCTTTTTTTTTTTTTAAGATTTTATTTATTTGACAGAGAGACACAGCGAGAGAGGGAACACAAGCAGGGGAAGTGAGAGAGGGAGAAGCAGGCTTCCCGCAGAGCAGGGAGCCCGATGCGGGGCTCGATCCCAGGCCCCTGGGATCATGACCTGAGCCGAAGGCAGACGCCCAATGACTGAGCCACCCAGGTGCCCCTTATACCAGGGTTTTATACCAAGATTTCACTCATATGTGGACATTAAGAAACAAAACATGAACATAAAGGAAGGGAAGGAAAAATAGAATAAGATGAAAACAGAGAGGGAGGCAAACCATAAGAGACTGTTAACTCTGGGAAACAAACTGAGGGTTGCTGGAGGGAAGGTGGGCGGGGGATGGGGTAACTGGGTGATGAACATTACGGAGGGCACGTGATGTAATGAGCACTGGGTGTTATATACAACTGATGAATCACAAAACTCTACCTCTGAAACTAATAATACGGTACATGTTAACTAAATTGAATTTAAATTAAAAAAAAGATTTCATTATAAAAATCATGTAGAAGAATGTTGATTGTCCCAAACATTAGAAATTTTATGGGTGCGCTATTCTATTTCCTGTATATTTTTATTAGGTTTACCTTAAATTTTTATTAACATTTTTTTTCTATCGGAGAGGTAGCAGTAGTGTACTAGATTAGCTTGGGCATGGCCAGATTGTGACCAAATCATTCCTAAAATATTCATTTTTAAGAATAGTTCATTACAGGGGTGCCAACAATAGTTCAAATATTCTGCCTGTAAATACTACTGCACTTGAAATTAGTACTTTGGTATTTCCCTTCCCCCTCCCCCAAATGTACATAATTAAGGGTTAGAAAGATGGCTACCAGACATCTTCCAAATTTCTGGATAAAGAAAGCACATTCTTTAGAAAACAGTAGACTCAGGGGCGCCTGGGTGGCTCAGTTGTTAAGCGTCTGCCTTCAGCTCAGGTCATGATCCCAGGGCCCTGGGATCGAGCCCCGCATCGGGCTCCCTGCTCTGCGGGAAGCCTGCTTCTCCCTCACCCACTCCCCCTGCTTGTGTTCCCTCTCTCGCTGTGTCTCTCTCTGTCAAATAAATAAATAAATAAAATCTAAAAAAAAAAACAGAAAACAGTAGATTCAGTTGTTAATCAGCCAAATGTGTTCATTGACAAAGATTCAAATGTAGATATAGATCAATAGCAACTAATAGCAACTAAGCCGGCATCATGGATGAGGATTGAAGATGCAAGAGAAGTTCTTTCTAGCACTAACTTTGGGAGAGACCAAAAAGAGTTGTTTTGAACCACAGTTTGGGAAGGAGAGTGGAGATGGGGAGAGGTTCCCCACTGTCTAGCCATACTTGATAACAAGCATTTTGGTCACCTGCTCATTCATCCTTCCATCCTGTATTTCTTTGAGCACCTCCTGTAAGACTGTGGTTGGCGTATGAGGTTATTAAGGGGCTGAACTTGACATTTTTGTTGTCCCTGTGATCTCCTGATCTCATGCTACCTCCAGGAGTCAGCTTATATCACAAGAGGACAGTTTTCCTTTGCTTGCCAATCATATGTTCCATAAGTGTCTGACTTCCTTGATGGCTTAGACCTCAAATCATCCAGCCTCAGCTTTCAGGAATTATGCTTTTAACTGATTATTTGTATTTTCTAAATCACATTTGTCATTTACTAAATGTTAGTTATATTCCTTAATTTTTATTTATATTTTTGCATCACTCTAAAAAAAAATGACCCCCCCCCCCAGGAAAGAGACCAGTTAATCAAAATTTAAGCCTTTTGTACTTCATAGTACTTAAATATTTCCCAGATGTTTTCCCCAACCTATAAGTCAACCCATTATTGGCAATTAGTTTGATTTAGAAGACATAGTTTTCTCTTTTCAATTAGGTATTTATTTTACTAGCAAATTATATAAAATTGTGTCCGTTTGTAGTGTATGGAAGCCTGAGGCTGGGGAACAAGAGGAGTAGCTTCATTACACCAAACAAAATAGCACATATCCCTGTCTGCTATGACATTTATGAGGATTTACCAGTGTTGCTGACTTTCTGTGTGGGACATACTTGCTGCCTTAAATTCTGCAGGCTCAAGAATGCTGCCTCAGTCTCTCCAGCTTTTCCTCTTCTACTCGCGTGGCCTTGTTGTAACGAATCCACAGAGCTTACCCCGAGCCAGGCACCATTCTTCATGAGGCAAGGAGGGGGATACTTCGCGTTCTGCCCCTCTTCTACCCTGGTGTTGGCAGGATCCTCACATGGAGTTGCCATGTTTTCTCCAGAGTCCTGTCTGGTAACACCCGATAAGCTCTTTTCCCTCTCACTTCTGGAGGGCCGACCTGGTCTCTCGTGGGTCCTCACCTTCTTACGTAGCTGTATGAGTTTGTTGCAGCCACGGGGTTGTGGGGTGTCGGGTCTCCTCGACTTCCTGCGGGACAGGCCGTCCCCCGGTCTCCTGTCCACACACCTCCTTTCCCCACGTTTAATTTGCCTGCTGTGCTCACCTCTGCTGTTGCCTCTCCCTGTCTAGGGCCTGACTAGGCATGAGGCTTCACAGGCTCCTGGGCACTGGTGTGCTTTGCCAGGTTAATGACACAGATGTCAGGTTTGTCCTAACCCATGATTGGCAGACAACATTTCCCCTCACTGGGGTCACTTGTAACTTTGGTTACAAGTCTTTGGACTTTTTACAAAGCCCACAGAAAGGCCTTGATTTTTCCCTACTAGGTCTCTGGTTACCATCTTGTCTGATTTGAAGAGCGAAGCAGAACTGAGTTCTTAGAAAAACTGGGTTGAATAACTCTCAACATTCTTGACCCCCACTACCTTTACCCCGGCCACCCAGGTCTGAAGAACAAACAGCCATGGTGTGTGCTGGTTAATAGTAATTTTAGTGGCTGTGATGAGGGTGAAGGACAATATCGCACAAAGATAAAGTTACCCAAGTTTTGAAGTTAGGGTATTAGGGATTCAAATACCAGCTCTACTGCTTCCCAGTTGTTGAGCTTTGGCCAGTTGACATGAGTACTTTTAAATTCTCCATATGAAAATGAACCTGATGGTGGCACTTATCTCATAGGCTACTTTTGAGGATTTGATGAGATAGTGTGTGAAGCTGCGTTGCACAGGGCCTGACACATAGAAAGCACAAAGTAAGCTTTGGTTCTTTCCTGTCGCTGCTACTGACGAGCAGTTACCATGTACCAGACATTCTAGTGCACTGAGCACTTTACACGCATGTGTCTGTGTCATGAGGAGCTCCCAAAATAGAATCCCCTCAGTTATATGGCTCCAGTCAGCTCCTCTGCATTTTCTCAGAGGCCAGTGGCAGTTTATGGCCCCAGGGCACACGTAGCTTGCTCAGAAAATGTCCTTTATCGACTTGTTAGTAGCTGGAGTGAGCAAGCTTTTTCTAAAGCTTCCAGGAGAGACCCTGGTAAACAAAAGGGTTCTTTCTTCTGTCAGACTGCTGGGTGGTCACTGACTACATCAACAAACAGGGATACAGTCACTCACTTCCTCTCCAAATTGCGGTCACTGAGCAGTGAACAACAGTTTCTGGGTCACAGCCATCTACTGGTAAGGCTCCCCAGTTCACTGGCAGATTTCCCCAGCCACCTTACTGTTCTGCTCAATGTGTCCCTGAGCCAGAAGACAGCGGCCAGTGCGGCCAGGTAATGATGGCGTATGTGGAGATAGGCCTTCCCTTTTCAGGCTGATTATGTGTGACTCTGCTCATGCTTGAGGAAAATTGTTGTTCTGTTCATGCACTACTTAACTGAAGTAACTTATTTTAAAGTGGACTCCTTCTGTTTGTCCCATACGTAAGAACCAGGGGAGTCTCTCTTAACCCATTGTAAGCCGTATTCCTTAACCAAAATGGGGGACTTTTTCTTCTGATTGGCTAACTCATAAGGTTACAGAAGCAGAGTTTTTCGTTATTGTCCCTCATAGCCACCAACAGAGAAATAATTCAGCAAGAATAGAAACTCTGTAAAATGGGTGCCTGGGTGGCTCAGTCGGTCAAGCGTCTGCCTTCAGCTCAGGTCATGATCCCAGGGTCCTGGGATCGAGTCCTGATTTGGACTCTCTGCTCAGCGGGGAGCCTGCTTCTCCCTCTCTCTGTGCTGCTTCCCCTGCTTGTGCTCTCTCTGTCTCTCTCTCTCTCTCTCAAATAAATAAATGAAATCTTTAAAAAAAGAAAGAAAGAAACTGTAAAAATGAGATGAAGCTCCTGTAGTGGTCATTCTTTTGGCTCCAGGGCCTCTCATTCTTAGAGCTATTGTCATTTTGAACTGGAAATTCTTTGTGGTGGGAGATACAGTGTGCCCTGTAGGGTACTTGGCGACGTCCTTGGCCCCTGTCTACTGGATGCCAGTAGCAGCACAGCCCCTACCCAACAAAAATGTCCCCAGACGTTACCAGATGTCCAGGAGCTGGGCAGTGGGGGTAACGAAATCAACCCCAGTGGAGAACTTCTGATGTAATATGATTAAAGACTTCTTTCTATATAGGACAGAATCTCCAGTGATTTCTTGTAGATAAATAGAAGAGTCTGTCAAATATCCCTGCTGAGTTTTTCTTCCTGAGAGGACTTCTTTCCTTTTTCCAGCCTGTTGTTAATCTGGTCTTTGATGCCATGTCCTTATCCACAAGACAGCAGGCAGTGGAAAGAACACTGAACTATCATCAAAAGACTGAATTTTCCCCAACACTGCCATTATTAATTAGCCTTCATCTTGAGCAAACCCTTTAATTTCTCTGAACCTTAGTTTTCCCATTAGTCAAAAAGGTTGTGGGAGCGCTTGGGTGGCCCAGCCAGTTGAGTGTCTGACTCAACAATTTCGGCTCAGGTCATGATCTTGGGATCATGAGATTGAGCCCCAAGTTGGGCGTGGATGGAGCCTGCTTAAGATTCTTTCTCGCCCTCTCCCTCTGCCCTTCCCCACCCCTGCTCACCCTCTCTCTCTCTTAGAAAAAAAAAAAAATTTAAAGAAAAAGGTTGTGGAAATGAGAGAAGTATATATTTGAAAGCACCTTTAAAAATTAAAGAAAGCATCCGGCACCCAGCTCTTGGTTTCTGATACCATTCTTCACTAAAGTGAACCAGGGCTCTTTGGAGAAATGTCTGACTGTAGGACTGGGGCAGGCAGTAGACAAGATAAGCCTGTCACATCTTCAGCCTTGGAGTCAGAAAGTAAAGAGGTGCTCAAAAAATGATGATAATGATGATGATGGGGTGTATCACAGGGACAGAAGAATCACATAACAGCTTCCCATGGCAAAAGCACAAAATAAATAAAATAATATTGGATTATAACCCAAAGTATAAAACAAGTATCAGTGAGCCATGCTGATGTAAACAATTGAACAAATAAATAAACGGGGAGAAGGAACTGATTTCCTATGCAAAAGAATTCCAAATAATTTATGCAGACACTTTGCCCTCAAGATGGTGAAATATAACTCCTTACTCCTTAATTGTAGGCTGCACATAGGGACTTCCTTCCAAAGAGTACAGTATGGAAAGGGGGACAAAAGGGTAAAATCACAGTGGAGAAACCTGACTAGCATGGCCTCAACCAGCTGATCAAGTTCACCTCATATTGATAGGATGGACCCTTGATGTGGTGGTGTGCTGAAAATGGCATCTAACCTCTGGTCTTCCATCTAAAAACCCATAACCCCCGTCTCACTATGAAAAAAACATCAGATATGTCTCAGTTGAGGGACGTTCTATAAAATCGCTGACTAGTATTCTTCAAAACTGTGAAGGTCATCAAAAACAAGGAAAGTCTGAGAAACTGTCACAGCCAAGAGGAGCCTACGTAGACATGACCACTAAATGTAATATGGTATCCCTGGATGGGATCCTGGAACAGAGAAAGGACATTAGGTTAAAACTAAGGAAATATGAAAAAAGTGTGGACTTTAGTTAATAATGTATCAATACTGGTGCATTAATTGTGACAAGTATATCATAATATTGTAAGATGTTAATGATAGCAGGAACAGTTGTAAAATACATAGTAATGCTCTATACTATCTTTGCAATTTTTCCATGAATCCAAAATTATTCGCAAGTTAAAAGTTTATTTAAAAAGTCACAGCTAAATTCAGACCCTGTTATAAGTAATATCATTTTATCCAGAAGATACATCATCAAGCTCTAGTATATGTCTTCCTTAGTTTTAAAGGTTATTCATGGAGTCTATCTCCAACTTCATTCTCATGGTGACCGTTAATATCCTTTATCAATCATACTTCATCTCTCCTCCTCCTAGCTTGAAATAGTTAGGTTTCCAACATGGAGGCTGAAGAGTATCCCGTATCACCTCGTTGGCATGGATCCTGGGGCAGACCAGGTTTACTTTCCCTTATGAGGAAGTCCACCATTGGCCCCCTTTTCTTCCTCCCCCTGGTCAGAAGAACAGCTTCCTCTACAGCTTACAGGTGCTTTCTTCTAACCAAGATTTGGGAAGTTTCCTATTTGGTTTCTATTTTCTCGGGTGAGAATGAAAATACCATGAGGAGGAGGTACTATGGCAGCACCTCTTTATAGCTGTGGAAGGAAACACAGATCTTCCCAACGAGTAGTGTAACTGGATCTGTACAGAATAGGGATGGAAGAGGGGGAGATCCTTCAGAATGGTAAAACCACGGAGGAACAATACACTAGAGGATGAACAATTTTAATGTAAATAACTAGAACTGTGTCCTCTATGACATTCTCGGCTTTCTGGCTTTAGCCCTGATACTTAACTATATAATTGGAAGTTGTTCCCACCATCTTTATTTCATTAAACAGTGTTGTTTTATTCATTCTGTAAATATAGCACTGTATGTAAATATATATTTGAACATGGTACATTATAGAAACTGAATTCAGAATTACTGTATTATATAAAGAGCAGTGTTCTGTATCTCTTACATGGGTGATAATCTCTTAGTGATAATAAATTAACCAATCAAGGTTCCCTAATATGACCAGTGACTATGGAATCAACTCAGTAGTGCTTTTCAACTCAATGAGGTGAGCATTTCCCTTAGTCAAGTTACCTGATGATACCCAAAGTGGGCGTTTTACATAAAAATAGTAACATAAATGACATGTACTTCATGACTCTCCAAAGCCTTCTCCTCATTTAGGCTTGTTCGTCATTCATCCCACCCATGAAGTAGGGAAGGCAACATAGGGCCTTGATCTGACCAGCGAAGACAAGGACAGACAGTCGAAACACAGGTGTACAGCCTGAGCCACCTGATTCTGGGCAGTGTTCCCCCTTCCAGCCCACGCTGCAGCCTTGGCATGGTTTCATGATTATAATTACTACTTTTACTTTTAAAAATGCTCTCTCTGGACCAAATCATGTTTGCTTGCTATTTTGATTCAAGGCCACACTGTCACTGTATGCAGCCGCGACTGATAATTTTAGGAATGGTGGACTGAAGTTAACCTAGAGGAGCACTAACCCAGAGAACTTCCTCAGTGATGGAATGTTCTGTATCCACGCTGCCCCGTGTGTGGCTGTTGAGCACTTGCAGTGTGGCTGGGGTGTTGCAGGAACTGACTTTAAATTTGTAGTTAATTTAACTTTAAATAGCTACATGTGGCTAATGACCACCGTGTGTCTAGACAGTTTAGGGATCCTCCATTATGACGCAGGTTCGTCTTATAAGTTACCTCTAAGCACTGCTTGGGCACTCTTGGCCATTCTCTGCCATTCTTTTAGAGAAGAATGATCTTTGAGAACCTTTTTTTCTTATGCTTAGGATATTTGTAATATATAAATAGGCAGCACAGAGTTTCTTCTAAATTATGACCCACTTAAATTTAAAGCTGTGAGATCTTCAGTCAACACACTGAGTTTAGGGGTGCCTGCATGGTGCAGTTGGTTAAGCGTCCGACTGTTGATCTCAGCTCAGGTCTTGATCTCAGGGTCGTGAGTTCAAGCTCCTCACTGGATGTGGATCCACAATGGATGTGGAGCCTACTTAAAAAAAAAAAAAAAAAAAAAGTTCACTGAGTTTGGTTCACCATACTCTTTTTGGTAGAAATGAGAAGACAGTGATCCATATGTCTTTGATTACACCTTTAAGAGATTGAACCTTTAGAAAATTATTATTGGCAAGAGGTTTATTTCTTTAATTCTAAAAACAAAGGGCTATTTTCTTTCACAGATACAAATCTGTTATTTGATGCCTGCAAAGTTCAATGACACTTTAAATCAGGATTGAGTGATATTTACAGCGCCTGACAAAAATCCAGTCAACATGATGTTTCCATTAGATTCAATGGAATTCTGAGATTATAGTCAGGGAGAAGGGGAACTGTGGTTTATAAATTCATAATGCATTGCAGAGAAACACTATAATATTAAAACAACAGCTCTTTTCATTACTCTTGTTGTTAAATTGAACAACTAAATTTAGAAGCTCTATGGAAGAAATTAGAAAGACTGACATTTCTTAATTATCCAGCAGGTCCTTGACTAAAAAATCTCAAGGAATGAGGAAAAGACATAAAGTAACAGATACTACTGGGAGTAATATAAAAATTCAGAAAAGAAGTAGGGGTGCTATCTCATCAGAAACTTTTTTTTCCTTCTAACATGGCTTTTGACTTCTTAAATACTTTTTAATTAGGTTTAAGAGACAACTATCTTCCATAGATTATGATATCAGAAAAACACTTTTTAAGCTGGGAGACAGGAAATAGTGAAATTGATCTAAAAACGTTATTTACTATAAATTTGAACAAACAAAATTACCAAATGCTTGCTTTTTAATACTTAACAGTCTTTTGATGTTGTGTTACATAAATTCTCTTTTGATGTGACTCTTTAATTTCTTTTATCACACTTGTTTCTACTTAGTTTCTTGAATTCATTGTTATGGTCATGAAAATATTGTGTCAGTTCTTTATAATTACTGCTGTCAAATACTGTTAAACATGAACATATTTTCAGCTAATAGAATATTTTCAATCCCCATAAGCCCTCCTCATGCTCCCTTCCAGCCAATATCCCTTGCCTGTAGGAACATCTAACAGTAAAGACTAATTTCACCTGGTTTTTAACTTTATTTAAGGAGAATTAGGCTGTGTGTGCTCTTATGCCTGGCTTCTTCAACATTATGTTTCTCTAATTCATCTATATGGTTGAATGTAACAGTAATTTATTGATTTTCCTACTGGACAAGATACCATTATGGCTATACCACAATTCAGGTTATCATTCTAGACAATTTATCATTAGTAGACATTTGGGTAAATTTAAATTGGGAACTATTACAAATAATGTTTGTGTACCTGTTTTCATGTTCTTCTCAGATCTATACCTAAAAGTAGAATCGCTGCATTATAGGGTAATAAGTGTGTGTGTTTAGTTTGGGTAGATACCTGCCAAGCAGTTTTTCAAAGTACTTGTATAGTATAGGAGAGTTCCCGATACTTTATATTTTCAATATCCTCACCAATATTTGAGATTGTCAGGATTTTGTTGTGGGGTGGGGGGAACCACTTAACATCTATGATAATAATCATAATTTAGCTTTTGGGAAAAGCTAGTATGGAGCAACCACAGACAGCCCTACACACACACACACACAGACAGAGTGAGCATCAAGTGTCCCCACTCTCAACTTGCCATAGACCCATCCAGAAAACACCTTGAAGATGATAACCTTTGCCTCAGTTCACTTTGGGCAATATGATTGCAGTTTGGTCCTGAAGAGAAACAGTTGGGTAAGAGAGAATGATGCACTGCTGTGAGCCTGAAGGCTTTTGGTGGGGTAAGAAATACTTGAGGAGTTAATAATAGTGGAATTTGCCAAGTGCTCTTAGATAAGTGTGTCTGGTGAATTTCATTTTAAGTAATTTGATTACAAATAGCTCTCAGTTCACCGAATTGAATTCAACAAACTTTTTTTAGTGAGTGCTTCACTCCCAACCTTGTATGTTATAGAAATGCAAAAGGAATGAACGACGATGACTAATAAAGATACAAAAAGATGCTCTACTTTGAGTCAGGAAAATGCAAGGTATAATAAATGGATGCCCGTTTGCATCTAGTAGATTGGCAAAAATTATGTCCAATAATATGCTCTAGTGAGAGTACTGTGAGGGTATTCACATACTGGACTGCTGAAGTGTTAAAACCACTCTGGAAGGAAACTCGATGTCGCTATTAAAATTAGAAGTGTACAGGGGCACCTGGCTGGCTCATTCGGAAGCACATCCAACTCTTGATCTCAGGGTTGTGAGTTCCGGCCCCATGTTGGATGTAGAGATTACTTAAATAAATAAAAGTTAAAAAAAAGTTAGAAGTGTACATCTGCAGTGACTAGCAGTCTCATTTGTAAGAACAAGCCCTAGACAAATGCTCACCTGTGCACAAGAAATCATACCCAGTGATGTTTACCCTAAAATTTTTATTTTATTTTATTTATTTATTTGACAGAGAGATGAACAGAAGAGCACAAGCAGAGGCAATGGCAGAGGGAGAGGGAGAAGCAGGCTCTGCACTGAGCAGGGGGCCTAATGCGACACTCGATCCCAGGACCCTGAGATCATGACCTGAGCCGAAGGCAGATACTTAACCATCTGAGCCACCCAGGCGCCCTACCCTAAAATTTTTAATCATGAAAAAACTCTTCAGTAGAGGACTGATGGGGCGCCTGGGTGGCTCAGTCGGTTAAGTGTCTGCCCTCAGCTCAGGTCATGATTTCAGGGTCCTGAGATCAAGCCCTGCATCGGGCTCCCTGTTCCGTGGGAGTCTGCTTCTCCCTTTCCCTCTCCCCATTCTTGCTTTCTCTCTCATTCTCTTTCTCTCAAATAAATAGAAAATTTTTAAAAATTCTTGAAAAAATAAAAAGGACTGGCATAGCCATCTGTGGTATGTTCATACATGGATTACTATGCCATGGTTAAAAAGAATGAAGTATCTCTAGAATATAAGCTCTGTGAGGGCAGGAGCTTGGCTTTTGTTCATTCCCATGTCTCCAACCACTGGAACAATGCATGGCAGGCGTGTAGTACATGCTCAGAAATTATTAGTAGAATGCATCTGTAAGTACCTGGCTGACCTCCAAATCATGCTGTTGAGTGAAAAAGCAAATTATAGAAAATATGTTTCATAAAATACATATGCATGTATGTAAGTTCATAAAAACTTATTGGAAAAGTATACGCCAGCATATGAAATACATATGTGTGTTTGCACCTCTATAAAAACTTATATGGAAAGACATACACCAAAATGACAACAATGTTACCCCTTAAGGGCAAACAAAGGGAAGGGACAGAATTTGGCAATAGTATTCAGAGAAGACTTCAGACTTTTCTGCAGTGTTTCAGATTTAGAAAAGGATGTTTTCTTGTATTAGGTAATTACAAGATAATTTTAAAATGACATTTTACTATGGAAAGATCATTTCCTTGTTGTCTGGCAAGTTGAAATACACTGAGTAAAGAGCTCCTCCCTGCAGAGCCCCACGGCCTACATACAGCCATACAGTGTGTCCAGGCTTGCTGGATTTAGTTTTCCAAAGGGAATTCCTCGAATATATGGAATAAATTAGAAAAAAAAGCTGCAGTGATTCTGCATATTTAGTTATAAACCAGCTATCTGTGTTTTCATCTTCATTCTGATTTTATATTTGAAGAATACATTTAAAAGTGTTTATTTGAAAAGAGAAGTATTTATTTGCACTAATTGCGTTCACATCTTTACAAAAAGGCTTCAAAATACCTTAATAAAGGAATAAAAAAGGTTAGTAGAAGTAGACAGTAAGGGATGTGGAATGAAAGGATCAGGAAACCAAGATTTTCATTCCATCATGCTGTTTGCTCCTTGTCTGATGATAGGCAAGTCAACCTCTCTAGGCTTTGCTGTCCTATCTGTGCAGTGAGGAGATGGGGTTTTGTGGTCCCCAGCGTTCTGCCCAGTGCTCTGTGAGGAAATATAAACAATGGCAGTAGGCCATCCAGCTTTGTGTTTTGCCCTGGAAGGGACTAGAGGGACAGCGCTGCCTCCTCCTCAGTAGAACTCTCAGGGTTTTTTTTTCCAAATATGTTTTGAAGGTGGGCGCCATTTTGATAAGGGAAACCTTGCATTTTGGACCCATGCAGGCCAGTTCTATGATGCAGTGTGGCTCGTAGCATTCCACAGTTGACTAACTGTGCTTAAGCCAGGGTAGTTAACAGAGAGGGTTTACTGCATGCTGAGCACTCTCCTGAGGGCTTCATATACATTGTCATGTTTAATCCACATGATAACATTATGGGATGGCTTCTATATTATCATTTCATAGCCAACACACAACCAAGTGTACAACTGAGACTCGAATCAGGACTGTCCAATTTGCATCTGGGCCACACAGGACCACATCCTGTGTGTGTTGTGTGTGTGTGTGTGTGTATCTGCTCCATACAAAACTGCTGTCCTAAGATTTTTTTTTAGATTTATTTATTTATTTATTTATTTATTTATTTATTTATTTGAGTGAGCGAGAGAGAGAGAGTGAGAGAGCACAGCAGGGGGAGAGGGAGAAGCAGGCTCCCTGCTGAACAGGGAGCCTGATGTGGGACTCGATCCCAGGACCTGGGATCATGACCTGAGCCGAAGGCAGACGCCCAACCAACTGAGCCACCCAGGCGCCCCTGTCCTCTGAAGATTTTTCAGCAGGAATGGAAATGCCATTCTCCTTAACTCAATAGCAACAGCTATTACTTAATGAAGTTATCTGCAAATCACAGATTCTTTTCTCCCTTTCCTCCTACTCTGTTCTAAAATGATTTTATTTGCTGACATGAGGCATTTAAACTCCTTTTGAAGTTTTAGGTGGAGTTCTTATCTGGAAGGAAGAACATTTGTCATGGTTTTCAGAGAAATTGAGCTGCTCCTGGTCAGCAAAGAGGTCTAGTGAGATTTCCTTCCATTCACATTTTCCTTCATTGAGTGCACATAGTTCATTTAGTTTTTATTGCTAACATTTGCCAAACACTGTGAATAAAATATTTGCCTCATTTAAATTGAATTTTGAATATTTCCTTCTTGGTTATGGAGTAATTGCAGGCTTTCAGGTTCTCTGGATTTATGTTGACAGTGACTTTCCTTTCAAAAAGAAATAATCTGATCACTTATGTCATATGCTTTCTTAACAAATTTTTTCTAGGTCAAAAGTAAGTCCGAATATAATTATTCATCAGTAATAGTTTGATTATTACAGTGTTCTTTTATTCAGGTCTTCTGGGAACCTGTAGTATCATTGTTTAATAACTAGATCTGTTCTCTGCTTAGAACAGATTTGTTGTACCTTGTTCTCTGAAAGATTGAAGATCTACACTAAATATACACCAACATTTCTACTTCTAAGACCTTGTAGCCTTGAGAGTCCATGTAACTAAAATTTATGATAAGTAGTCCTCATTTAGATTGAGCGGAAATAATGGTTTATTTTATTAAACCACATAATACTGTATACTCACTGAGATTTCAGATGAGTATATCTAACCTCCTTAAGAGAAGTTTTAATTACATTACTTTATTGAATGTGTTCTATGTTCCTAGAATCTAGTTACTGTAATGCTAATCACTATAATGGCACAAAGAAAATTGCTTTATGGAGCTTAAGGGGAAGGTAGAAATCTATTATGCAACTGGTAAACTGTACAGAAAAATATATGAACAAGAGTTGGGAGTACGTGAACAAGAACATAGTGGTGGGCATATGCAAGGGAGAGAAAAAAACAAGAAAAAGTGGGACTTGAGCAGACTTCCAAAAGCAGAGTGGAATTGAGAAAAGCAGAGAAAAAATGGGTTTTGAGGGAATAGCTTCAGGTTAAGAGTGGGAGAGGCTGGACGGCTGGCATTCTGAGCAGAAGCACCGTGGTGGGAACAAATCCATCCTGTTGTTTGTGCAGGAAGAACCTTTGCCTCCAGTTCAGGGTTCACGTGGACTCCCAGCCCCAGACCTCCCTGAAGTTCATGCTCGGTTGCCTTTGCATCTGCTCTCTGCTGAGTTGCTCCTCCTCCCCTTTACCACATACTGAATGGCCCTCACTGACCAAGGCCAAACTAAATCTCAGCCTTCTCTTGAAAGCTCACCTTGCCTGCTTGAGAAGTAGTCCTTTTCCTCGCCAGCAGCCCTGGCAGGCTGGTCATCTGCTTTGCCCCGTGCGCTTTGGACTGCACTTCAGTTCCATTTGTCCCCTCAACACTGAGGCCTCCTTGCAGGAGGGAACCAGCCATCTTGGTATTCTGGATGCCAACACAGTGCCTGGCCCCAAGTAGGCACTCAGTAGGTGAACTGTGTGTTTTCAGGACTAGTGGGAAAAATAATTCTCTACCTACATTTCATATTACCATCAATAGCATCCATAGTCATAGAAATAAAAGTTTTGTTTTGTTTATTGTAGACTTACTGTGTCCTAAAGAAAGAAAGCGGAGAAATACCTTCTTTGCAAAGCGCTTAGTAATATATAGATTAGATATATGTAAAGACTGAATCCTTAACATTATTTTTAAGATTTTTCATGTTAACCCAGCAGAGTTGTTGTTTGATTTTTGGTTTTAAAAGTCTCCTGCCTAAGTGTTTAAAAAATACATATGATTGTCATCTTAATCGGACGATACGTTTGTCCAAAAAAGTAGCCAAGATATAAACTGGTTGTGTTAGCAAAACTGGAAGGAGATAGAGTGAAAGAAATAAAAAGAATCAGGCTAGAGGAGAAAATAGAGAAGGTGAAGAGTGCTGCCTAGAGTCAAATACCCTCTGGAAGCCAGCCAAACCCAGCGTTCCTGGCCTGCGAACCCTTCCTGCCCACGTTCCGCTGTTCTCTCCCTGAGAGCCTGCCCCTCCGACAGAGGCTGCTGCCCGTGTTAGGTGTCCCCAGGCTTCCTCTCCTCTCTGTCTCCTGACGGATTATTGTGGCCATGGGGCTGCATTCCCATCACGAATTGATTATTTATGTTCATTTGGGAGCTGAATTTAGTATAGTGTGTATATACTAAAATGCTATCTGGGCATTCTCTTCAGCTGTATACTTCAGGAGCAGGACCAGGTTAGAAGAAACACAGTGAAAGTTCTATTTGAGCGCTTGAGTCCTCAGTGGGAGGCAGGTTTTTTAAAAGACATTTGTACTAAATGCACCCTATAATATCGACTTTATGACTTCTTTGTTGCTGTTCTTGTTTCTGAGCTCTGTGTGCCTCAAAGCTAGAGAAATCAATGGTAATTTTTTTTTTTTTTTTTTGAGGGAAAGTGTGAGCAGGGGAGGCGGGGGGCAGAAGGAGCGGGGACAGAGAATCCCAAGCAGGCTGCACGCCCAGCGCAGAGCCCGACAAGGGGCTCTATCTCACGACCCTGAGATCATGACCCAAGCCGAAATCCAGAATCAGCTGCTTGACCGACCGAGCCACCCAGGCGCCCCAATGGTAACTTTTTAAAAAAGCAGTCAGCATTGGCACCTCTCTGAGCCTACTTTGCCCCAAGCTATCCTGTTTTAGTTCTCATTTTTTCCAGCTTTCTTCTGGAGGAGGTGGAAGGTTTCAAGTCAGAATCATCAGTGAGCCTATTTCCTCTGGTGAAAACAAAACCTTTTAGATGGTGATGTGCCTGGCAAAATACTCGGAAAAACTATCGGAGATGAAACTTACAGCGTATCTCTTTGAAGCTAGCCCCTAAGACTGGTCCCAGGTTTTACCTGGAGGCATCTTTACTTTGCTGTCCCAAGGAAAACACTGTTGCTTCTTACGCAGCCAGTTTGTGAGGCTGTGTTTCGGCAATAGGGCCTTTATTCAACCCCAGGCTGCAAGCTCTTTAGGTCCCTCTGATGATGTCATCATGTCATCATGTGCATTTCTTGGATCTTTCCACTTCCTCTGACATTCACCAGGAAAATACTAGCCGCCGTTAGCTTTCAGCCGTGGGCTTGTGGTTCTTGCTGTGACCCGTGCTGTCGTTCTATTGACAAGCAGACCAAATGGGCCTGAAAACATTTTATTCTGAGACTAAAAAGAAAGTCTACCAGAATCATGAAGACAATGGCAAAGGCATATTTCGATCTGTTTTAGCAAGGAGAACCCTCTTCTGGCCCGGTAGAATAGACTGTTAGAGGAGCCCAGGCCAGAGAATAATTGAGAGGCAAGTACATCATGCCTGGGGATCTGCTGTGATGAAAAAATACGCAAAGGTATTTATATTATCTTTCAAGAAGCAGTTTTACCATGAATGACTTTTGAGTATTCATTCTGCTTGAGAGACTGCATAACCTTAAAACAGTCTCTCAAATTAATGAACTTAGTAATCATTCTTGGTACGTTCTAATACTAAGTTATAACTGTTTGTTGTTTATTGTTCCTGTCCTATAATTATGAAACGCCATATTTGTATCAGGAATCAGAAATGTTTTCTCAAAGGACCAGAAAATAAAAATTACAGGCTTTATAACATTTGAAGAGACTTACATAACATTTGAAGATGTAAAAACCTCTCTCGGGGCGCCTGGGTGGCTCAGTTGGTTAAGCGACTGCCTTCGGCTCAGGTCATGATCCTGGAGTCCCGGGATCGAGTCCCGCATCGGGCTCCCTGCTCGGCAGGGAGTCTGCTTTGCCCTCTGACCCTATCCCCTCTCATGTGTTCTCTCTCATTCTCTCTCTCTCAAAATAAATAAATAAAATCTTAAAAAAAAAAAAAAAACCTCTCTCGGCGGGCAGGCTGTGGTTTGCCAAGTCTAGTCTTTATGATCACGTGGCAAGTTTTGTCCAGTAGCTCTCCCCTCACACACAGCTCTGCCATTATTAATCCTCTACTGTTTGCCAGACATCAAGAATGTAAAAAAATGTAAAGACAGTTCCTTTTCTGAAAGATTTCGCAGTCTTGGGAGGAAGCAAAACACACAAGCACAGTTGCTGCTGGTGTTTACTACTGTGTTGGGCAGTGGATGTTGTCAGTGGTTGTCGGTGGTGTCCAGAGGCGTTGTGCCTGCAGAGGGCCGCCTGGGGAACACGGTCTGGTGACAAGCCACAGGCATGCCTCATCAGCAAAGGGGGGACAGTGCATTCCAGGAAGGGAAATAGTATCTATTCCTTAATGTAATACACTTGTTTTGTTTTGTTTTGTTTTGTTTTGTTTCCATCTCAGTGTAAGATCTGTGTTCCAAGATAATTACATAGATAACTTCAGCTCAGTAACTACAGAGTACTCCCATAGAAATTCTGGGGAAGGGCGCCTGGGTGGCTCAGTCGTTAAGCGTCTGCCTTCAGCTCAGGTCATGATCCCAGGGTCCTGGGATCGAGTCCCACATCGGGCTCCCTGCTCGGCGGGAAGCCTGCTTCTCCCTCTCCCACTCCCCCTGCTTGTGTTCCTGCTCTCGCTATCTGTCTGTCAAATAAATAAATAAAAATCTTTAAAAAAAAAAAAAGAAATTCTGGGGAAAAGCCCATTATTCAGTAATTACACAGCAAAATAGGATACCATTTAAGGAACTTGACCTCTGCTTCTTTTTTTTTAACTATTAGTTTTTTAAATTTTAGAGCGGGGGAAGGGGCAGAGGGAGAGAGAGAATCTTAAGCAGGCTCCATGCCCAGCATAGAGCCCGATGCAGGGCTCAGTCTCACAACCCTGAGATCATGATCTGAGCCAAAACCAAGAGTCGGACGCTTAATCGACTGAGCCACCTAGGTGCCCCTCTGCTTTTTCTGAACATGTTATTTTGCTTTCATAGACACTGATCACCAGATAATTTAGACCTGAAACACAGCTTTAAACATATAAGCAACGAGGTTACATACATTATGTAAGTGAAGCAGTTACATAAGGTTTAGTGGACTAGGATTCCTGAGCACTGTATTCCATTCCTAGATTTGTCACTGACAAGTTTTGAGCAAAATCTGTAGTCTCTACTCATCTTTATAATCTAATTAGAATCTACTAATTCATCTAAAACAGGACAGGGTTGAAGTAGGTGATTTCTTATTTTTTTTTTTTAAAGATTTTATTTATTTATTTGACAGAGTGAGGGAGCACAAGCAGGGGGAGCAGTAGAAGGAGAGGGAGAAGCAGGCTTCCCGCCAAGCCGGGAGCCCGATGCGGGGCTCGATCCCAGGACCCTGGGATCATGACATGAGCCAAAGGCAGCCGTTTAACCAACTGAGCCACCCAGTGCCGCTGAAGTAGGTGATTTCTAAGGCCCCTTCCAGTTCTAGATGCCGTAACTATAATTAGACAGAGTGCGTGTCAGTAGATACTTTTTTCCTCTGTGGAAATTTAACCTGATTTGTCCAAATCTCAGACTCTCACTTACTTGAATTCCCATCAATCCCAAAGGCCTTGAACTGTGATAACTATGTAGTAGTATACCATATGCCAAAAAAGGGGGGGGGGACTTACGGTGTCCTTGAACTTACAGCGTGCCCAAATGCTGTACCCCTGGAGAGGGAGTATCGCACAGGTTCTGAAAGGGGACTGGCTGCGTTCACATCCTGGCTCTGCCACATTCTGGTTTGTAACGTTGGTCAGGTTCCTTAGCCTCTCCGTATCTCAGTTTCCTCAACTGCAAAGTGGGAGCAATAGCGGTCCCACCTTGCAGGATTGTTACTATAAGTATTAAATACAGTCATAGTTGTAAATGTCTTAGAATTGTGTTTGGCAGAAATAAGCACTCAAAGTATGTCAGTTATTATTATAAATAAGATAACTATATATAAGTCCATTTATAAGATTTGATATTAAAATGTTTTAAAATAAATGATAGTGCCATTGGAAATTGCTCAAATATGATGGTGAACAAAAAAACGCAGGTAAGAAACGATATGCAATATGCTTAAAATTGCCATAAAGTTATGTTTGCATAGAGCATATCCTAGTAGGAATCATACCAAAATATTTGTATGTTTGGTAGCTGGTCTGAAAAGAGAGCCTCTAATGAATTATACCTCCCAGACTTTACACGCTTCTGTTTTCTTTTCCTTAAAAATGAGCTGGCTCCATCTAATCAGTAAAATGCAGCAGAAATGACCCTCTAAGACTTCTAAGAGTATGTCATAAGAGTCCTTGCAGCTTTTACTTTAGTATTTTGGGGCAAGCTCAGCTTATCCCGAGACTGAATGCTGTGGTAAAGCCCAGGCTAGCTGAGGAGCAAGGCGGTTCGCCAGCCCTCATTCTTCCCGCCATCCCAACCCGGTCAGGTTTGGGATGGCGGACAGCCGGTGAAAAATCCTTAGATGATTCCAGACCCAGTGACATTTGACTGACACACCCCCAAATGAGAGCCACCCAGCTGAACGCTGAACTCCGTCAACCCTCAAAACCATGAGGTAGGATAATATACTGCTGTTTTAAGTAAACTGCTGTGTGTGAGCTGGTTTTTATATAGCAGTAGAAAACCCAATATAATGAATTTTCTATACCAAGAATGTATCGTTTAATAAAATCAATAATTTAATCTCTTGAAACAATGTTGTTTTCAACATCAGTGTAGTTTCAACGTTAAGAGTATTATTTTTTATATGTTTTTAAGTTGTACATTTGGTCATTTCAACCTACAAATTAATAAGAACAATACTTTAGCCACCCTAAATAAATGTAAGTTTACTGGACTTTATACATGTAACAAAGTACAGGGTGGTCCAGGAATTACATTTATTTGTGTAGAAATTCTCTATCAACTATTACAGAGAGTCTCCTTTTTTCTAAGACCTAGGTATAAGATTTCTCTCAACAATGACAAAGGGGCATATTGAATGCTTTTTTTTTTTATTGGACTGCTCTCGTCTGGGAAATCTAAATCTGTGGTTCTTAACTTCTCAGGAGTCACGTGTCCCCAGCCCCAGGAATCTGATGTAAACTAGAGCACCTGAACCTGCTCTGCTCCCTCAGACACACACAGATACAGGGAGGAGCACCATGTTACAGACAGTGTTAGGATTTCCTTCACCCACTGAAGCCCATGTATGTATGATGGGTTAAGAATCTGGTCTTGGGGGGGGCGCCTGGGTGGCTCAGTCGTTAAGCGTCTGCCTTCGGCTCAGGTCATGATCCTAGGGTCCTGGGATCAAGCCCCGCATTGGGCTCCCTGCTCCGCGGAAAGCCTGCCTCTCCCTCTCCCACTCCCCCTGCTTGTGTTCCCTCTCTCGCTGTGTCTCTCTCTGTCAAATAAATAAATAAAATCTTTAAAAAAAAAAAAAAGAATCTGGTCTTGGGGGGGTAGGGGGCTTAACAGGTTGAGTGTCTGATTCTTGATTTTGGCTCAGGTCATGATCTCGGGGTCCTGGAATTGAGCTCCACATCAGACTCCCTGCTCAGCAGTGAGTCTGCTTGTCTCCCTCTCCCTTTGCCCCTCCCCCCATTTGTGCACATTTCTCTCTCTCTCTCTCAAATGAAGAAATAAATCTTAAAAAAAAGAAAAGAATTCTGATCTAGGGCATTATTATTCCTCAAGACTCCTTAAGCAGTATTGCAGAATATTACACATAGATCCTATGTAGTTGTGTTTGCTATATTAGATATTAACACTTTTCTATTTTATCGTCCATAATTCCAAGTTTTATATTACAAAAGTACAACCTCTGCCAGAATAATTATCTGAACTAAAATGGCCCACTAATTTAAAACTTTAGTATTTTTTCCCTTTTCTTTTTCTTTCTTTTATTTATTTATTTTTATCAACTTGGAGTAACTGGCCAGGTGGCATTTTACAAAAACAGACAGAGGATACAACTGATGCAGGCCCAATTTGGGTGGAAATGTGTGGTGGAAAACAGAGTAACACCT
Organism: Mirounga leonina; assembly: GCF_011800145.1. Classification (NCBI taxonomy): domain Eukaryota; kingdom Metazoa; phylum Chordata; class Mammalia; order Carnivora; family Phocidae; genus Mirounga; species Mirounga leonina. Next base: position 70,881,256 of record NW_023270807.1, read on the forward strand.
CAGGAAAAGAACTGCTTCTACAAGTTCTGGGGGTCCTGGGTGCAGATGTGGCAGAGACTTAATATCTCTAGCAGGCTTCCCTGTTTATATCAGACCCTGTGAGACCAGATACTGAACCAGTAATTCTTTGTGACTATAATCCTTATGTGTGTTCGGAAGTTGAGTTCCTCCTAGTTAGTCTTAGTTCTGCATACTTTTGGCTTTATTAGTAAGAAAAGGTATTTCTGAAGACCCAGGATGTTTCAACTAAAGTAATTAAGGCAACAGTGCACCCTTGTGATAAAATACAATCTTTACAATGCATGTTTCTTTGAAGACCAATCTGTCTTTTGAAGAAACCTTGAATGTTTTTGACTTGAGGTTAATGGGGGAAAAACCTCTCAGAAGAGTCCTTTTTTTTTTCTGTTGTAATCCGTATGTATTTCAGCAACTGGTTTTTACTGTCTCAGTTTCTAAGTAGCTCACATCTGAAGTATGTGAAAAGTCAGAAGTGCTATGTAGAATTTGCCTTAAGTACTTGGTAATTTTAGTTTTATTTAAACCATTCAAAAGATGTATATTAACATAAGCTGTACATGTATTTATGTTTTGTAAAGATATATACAAAAGAAACCGTTGTTATTCTTTGGAGGTGAACAATTTAGAGCTGCTTACTTTTATTTCAGATATTTCTAGAAGCATTTGTGAATTTTTTCTTCATATATCTTGAATTGCATGGACAGGAAAACTGGAATTGTGACACTTTTCCTAAGCATCTTGTTCTGGTCTATTGCTCTGTAAGAAACCACCACAAAGTGTAGTAGCTTATTTTGTTATCGTCACTGATATTCTGGGCTGAGTTGGATGCTTTGCACTTGGGGTCTCCCAGGTGGTTGCAGGAATGCAGTCATCCGAAGGCTTGACTAGGCTGGATGTCTGAGGGGTCGCACTCATAGTTGTGGGAGTTAGAGCCCCGACACTTAAGTTCATCTGACTTGCTCCTCACAGCGTGGTGGTCTCAGACTAGTTGCACTTTTTACGTGGCCCCGGCTTCCAAGAGACAGAAAGTTAGAGCTTCCCGGCCAGTTAAGGGCCATACCTGGAACTAACACAGTGTCGCTTGTCCCACGTTCTATTGGTCAAAGCAATAAAAGGCCTGCCCACATTCAAAGGATTGGAGTGGGCAACTCCCAACTCCGGACACGTGTGAAGTGGGCAAGACTGCTGCAGCCATCTTGGGAACTCAGTCCATACACATCTTTTCCTGGGATATGATACTTAAAGCAGTAATACTTAAATACTAAGGACTATCAGCTGGTGTGGGAAATGGTTAGAAATGCACATTTTCAAACTCCACCCAGACATACTGAATCAGAAACTCGGGGGGTGTTTCAGCTAGCCTTCTGGGTGATTCTAACGTACCCTAAAGCTTCAGAATCACTACTCTACGTAAGTCCTGAAAGAATTGAAAGACTCCTTGAAATCACCTTTTGGGAAAGATTGTATACGTAAAGCAGAGATACGTATCAGAGGAGGAGAGACGCTGTGGAAATGGGAGTTCATTGTGACTAAAGTTCTCTGGCTCTGACATCACCACGGAGGTGTAGGTGCAGGTGGAGACTGAGATCAAAATGGTCCGTCCGAGCCACCGAGTTCAAAGGTTTGCGAATGTCTGATTGGCCAGGTGTGAATCTCTGGAGCCTATCAGCGATCTCTAGGGTGGGGCCCGGGAATGGATGTTTGTTGCGCATGCTCAACAGGTTTCACTGTGCTCCCAGGTTTGGGAATCACAGAGTAAGGCATCGTAACCTGCTACCTGCTCTGTTCCCCTATCAGGTCAAATGGACCAAGCCAATCTTCCTTAGCACTGTCTGTATTCTTGCATTTCAGTGTTCAGCCGTCATATCCTTCCCGTTCTCTTCGTTCTCGTCCCTCGCACAAGCTTTCCCTATCAGACAAGGTCTGATCCAGTGTTCATGCCTGCGTGTGACATCACACATCAACAGCAACTAATACGGACTGATTGCTTATTACGTACAAGGCTCTATGTTAGGTGATAAAGTAATGGAGAATTAAGAAGCCCTTGTCCTCTGAGAGCCTATGATATACAGTGCAGCAGGCAGGATATACAGGTAATAATAGCAAGAGTTCTAGTTCTTAGATCTTAGAGCAGTAATCCTTAAAATTACTTGGGGAGCTTTAAAAAAATACCAATGTCATCACCCCAGCCCAGACCAATTAAACCAGAATCTTTTGAGTAGGGCACAGATACAGAGATAGAAGTCAAATACTATAAATTTTATAAATTATGTTTTTCAATATATTATATACTTCATTTTCCAGTTCTTATGTGTTGTCCTTTTCCAAACATTATATTTAGCATGTAGATTTTCACTTTATTCCATCTAGATACTCTAGATTTCTTTACTTAACAAATATATTAGATAGAAACAAACCAAATAGGGACCATAAACAGGAAATCTGTCCTAATATTAAATTTGTTTCATCTTTTGCCCTCTGTAAATAAAAGTAATTTAGATCATAGTTAACCTATCGCTTATCTCATCCTTCAAAAAATATTTTAGTATCACTTGGCCCAAAATAAAGTATATATATGTATTCATTCTGTCATCTCTTACAGCAAGTATATTTAAACAATTTAGAGATAAACATTTTAGCTGTTCACTAGCATGCTGTTCTATAACTTGTAAAGGTTGTAAACATTTCTGTCTCTCCTATATTATGTTCTACAGTAGAAACACCAACAGACCTTAATTGGAGTCTGATGGTGGAGGTGTTGGCATCCCGGCATCTCTAATCCCCTTGGCCAAGAGCTTTGAAAACTCCAGCCACAAAATCACACAAACAGTAGGGACACAGTTAACAAGAAAAAATGCTTACTTATTCCGTGAAGACAGAAAGAGTGATGTGGCACAATTGTCTGTTAAAATTAAAAAGTATATTTTTTAATATTCAAATTGTACTTCTTTTTTTAACCACAGGAGGTCCCTAAATCCTCAGTCACGTTTTGATACATTCAGGCCATTTTATGTGCATGTCAGACTGTTGCAACACTTTGCTATTATTTTCATGACTATATTAACCAAGTTTTTAATATAAAAGAGGTAAACTTCTATTCTTTAGAACTAGCTTGTTAAAAAATGTACTTTTAATCCCATCTGGTTACAGAAAATACCAGCATCTAAGGAGATAAGAGGGGTGGAAAGGCCAGGAAAATGAGTTACATAAAGTGGCCGTGAAATAGAATTCCTTTGAAGTTAAGTGAAAACACAGGCTACTTTGTGAGTTGACAACAAACAAGACCATTCCTTTCTTTCTGCCTTAGGTCTAAATTCCCTGTCTTGTCCAGTCAATGTTAACCTATCAGTATAAGAATATAATTAAACACGATTATTTTTTTCAATAGGGGTAAAAAAAAAAGAAGGTACTCTAGATAGGATGACTTTGACAGGGCATGAATAATATAGTTTGTTGTCACAGGTTATATGTTACAAATCATATTATTACTTTAATTTTAAGTAAACAAATATTCCTGTGTCTGCCCCCACACTAATTTAAGTGGTCATTCATTGAGTGACTGCTCTGTGCCAAGCAGAAAGACAGGCTCCCTACGTTTAGGAGTTTACAGTCACTTCAGGGAGATAATTTAATGGACAATTATAATCCAGTGTAGTATGTTCACCCTAACTCCTTTGATTTAGTAGCTTGATTTATTTCAATAAAAATATGAGTCTGTATTATAGACAACAGTACTATATTATAAACTTCAAAATTGCTAAGAGACTTGATCTTAATTGTTCCCACCACAAAAAAGGAAAAGAAATCACAGAGGTATTAGCAAACACTAGGGTAGTAATCATATTGCAATATGTAAATATAGCAAATCAACCCATTGTACATCTTAAGCTTACACAATGCTATATGTCAGTTATATCTCAATAAAAATAAATTTTAAAAAAGATGAGTGTGTACTTGTGTAATTATATCTATTCCTTTAATGATTTGAGGTTACAAGAGAATGAAAATATATTCCCCAGTAGTCAGTGATCATTTATAATAAGAGCAACCCATAATCTACCATTGGGTATCTGTTTGTACAGGACTTGGAGATTTTAGTTTGTTCATTTTAATCTGGCTTATGAACAAAATGAGAACACCCGTATTATTGCCTCAGGGAATAATGTTCTCTTACTAAAGTATTATGTGTGCACGCTTTTGGGTCGTTTATTAAAGAAAACTAATAAAACCAATTTAGGCAAGAATTTTCAAATACAGTATTTAAATGTATGTACTTTATTTTTTTATTCATTTGGAAATGGAATAGTTTTGTAGCAGTAATTTATATTTTGATCACTAGATGGCACTAAACACATACAGCTATGGAAAACAGCCTTTTCTCAGCTGCTGGTTCTGAAAACACACACTTAAGTATGTAAATGTTTTCAGCATTATATACCACAAATCTTTTGTTATCTATCCCATAATATTTCTATTGCTACAAAAGCTTTGTTTTTCTGGGTGAAAGAATTTCACGTATGACTCCCTTCGGTGTAATAAATTCTGACTCAGCCTCTGCCATTTATTTGGATAGTCATTCCTCAAACTATTCTGTTCTTAGCTATTTGATTTTATTATTTTCTCTTTCATAAATTAGCCCTTTCTTACTAGTACCTTCTCTGAAAAACAGATTTTTTTAAGGGTCACTACTTAGTTGTACTATATTAAGAGATCCTAGGGATTTACACAGTGTACCTGTAGGGCAAAATACAAGAAGAGCGTGGACTTTGTTTTTGTTCTCGGTCTCCTGATGTCTGAATATTATTCTTACATTGTAACATGGTTGTTTTTTTCTTTTTCTTTTTTTCTTTTTTTTTTTTTTGGTCTGGTTGTGATTAATACTTGCAGTATATCGGGTTCTGAATAGATACCGAATAGAGAAGCTATAGGCTGCAAACAATAGATATCCTTGATATTTAAGCTGCTGTTAAATTGACTTATGTGACCAGAAGTCCACAATTGGGGGGGGGGGGGATGTTCAGCGGTGGTTAGTTAATTCAGTCTCTTAATTAGAGATCTAATGAGGTCATCGGGGACCCAGGTTCCTTTCAGATTTCCACTTGGCCATCCTGGTTCTGTCAGACTTGGGCTTTGTGCTGGGGATGGCTGCAGTTCTAGGCAGGATGTGGAAGCCAAGTCCAGAGTGGAAGAGGGGATGAATACTCTGCTATGTAGATTTCTTCTCCGCTGCCTTACAGGACTCCAGAGACCCCCAGCAGAGTTCTCAGGTCCCGTTGGCCAGGCCTGGGTCTCTGGGACTTCCTAAACAATCCAGTGCAGGGGGAAGGAATTCCCACGACAGGTTAGACTGACAGAGACCCATGCCCTCCCTGAGCACCCAGCCCCTCCGAGGAGGATGAAACCTCAAAGAAAATCAGTAGCTCCAGCAGAGAAGAAGGCGGGAGGGTGGATTTGGGCAGGCAGACAACAGTGTTTGTTACCATTTCTGGTTTTGTTGCATTTTGTATTTTTGCTTAGAGACTCTTCTTTCTCCTGGTTTCTTGAAATGTTACTTTCATAACTGTTATTTTAAGTGCGTGAGACTGTACAGAATTACAGGAATAGCCCTTATCTGTGCTAGAGCTTAGTGTCCATTACAAGCTCTTTCTCCTGTGGTTTTGTTTATGCTTGTGTCCTTTTCTTAGCAGTTTAAAGAAAGCAGTAACTTGGGTTCTCTCTATCTGCTTACTAATGCTAGCCCCCAGAGAATAGTATCTCGAAAGTACTTTATGAATCTAGTAGCGTTTCAGGCAAATCTGCAGTTGTCTGCTAAGTACACACAACTTTGAAGGCACCGTGTCAAGCACTGCGGGTGCGTCTGACCAGAACTTCTGGAGGTCTTGGCAGCATCTGCCTCAGAGCTCAGATTGACCCCTGTTGGCTCTGAAGACTCCGAGGGGCAGAGCCAGCAAGCCCACCTCGGTGATGAGAAGCCCGTCAGCTTTTGCTGTCCGTGCAGTGCCTTCTGGCCTTTTCCATTTGACATCCCAGCACCTCTCGGAGGCTGTAATAGACTGGCCTTCTGGTCTGAGTTCCATCTGAAACTCTCCTGTGACTCTGAGGAACCCAGCTGCCCTCTCGGTTGCTTCACGCCAACGACACCTTTCTGGTGCATTGTCTGAATATTTATTTGTCATTTGTATTCAGCAAATAATTTGTTGAATGATTGAAAGAATATTTATTCATTGACATTTCAAATGCTGTAAGGTTTTCTCTGATTTAAAACTGATCATGTTGTGTTATCTGTTCTAATAGTTTATCAGTTCCTATCAAATAACCAACAGGCATTCTCAACTGGCATTCTCAATCATTGTGTTCTTAAGGAAAGAACAGGAAGTATTCTTTTTTTTTTCATTTTATTTTATTATGTTATGTTAATCCCCATACATTACATCATTAGTTTTTGATGTAGTGTTCCATGATTCATTGTTTGCATGTAACACCCAGTGCTCCATTCAGTACGTGCCCTCTTTAATACCCATCACAGGCTAACCCATCCCCCCATCCCCTTCCCCTCTAGAACCCTCAGTTTGTTTCTCAGAGTCCATAGTCTCTCATGGTTCGTCTCCTCCTCCAATTTCCTCCCCTTCATTTTTCCCTTCCTACTATCTTCTTTTTTTTTCCTTTTAACATATAATTATAGTAATATTTGTTTCAGAGGTACAGGTCTGTGATTCGTCAGTCTTATACAATTCACAGTGCTCACCATAGCACATACCCTCCCCAATTTCTATCACACAGCCACCCCATCCCTTCCACCCCCCACCACTCCAGCAACCCTGTTTGTTTCCTGAGATTAGGAATTCCTCTATCAGTGAGATCATATGACACTTGTCTTTCTCTGCTTGACTTATTTCACTTAGCATAATACCCTCTAGTTCCATCCGTGTCGTTGCAAATGGCAAGATTTCATTCTTTCCGATGGCTGCATAATATTCCATTGTATGTACGTGTATACACACACACACACACACACCATCTTCTTTATCCATTCATCTGTCGATGGACATCTTGGCTCTTTCCATAGTTTGGCTATTGTGGACATTGCTGCTATAAACATCGGGGTGCACGTACCCCTTCGGATCCCTACTTTTGTATCTTTGGGGTAAATACCCAGTAGTGCAATTGCTGGATCATATGGTAGCTCTATTTTCAACTTTTTGAGGAACCTCCATACTGTTTTCCAGAGTGGCTGCACCAGCTTGCATTCCCACCAACAGTGTGGGAGGGTTCCCCTTTCTCCGCATCCTTGCCAACATCTGTCATTTCCTGGCTTGTTAATTTTAGCCATTCTGACTGGTGTGAGGTGGTATCTCATTGAGGTTTTGATTTGGATTTCCCTGATGCCGAGCGATGTTGAGCACTTCTTCATGTGTTGAACAGGAAGTGTTCTTAAGAAGCAGTTAATAACGGCATCATTGCTATGTCTGAACCAAGTTTTTCTCCTTTTAATTTTATCTATAGCTTTGAGAGAGATGAACTGATTTGAGACTACACTGAGTCAAAAAAAAATTTTTTTAAAGAAAAATCTCCTTGACATTTTTCTTTTTCAGAAAACTGTGGAATATATTTTCCAGAAATAAAGAGAGATCCGGGCAGATATTTACACACTTGTCCTGACTCTGTAAAAAAGTGGCTCCAGCAGCTCAAGAATGCCGGGAAAATTCTCTTGTTAATTACGAGTTCGCACAGTGATTACTGTCGACTTCTCTGTGAATATATTCTTGGGTAAGTGATGAGTCTTTCCACTTTCGTGGTCTTAGAAAATACTGATGACAGATGAGGCCGGTGCTGCCTTACAAGTGCTCGCCCGTGACCAGAGCCTCATATTAGACAATGCTGAGTGACCAGTGGCTGTTTCTCACCATCTGCCGACGGCAACACCCCCCCAAGTACAGTTTAGCAAAGCACTATCACTAGGGCCAGTATGCCCATAGCCCGCCAATGGTCTGGACTTTAGAGGTTCTGAAAGGTTGATGGACAACATGTCCTGCAGTCAGCGCTCCATGAATTCGGCTTCTCGGCTTCGGATGATCACTGAGGGCCACTGAGTTGTGGATTACGCTCCCTGACACCTGCCTGGAGTACCACCCCTCTGGTCCTTTTGGTGTGGAGCCGTTACTCCGCCATTCAGCCCAGCCAGGGATGAGACTGACATCCACGAAAGTCAAGGCAGTATAAATGCAGAGACTTCAGACAGACATGGGTTCAAGCCCGACCTTGCAACCTGCTCTGAGACCTCAGGTATGTTCTGGAACCACTCTCGTCCTCGATCTCGTCATCTTAAAAATGGGACAGTCATACCGAATAGGTGTGAGTGGGGAGTCTAAATAGGGTAGCACAGGTAAAGTATTCAAGTAGTTGGTAAGCTTCAGTATCATTTATTTATGTCATTCTTGTGAGCAATACCAGGGAATATCCATGGTCACAGCCAGATTGTAAAATGGGCTGTTAGATCCCCCGCAACGTTCCTTCAGACTTCAGCAAATACCAAATTGCCGAGTATGAAGCAAATTTCACCGTCAACACTGACCTCTCGCTGACTTCTTTAGCCTCCTGATGTCCATGTTCCTCAGCACATGTGGGTTTAGATTGGTCTGTAGTATATTTACGACCTACCAGTGGATTTTCTGCTTTCTGAATAATACGTAGGCCTGGGATCCTTGGAGTGAATTAAGGCAGGAGTCCTGGATGCCCTGCACGGTGCCTCTTTGACCGTGAGACTCTGCTGTCCTGATAGTGGGACCGTGCTTCAGAATAAGCACTCTTACTTTCTTTTTCATTTGCATAGATAACCCAAGTTTTTCTTCCTATCTTAATTTTCTCTTCAGTGTAGTTTAGATTTGCAAATATTATCTCCCCCAATGCTGTGGTGAGTCCCATCTTTCCTTTGCCATCCCAAATGATCCCTAATATAGTATCAAATACAGACTAAAGAACTATTATTGTTATCTAAAATTACCTCATTGTACGATTACACTGATTTTCAAAATAATGTATCTTCTTCATATTTGAACACTCTAAAAGATGTCCCCTGACTTGATATGATGGTAGCTTTCTGTAGGATCCATGTAACATACAAAATTATTAATAGCTTCATGCTAATAAACCCAGAATTCAGGCCCCACATTTGAAGACCTAGTTCGTGAATATTTTTGTTGTTAGAAGCTATTGAACTCATTCACTGTAACTATTACCATCATGAGAAGGCCAGCTTAGACCCAGTTAATGAGTTAATGTGCATTTTTTCCCTCTTATGTATATACTTCAAGGTGTTGTCAGAAGAGTAGTACTCAACCACCTTCTATTTCTACATATAAAATATAGAGAAAGCATATAAAAGTTAATCAAAAAATAAGAAATGATTCTGTGGTCAGATAAAGCTTAAGTTCTATTTTATATGGATTTTTTCTAATTCCTTAAAATTATGACAAATACTGTTGCTTTTTAGGAATGATTTTACAGATCTTTTTGACATTGTGATTACAAATGCGTTGAAGCCTGGTTTCTTCTCCCATTTACCAAGTCAGAGACCTTTCTGGACACTTGGTAAGTTAACATTTGTTTCTTCCTTCTCTTATTTAAGATTTGTTCATTCAGTTACTTAATAAATACCTGTTGGCTGACAACCATGTGCAAAGTACTATGTTAAATACAACAAGGGGTATAAAAGTGATACCAGGTCTTCTTTCCCCTCACAGGAATACATAAACACATTGAGCAAGTCAGTAAATGCGTGGGGATAATTATAGGCCTCAGGCCGTGTTAGCCGTCATGAAAAGAAATGACTTCCTGATGAGGTAAACCAGGAGGACACCTTAGATCTATTGACTAGGGAAGGCCTGTCCAGAAAGATCTGGCAAGACGACTTACCAGGCAGGATGTGAGGGACCAGTAATGAGAAGAGCAGAGGAAAAGTGGCAGCAGGACAAACAAATGCACAGGCCCAGTGTGGGAGTACTTTCGGCGAGTTCCAATGACAGAGAAGAGGCCAGTGATTCAGGGGGAGAGAGGAGAGGAAGTTGGGGAGGCAGGAAGCCTCATGCACTGTGGAAACGGGTTTGAATTTTATTCCACAAGCTCTGAGAAGCTATTCAATTGAGGTATGAGTGACACGGAGAGCTCTTTGGCTGCGAGGTGGGGAATGGATCGAATGTGGGAAAGATAGGCACTGAGTGTCCCAAATGAGAGAGTGTGGTTTGGTCTGAGGAGGTAGTACTAGAGATGGAGAGAAGTAGACATGTTTAAGATGCATTGTGGAGATGGAAAACAGGACTTGGTGATGCTTTCAGAAGCTGAGGATGAAAAGAGTAATCAAAAATGACTTGTTGGTTTTTCTTTTTTCTGAATTGTGCAAATGGGTGAATGGTGCTACTAATCTGCAGCCATGAGGAAAAACACAGAGGAAAAGTTTTTATGGGGTGGGGGTTATAGCTATTAGGAAATCATTTTTTAACATGTTAATCTTGAAATGCCTATAAGTTATTCAACTGGGACTAACAATTAGGAAATTGTATAAATGAGCATGGGATCCAAGGGAACAGCTTTAGGCTCAGGATATAAATTTGGGAGAGTGATTAGCTCATGGGATATTTTCAAGCCATGGGCTTATATGAGATCAAATGCAGAGAGAATGATGGAGATAGAAACCAGATTGTAGATAGGTACCTCCACATAGTAGTTTTTAAACAGTTCATCCTTCTATCTTTGATACTTTTCAGTTAAACAAATACAGTGCAAAAAATGCAGTAACTTGTTAGCATAAGTTCATGCATTTGTGGTCTCCAATATGTTAAAGAAAATTTGGCATATTTTTAATGTGCGTTGTTTTCCATTACTGGTGTACGTGTGAAATTTTACTAAAAATCTCTGTGGACCATGGGGCACCTGGCTGGCTCAGTCCATAAAGCGTGCAACTCTCAATCTCGAGGTTGTGAGTTCAACCCACACTGGGTGTAGAGATTACTTGAAAATAAAATCTTAAAAAAAACAATCTCTGTGGAACAATATAAGGACTACTATAGGTACAGAACAGGTATAGATATTCTTGGAATATGAAAATCCTGCAGATAAAATTAAAAAAAAATGTGTTGAGTAGTTATGTATTTAAATATAAATTTGTGAAGGGGAAATACTTAGTTTTTTTCTGTTTGTTTAACACAAAGAGTATTATTTGAATTCCCAGTAACAGGTTATTTCTTAACATCAGGGATTTATAGGAGACATTAAACCAACATATAAAAAATACCATCACTCTCTCCCTTTCTCCCAGACCAGGGTTTCTTAACTTTAGCACTTCTGAGATTTGGGGTCAGGTCCTTCTTGGTTAGTGGTAGTAGGGGTGCCGTTCTGTGTGTGGTAGGCTGCTTAGCAGCATCACTAGCCTCTAATCACTGGATGCCGGTAGCATCCCATATCCCAAGTTGTGACATCCAAATCTGTCTCCAGATGTTGCCAAATTTGCCCTGAGGAGCAAAACTGCCACAGTCGAAAACAACTGTCTAGACCATTCTCATTGATATATATGCATATTCTTCTATCTTCAGTTTAAAAAAACATAAAATATGCCCTGATTCTACATTGTCTTCCAGCTAAAACCTCAATTCTCTGAGTACCTTCACAGCTAAAATTCTAGAAAGAGTTGTCTATACTCACTGGTTCCACTACCTCCAGTGAACTCTTCAAAACACTGCAGACGGGCTGGCCACCTTATATTCTTTATCGTCATGACTTGACTATCCACAGAATTGCCCCCCCAGCGACAAACCTCCAGTCTCTTCCCCCTTTCACATCCACTATGCTGTGTATCACGTCCTGTTTAAACCGCCTCATCCCTGCTCTCTGCTCAGAATATATGGGATTTCATGCTTTTCCTGTAGATACATCGAAAAGCTTGCCTCTGTTTTTTTCACATCCAGAAGTGATTAGACTAGAAGATCTCTAAAGTTCTTTCTAGCTCTAATTTTCGGGACCTCCAATTTAAAATATTTCAGTGGAAGATGCAATGAATCCTGCAGTTTTTAGTTAACACAAAATACTTTATTCCCATTTTGAGAGCAATAAGATTGCCAGAACTGTTATTAAAAAGAGGATCATACTAATATTAAAGAAACTCTCATTCATGATGTTCTGTTGTAGTGTTCATTTTGGTGCTGATTCTGATTCTTTGCCTACCTCTAATTGTTTCCATTGCTGGTTTCCCTTCACCTTTCTCTCACTCTACTAAAATATTTTATTGCAGTAAAATATTCACTGTGCTCAAAACCAATACAAAGTAGGTTATCAAAGTATTTTCACACAAATGAAACTGTGTAGTTAAATAATAGCTGTGAATAAACAGCATTAACACAAATTTAGCTTCTAAATCAATATGTAATTTTCTAAGAATTGTTAACAATAGTAAAGGAAAAAATTGTTGATCATCATTGTTGAATTCACTGATTTCCAAAAAAAGAAGAGTCTTTCATTATGTTTAAGACAATTTATTCCAGGGGCGCCTGGGTGGCTCAGTCATTAAGCGTCTGCCTTCGGCTCAGGTCATGATCCCAGGGTCCTGGGATTGAGCCCCGCATCGGGCTCCCTGCTCCGCGGGAAGCCTGTTTCTCCCTCTCCCATTCCCCCTGCTTGTGTTCCCGCTCTCGCTGTGTCTCTCTCTGTCAAATAAATAAATAAAATCTTTAAAAAAAAAAAAAAAAGACAATTTATTCCTTTGAAGAGTAACCAGAGAAAAGCCTGATCCCAGTCCTGTATACTGTAGTCCCATGAACTTTATGATTAAACAGCATATTTTCCAAGCTTCACACCTGTTTCTCTAACAGATTTTTCCTCAATATTAGTGTCAAAGTATACTACATTTCATATTTTTAAAAGTATCTCCATTAGTTTTTAGTCAGTTTGGAACTAATATCCATTGTCTCACGCTTCTTATTAAAGGTTATTGTTTTCCAGCATTTCGTATTAACCCTCCTTTCTTCAGCTATCACTCTGATGGTTTCAACTATCACCTATATACTAATGACCCCCAATTCCTTATCTCTGGGCGTCACTTTTCCCTGACTTACAGAGGCGTATTTCTAAATTCTCCACACCCTGCAGCCCTGGCGTTGCAGGAAACCTGATGTGCTTTTAACAACCCATTAATTTCCCCTCCCATCTTGGTATGCTCCTCTTTCCGTACTCCATAATTCCATTACAACTTTTCCAACGGATCTTGCCCAAGCTAGGAAAATCCATCATCTTCTCTTCCTCTCTCCCCTTCACATCCTAACCTGTCCTTCAGTTTTCTCAGGCTGGTCACCTACCACGTTCCTGCCACCGCCCTTATCATCCCTTGTGTGTACTGCTACGCTCCCATCGCTGCTGGGTATGACAGTGCTTAATGACTGATCCCCCAGCTTCCATCAGCCCTGTAACCCTCAAACCATCCTCCATCTGGCAGTTAACGTTATTGTACCATGCAAGTCATGTCAGTCGGCTCTTGCAGCCTCCAGTGTCACGTAAATCAAATCACTGCTCCAAATGGATTAAAGGCAGAAGTAAAAGTAAGGCAGAGGAGCTTCTGGGATGGAAGGCGCCCGGTGAGCCAGTCCTCAAGGGCAGGGTGTCCTTGCGACTGTCGCACAGGCCTGACGTCAGCCGTTGTCATAGAGACGAGAAGGGGCGAGTTGCACCCGAGTTGGCGGGAGCCGAGTGCCTCCCGCCAGGCTGACCCTTACCAACCCTGCTTAAGGATTCTTTGGGGGGCGAGGAGGCTCTTCCAGGCAAAGTGTGCAGCATCCCTCCCCATCACTGGGTGATTCAGCTCCTCGCCAGTGCTAAGGCCTTGTTGGGGTCGGGGGAGAGGAGTCCATCTTGCAAGATGGTAAATTCGTTGAGGAGAGCAACCGTATCTTTTTCACTGCTGTGTTCCCCGTGCTGCCAGGTACCCCTCCCCCCGCCCCCAATTTGGGAATCACAACCCAACTCTCTGTCATTGGTTTCTTGACCTGAACTGTCACCAACACACCGACTCCCAAATCTTTCCCTGAGACCTCTTTTCTAGAGCCTCATACGGTATTTCCTCCTGCACACAGCTAGCTCTACTCAATATTCTGAAATCAAACTTGATATTCTCCTTCCACCTAGAAACAATACAACCTAACATGCTGGCCGCTTTATATTCTTTATCTTCAGTACTTGACTATCCACTGAATTGCCCCCAGCGACAAACCTCCAGTCTCTTTCCCCTTTCACATCCAGTATGCTGTGCATCACCTCCTGTTTAAACCGCCTCGTTTCTGCTCTCTCCTCCCTTCCCGTTAGGCCGGCATCACTCTTTTCCCTAGGAGTCTCTTAACTCCTCCCCCTGCCCTCACTTTGTACCTCTCCTTCCCTACATGTCTTGCCCACTGCCCTCAGATACTTGGCACAGATTTCCATTTGTCACTTCCTTTAAATATATTTTATGTAATTCACTTATTACTGTTAGGCATACTGTACATACTGCATAGTTAATCACATGCACACAGAATCTCCTTGGCTCCCCACTCCATGTAGCATCCTAAGGCAAATTCCAAAATCTGGTTGCTAAGTTACCTTTTCATCTTCACTCTGCTCCCTACAGAGATGCCCATTAGTCTATTCTTGCCAGAATGAACACCTTCTATTCCTCTATCAGGTTTTTGTTCCTGCTGTTCTCTCAGGAAATAGATGAGTATTTCGCAGACTATAATGTACACTCACACCACCTAGGGATCCTGTTAGAATGGAGATTCTGGTTCAGTAGGTCTGGGTATAACCTTAGATTCTGCATTCTAAACAAATTTTCTGGTGAGGCAGATGCTACTGGTCAGATCACCAATGACAGATTTTAGTAACCCCAAGAGAGAATGTCTTAGTGCAGTTAATTGAAGATTGTTATTCTGAAAAGAAATAAACGTCCCAGCATATTAGGTATGGAAACGAGCTAGGTAGTTAAGAATGTTGCTCACTGGGGAGCCTGCTTCTCCCTCTGCCTGCTACTCCCCCTGCTTGTGCTTTCTCACTCACTCTCTGACAAATAATTAATAAAATCTTAAAAAAAAAAAAAAAGAATATTTAAACTAAAGGAAAAGACTTTGAATTAACTGCTATTAGTTATTAAAGAATTAGGAATATCAAATGAATAGTAAACCCTCAAAACCAGAGTAGATAAGTAGATATGCTATTAAATTTGCTCCAAATTACTGAAGTATTTATTTCTCTTAATATGTAATTTCCTTTTTATGGCTCCCAACACAGACAAGCATTTTAGCCGACATTTTACTTTAAAAATGTCTTATTGGGAGCACCTGGCTGGCTCAGTGGGTAAAGCAGGTGACTCTTGATCTCGGGGCCATGAGTTCAAGCCCCACATTGGGTCTGGAGCTTACTTAAAAAGATAAATTTTAAAAAAAAACATTTAAAAAATGTCTCATCGCCCATGCCAAGGGAAAAAAAAAAAATGGAGAAAGTGTGTATAAAAATGCATAATTGGAGGAAAAAATTCTAACTCAAAAATGAAGAAGGGATATATAAAAGTAAATATGCACTGTCCAGTCAGGTCCACATAATATAGGAAGGAGTTCAAGGAATCAAAAGAATTCTAAATATATTTTTAATTATAAGTCATTGTTTAGTAAACCTCTAGCAAGTCAGAGATTGCTACCAGAATATAAGCATCCTAAAGACAGGGGCTTGGACCATCTAGTTCACTGCTATATACCTCATACCTAAAGTGTTCTGTAAAATATAGTTGAAATAAAGAGTTGAAAGAAAAAAAGAAAATGAGTTTTTTCCAGGTCAGTCTATTTGATCCCACCAGGCTGTGAGGATACTCTGTTTGTAACATTTTCCTTATAACAACAAAAGAATGGCAACATCTCATATCTACCAATAGATGACTATTAATTATTGAACATGCTCCTATTTTAAAAACTAAGCAGATTGCAATGTATTATCTAGAGAAGTTTTAAAAAATCACATTGCAGAAAAGTGTGCCAATATATGCATTTAAATAGAGGGTTCATGGGTATAATATTAATTGCCAAGACTGCTGTTGTAACAATAAACCACAGACGGAGGGCTTAAACACTATAAATATATTTTCTCTTACTTCTGGAGGCTAGAAGTCTGAGATCAAGGTGTCAGCAGGATTGGTTTCTTCTGAGGCCTCTCTTCTTCGCTTGTAGATATGCATCTTCTCCCTATTGTCATCACATGGTCTTCCTTCTGTGTCCTAATCACCTAATTATGTGTCGTAATCAGTTCTTATGTGGACACCAGTCGTATTGGATTAGGCCCACCCTAATGGCCGCATTTTAACTTGATCACCTCTTCAAAGGCCCTGTCTTCAAGTACAGCCACATTCTGAATTATTCTGAGATACCAGGGGTTAGGGCTTCCACGTATGAATTTGAGGAGAGCACGGTTCAGCTCCTAACAGGTATTACATACGCCAAAACTCATCACATTGTATGCTGGCAATATGTGCAGTTCATTGTGTATCAGTTATACCTCAGTAAATGTGTTTTTTAAAAGGGAGCGGAAAGGAGTATATATTTGCTTTATCTGCATAAAAGAGTGGTTACCTTTCTGTAGAACAGGTAAGTGCATAGCAGAGAGAGTTCAAAAATGGGACTTTTGATATATGTAAGTATATTACCGATTCAAAAAAAATCACATAAATACATACTACTTAAACATTAAGATAGTAACACCAAGCACATTGGGAGTTGGGGGAACAGGTGTGAGCGGCCACGTGAGCCACATTCAGGCAGCTGTGGGCTGAGGTCAGTGGTCACGCACAGGTACACAAAACTCTTCTTAACAAAATTCTCGTTCTCTGTGGCAAGATTTTCTTATCTAAGGTAAGTTACAGAACTTACCTTTGTTTAAGATTGTTAGCCGTACCCTTAACTGTGTCATTTCCCCATAGTTATTTTGGAACTCTTTTACTAAAATTTTACCATTTTGTGTTTTTACTTTTCTTGTCCATATGCTCTTACAATAAGAAAATAAAAAGTTTGATTTACTAATTGCTTTAATTGATTGCTCTTCCATCTCTCTGTCCAACCCTTATCTGTTTCCTAATTTTATTCAGTCAGTTTTGGGGGAATGTGTATGTTACAGGAACAAGTTTGAACTTTGGTGTATGAGTTTTTTTCTCCTTCATGGTTATAACCCAAACATCCATTAATCATTAAGTTAGAAGATTTGAGGAATAATTTGGACATCTTACAGAACTTAGGTACAAAAAATTTTTCTGAATATATATTTTCATAGGAAGAGTTCTTAAATTAATGCATTCTACCCAGTCCAAAAAAAAAAAAAAAGTTTTAAATTAAAGCTGTAACATAATTGACTTGTATGAAAATAATACTGGTTTGCATTTTTCATAGTATAGCGCTGTTTTATCAATCTGAGCAAGATTGTAAAAACAATAAACTTTATAAAATGAAGTTCAAAATGCATTCTAAAGTCTACCTTTTTTTTTTTTTTTAATCCATTGCTGACCTATTCTTAATATAATGGAGGGGAGTAAACAGCACTGCATTTGAGCATTATAGGAGGATACCAGATAAAAATTTCTCTTTTGCTATAGTTGTATTTGTTTATAGTTGTATCCATGAGCCATATCCAGGTCCAGGAATCCAAATTTAGAGATGGTTTATGGTTCTGTCTTACCCTCTGGTCTTCTAGCCCCATTTTGAAGTCCTAAGGTAAACTGTGCAGTTTGGTTAATAATAAATTACTTGCCAGCTTTGAGATCTTGAGCAAAATAACTTCCCTGATCTTCCTTTTCCTCAAATAAGAGGCTTGTTGTGAGGATGAAATAATATATACCTCCCCCATTATTAACATCCTCCCCACAGAGTAGTACATTTGTTTCAGTTGATGAACCTACATTGACACATTATTATCACCAATAATGGGGGAGGCCATGCATGTGCAGAGCCAGGGGGTATAGTAGAAATCTCTAGACCTCTCAGTTTTGCTGCTGACCTAAAACTGCTCTAAAAAGATCATTTGAAAAATCCTACATATACGAAAAATGATAGATCTGTGGATCGAGATCTCCACGAAGGACCTGTAATGACATAGGTGCTCACTGAATGCTAGCGCCTGTCCCCACATGGTTCCATCTCGTACATACCCTGCAGCCGTGTGCGGTGCGGTCTGCCCAAATGGGTGCTCTCACTTGGTTAAAAGGTATATGATTGTCAAACTCTATTTTCAGAAAATGATGAGGAGCAGGAAGCACTGCCATCTCTTGATAAACCTGGCTGGTACTCTCAAGGGAATGCTGTCCACCTTTATGAACTTCTGAAGAAAATGACTGGCAAAAATGAACCCAAGGTATTTTCTGATTGAGGTGGGGTTCTTGATGCCCACTTGCAGACATGAACCATTATAAATTAAAACCATAATTCTAAATGCATTCAGCTTAGTTATCTATGGGGAAATCATCTACCTCTGCCTATCTGCCAATCTTTTACCTCTTCTGCTTAAATAAGCCTTCTCTCTGTGATCTAGGCTGGACCTTTATCTGTAACAGAGAAGAGCAAAGATTCCAAGCAGGGAGCCACAGTTCTAGGGGATACACTGGATTAGTGTGTGGGATACCTGAGGAATAATATCGTGATAACAGTCCATCAAACGAATTTTATATGTAAAACAAACATTAATTGAAATTACACCACACACTAGCCTAAAGACACGCTTGCTTTTGATATCCTGGTCACATTGTTGATGTTGGACATTGGTGCATTTTTTATAGCAGGACACTTTCTTCTAAACAATGTTTACCAGAGAGATCGTGGGTAACTGACACCTGCTCCATCGGCTCCCACATTGCCATAGCCCCCTGGGAACTCTTGAGGGGTTTAATAGAGCATCCTGACTTGGAGGTTCTAGTTCATACTCCCTTATCGTTTTCTCAGGTAAATGTAAATTGAGGGGTGTGGATTAGATCTATGGGGCTTTGCCTCAGAATACCTGGGGAGCCTCCCAGAGTCCACTTGCCCAACCTCACCCCCCCCACCCCCGTCAGATTGTTTCAGCCAGTCTGGGTAGGTCCCAGAAACTCTTGGAAAAGCAGTTGTGATGTGTACTCCTGCGAATATAACCCATTGTAACAAGTCATCTCTACTTCTCCACCAGTTCTTCAATTCTAAAGGCAGCTTTAACTGTAAACATATAGACTCTGGCTTCTTCAGGAAACTGAATAAAATCAGCCTCTGCCTTTCTTCGGCCTGCAAATGCACTGTGTCACTTCTTACAGCAAACCTGGTGCCCCACAAACCAAAGGGGGCAAGTTGACAGTCGCCTGTGAGGTAGTCAAGGAAGTTTAAGATGTTTATGTAACTTTCGTCCTATTCTAATAGGTATTGAGGAATTTTTTTTCTGCTTCATGAAGTGAACACCACTTTCTTTCACAGTTCTCATGCCTCAAATAGAATTTGCTATCTGACTTACAGGTCGTTTACTTTGGTGACAGCATGCATTCAGACATTTTCCCAGCCCGTCATTATAGTAATTGGGAGACAGTTCTCATCCTGGAAGAGCTCAGAGGGGACAGAGACAGGAAGCCTGAAGAATCAGAGCCTCTAGAGAAGAAAGGAAAATATGAGGTAAGGGTTTCCTTCTGCTCCTCCCTGGAAGGAACAACCTTTATGTTTGACATATCTTAAAAAGTGCGTGTGCCAAGAGCGACGAAATCTGTTGGCACTTATGGTGATCTTCTTGCTATCTCAGCTCTGTTTTTAATCTTGTTGATAATTTTTAAATAATGCCAAGATGACACTGACCATCTGTCTTCCCAGCTCTCTTGCTTTCATCAAGTGCTATGACACCATGGGTGTTTTTTGGCTAATGCTGAGGCGACCAGATCCTGACTCACTATAGTCATACCCTATGTCTCTTTTGCTTGGCCATGAAAGCTCTTCTGCTCTTTCTTCATGAGTATAAGTTAATAAATTGGTAGCTCCTTTAGACTTGCTCCTGAGCTGCCAAGAATAAAACTTAGGTGAAAACTTGAGGTAAAATATGTCATAAATCTGAAAAGGGTAAATAGTATATAAAAGCAAAAAAGAAGAAAGATCAGCAAATAATATGCATTTCTAAATTCATTCCAGTGGAACAGATAAAGAAGGAAAAATTCAAGTCAAGAAACAAAAAATAACAATAAAAAGAAATGAGCTATTAAGCCACACAGAGACATGGAGGAATCTAAAGGGCATACTACTAAGTGAAAGAAACCAATCTAAAAAGACTATATATTGTATGATTTCAGCTATAGGACATTCTAGAAAAGGCAAAACTACAGAAAATAAAAAGACCAGTGGTGCCAGCGGCTCAGGAGGGAGGAAGGTGAATAAATGGAGCACAAGGGATTTTTATGGTCGTGAAACTCTTCTGCACGATACTGTAATGGTGGAAACATGACATTATGCATTTGTCAGAACCCAAAGAACTATCCAACATAAAATGTTAACCCTAATGTAAACTACAGACTTTCATTAGTACTGGTTAATTCGTGATAACAAATGTTAATAATAGGAGAGACAGTGGGGGGAAGGGGAGGCAGGAGGGGGACAGACGTATGAGGACTTTCTGTACTATCTGCTTTGTTTATCTGTAAACCTAAAGTCTATTTATTTAAAAAGTAATAATAACTATAAGTAGACCCAACAAAATGTTAGATGTTAGATGTTTCCATTGAGTAGCATTTAGTCTTCAACATGACATTGGAAGTTCTTTGGACTATTTGAGTTAGGAAGAGCTTTAAAGCAGTCTTATAGGAGGTAGGCCTTGTATCCTGAGTGACTTTGGAGAAGGTTTTCACTAAAGAGAAATTAGGAGATTTGGTTTCTTCAGAATGATTTGAGAATTACAGTTACTGTATTAAGAAAATGAAGAATCCATGGGAAAGTTTCCTCCAACATTTATAATAAACAGTAGCCCCATCCTTTTCCCATGACCCCTTTCTCTTGTTAATTAGTTACAAACACATGAACAGAGTTCATAATTGACTTTTAGACAGGAAATGATGCGTCAACAGCTTGAAAGTTTTATTTCCTAAGACAGAATTGGAATAATGTCCCTTTCCTATCAAACTCTACCTCCCCAACCCACCCTGCTCCACTGAACATGAACGAGGAAGCAAGGAACAGGATGGTTTGGCCGAGTGACAAGGTTAGAATAAAGCCCTCAGAAGGTTCCAGTTTTAGCCCTGAACTGTCTTCCCATCTCATACTGTTAAGATTCCAGGAAAAGTGGAGTTGTGGCAGATGGATTCCCCTGTTCTGCTGGGGTCTGAGGCAGGTGTTTTGCTGCAGGATTCCCAGCTGTGGCCTAAAGCATTATGTTGAAAAAGCAGAGTATTCTTGTGCAACTTGACTCCAAAGTTATCCTGGTCAGACTGAATGCCACCATGTTTTTGTAGTTTGTTTTGAGGCAGTATTTGTATTGATGGGCACATCCTTAGCAAATGTTTCAGGACAACTTAGTTTTCTCTACTTTAAGGACAATCTTCTAATCATACATCTTTCTGCTTATATTTAAAAGCAGATTTAAAATTTATTAAAAACAATTGTGGGTGGGGCGCCTGGGTGGCTCAGTCGGTTAAACGGCTGCCTTCGGCCCAGGTCATGATTCCAGGGTCCTGGGATCGAGCCCCACATCGGGCTCCCTGCTGAGCGGGGAGCCTGCTTCTCCTTCTCCCTCTATCTGCCGCTCCCCCTGCTTGTATTCTCTCTCTAATAAAAAATAAAAAATCTTTAAAAAAAAAAATTGTGGGTTTTTTTTTTTTTAATTATCTTCTAACACAACCTAGGACCACGACTTCTAAAAGCCAGACTGCTTTCATATTTAAGTTCCC
This sequence comes from Mirounga leonina, assembly GCF_011800145.1. NCBI lineage: Eukaryota > Metazoa > Chordata > Mammalia > Carnivora > Phocidae > Mirounga > Mirounga leonina. The sequence goes on from NW_023270807.1 coordinate 70,903,190, forward strand.
CTGTATTCCTATACACAGAGCACTTTTTCCATCAGCACATCAAAGCCTGGTATAAGTACAGCATGTCATGAGAATTCAGATTCTTTCCTGCTTCCCTGTGGAGGAGACAGGAATACAGACATCCTCAGTTGCTATAGGAGGAGGGAAACAGTCCATAAAGAGAGCTAAACAGAAAGCATCTTGTGAGGGTTCTTCTGTTGATTTTGTAATTATTAAGAAAAATGTCATTTCATTTTTCTAACCAAGTGTCATACACAGAATATATATCACATGCAGTGTTTTAGTGAGTACAAAACCTGAATGCAAAGGGATTTAATTCCTTGTTCTAGTGAATTTTATGCAGCTTAAGTGAACTTCTAACAGTATAATTTAAAAACAAATCAGATCATTTCAGGATTGATGCACTCACTGAACAAAAACATTTACTACATTCTGTAGAGATTAGCATTTTGTTTCACTTAGGCTTGAATTCAGTTTCTCGGATAGTTACAGTAATTTCACCCTCCATAAAACCATCTGGAATGTGAAGGTCACTTTTACTTCCCTTCATTTGTGACAGGAAACTCAAGATAAGGACGGAGAATATCTCAAATGGCACTCTAAAGGCTTAAATAAGAAATTTTTTTCGAAAATCTTACTGCATCTGTTGATTATCCACTCTACTATATTGGAGCATAACAGATAAGCAAAAATGGCCCATTTTAATAATTAAAGTAAACCTAGTTAAGGAGAGAGATTAAGGAAGAATAATTTGTTTCCATTTATCTATGTTTTGGGAAATAAAAGTCACTTCATTAATCCTGTAATTACTTGGACAGTCTTAAATCTCATAAGATTAGCCTTCAAAGGGAGCTCTCCTCTTTAGCTTCCTTCATTACTATTCTCATCTGTTTCTTCATTTTAACTCAAAACAAATAAAAATGTATTCTTCAGCTTTTTAGAGTAACATATTATGAAATTTAGGTGCCAAAATAATTCATTTTAATGATGGAAATTCTCAGCAAACCAGAAGGGGCCAGCCTTTTAACTAGAGAAACGCTATCCAACAAAACCCAGTGAGAATATAATCTGTAATGGAAAAATTTAATGAGGAAAAAAAGCCATACTTAATGGAGACACATGCTCTTCAAGGTTCTGAGCTAGACAAAGGATATCTGTTATTAATTATATTGTGTAACAGAGCGGTGGCCAACACCACAAGAAAAAGAAATACAGAATTAAGGTTAGAAGATACAAAATTGTGATTATTTCAGAGTTGTATGGTCATTAGCATAGACCACCTTAGGAAATCAGCAAACTATTATAACTAAGAAGAGAGTTGTGAAAATGCTGGATCCAAATCAGTATTCAGAAATCAATAGCTTGGGCGCCTGGGTGGCTCAGATGGTTAAGCGTCTGCCTTCAGCTCAGGTCATGATCCTAGGGTGCTGGGATCGAGTCCTGCATCAGGCTCCCTGCTCAGCAGGGAGCTTGCTTCTCCCTCTTCCGCTTCCCCTGTTTATGCTCTCTCTCTCTCTGTCAAATAAATAAATAAATAAAATCTTAAAAAAAAAATCAATAGCTTGGGGCACGTGCGTGGCTCAGTCAGTTAAGTGGCTGACTCTTGATTTCGGCTCAGGTCATGATCTCAGGGTCATGAGATCGAGCCCCGTGTCAGGCCCCGCACTGGGTGTAGAAATGCTTAACATTCTCTGTCTCCCTCTCCCTCTGCCCCTCCCCGCTTGCATTCTCTCTCTCTCTCTCTTAAAAGAATCAGAGGCGCCTGGGTGGCTCAGTTGTTAAGCGTCTGCCTTTGGCTCAGGTCATGATCCCGGGGTCCTGGGATCGTGTCCTGCATCGGGCTCCTTGCTACACACGGAGCCTGCTTCTCCCTCTGCCTGCCGCTCCCCCTGCTTGTGCTTATTCTCTGTCTCTCTCTCCCTCTCTCTCTCTGACAAATAAATAAATAAAATCTTTTAAAAATAGAAAAAAAAATGACTTTGTATCATTATTAAATATTTTTGTTCAAGATACCTGGAATACTGTTAACCAGTGGGTAAAAGACAGGGAAAAGGGTCTTACAACACCCATCTAGATGGAACCTTATGAAATTGCCCTTTTTCGTATGTCTAAAATAGTTGAACATCAGGACTTTCTTATGGTTGAACCTAATAAAAACCAACAGTGAATTTATATCTGTTGAAGTAAGAAACTGGAAAAGGTATCCAGCAGTTGACTGACAGGGAAAGCTTACACAGGAGGAGATACCTATCCTCACTAGTAATCCATGAAGCACAAATTAAAACAATGGTGATATTGATACCACCTGCAAGCAATCAGACTGATAAAAGTCTGGATTTTTAAATTGATTTACTAATAAAATAGTCTGAGATACATTTCTATGAGTTAGATTAGAAAAACATAAACTGGGATGAATATTGTTCACTAAAGCTTCACTCCATTAGACAACTCTGTACTATAATGAAATACACTTTAATCTTTATTTTAGTAAACAATTATTTGGCATTTCAGTCAGAAACAAACACTGTTTCATTAAGAATTACGCCTCCGGTGCACCTGGCTGACTCACTCAGAAGAGCATGACACTCTGGTCTCGGGGTCGCGAGTTCGAGCCCCACATTGGGTGTAGAGATTACTTGAATAAATAAAACTTAAAAAAAAAAAAGAATTATGCCTGGAACATAACCACTACCCTTTAGAAATTCCCAGAATGAAGAGTATATCTGGGGCAGGGACTGTGGTTAGGCCTACTAGAGATACTTCTCTCTCAGTACTCCAGTGGGTAGCTAAAAAATAAAGCATATTTTTTAAAAGAACCAGTAATTTGAATTTATATCAGTTTGTTGGCTTTATGTTCCAGATACATTGAAAGCGATAAATAATAATTGTGTCCTCATTCCCTTCTAAAAAAATCTTCCAAAAAAAAAAACAAATAAGAAAATTAGACCAAGTTGTTTTTTTACTACCCATTAGACAAAATAATAATAATAAAATTAGGGAGTTAAGTGTGGGGGAAAAAATTTACCCTTCTAGATTGCTGTGTTTGGGGTAGTTTTTAAATTAAAACCAATTGACCATTTTTTTTTTAAAAGCCAGTTCCCACTTAAGATGAAGGATAGTTCATAAGGAAATGTTATTCCTTTTCAAAAAATGTAGTCCACTCAAAGCCTGTTCACCATGTAATGGAAATGTTACTTGACTTTGATGATTTGACTATTTTGGCGACTGCTGCAGCTATGTAATTTTTCAGTTTTATCTATAGTAATAGTAAATATTTGAATACCACTGCTTTGAAGACATTTTCTCTTTTATTCTCATAAAAGGTATAATGAGTTTGGAGTTAGATTCCTTCAAATTACTTTCTATGAGACATTTTTTTTGTTAGGTTTTTTTCTCAGCGCTCTTTTGTAGTTAGTTTTGTCAATAAAAATAAGTTACAAGTTAGGTAGAGGAAACTGGTTATATTCAGGGCTTTTTGTCGTTCTTGAAAACGTCTTACTTTTCCATGGTGGTCAGTGACCCTAACATGATTATTCATACACGTACTTTTTTTTTTCCTTTTTCAAGACTGTAAATGGATCATTTCTAATTTATATAAGTATGGAGAGAAAGAGAGATCCAATATAACTTAGTTTCCATATGTATAATACTCTCTCTTATATAGATTCATCCTTAATTAAATCTACTTACACTGTAATTGAGAAATAAGATTTGGTAGCTCTGTGTATGTGTGTACATATACATACAAATTTTTCAGAGCAATACTCAAAATTTTTATCACAAGTGTCAAACATAAGAGCTTATTGGATTAGCAGAGATATCTTAATAAGACCATTCATTATTAAAAAGTCAGTCTAACACCAGTCTCTTGTTCAGCATATACATATACTGTTTTTAATTTATGCAAGCCTCTTTGCTAAGAATATCAGAGACTTCTGCTTCAGTCACACACAGTTCCTTCTTTTTTTTTTTTTTTTTTAGATTTTATTTGTCAGAGAGAGAGAGTACAAGCAGGGGGAGCGGCAGGCAGAGGGAGAAGCAGGCTCCCTGCTGAGCAAGGAGTCCGATGCGGGACTCGATCCCAGGACCCTCTGCCTGCCGCTCCCCCTGCTTGTGTTCTCTCTCTCTTACAAATAAATAAATAAAATCTTTAAAAAAAATTTAAAAGATGACAGATTTTATAACCCAGATTATATGGATATGATGGGAGTCTTTACAATTCTTACTTTTATTCCATATCCATAAAATACTGAGAAGTATTTTTTAATGAATCTTTTAGTCTACAATTTTTATATCCCTGCTCTGACTTAGACATTAAGTCTTGAAGTTACAATAATATATAAGAAAGTTCCTAATCTTCTATAGTTCATTGTCTGCCAGAAGTGAAAAGTAATTAAATAGTACGATAATTTAAAGTTAGCATGAGTAGTAGTATATTAGGAATAAACTCAGGGTGGGAAAATGGAGAAGACCTCATCGATTACCTGAGAGTGGGACAGTTAAGGAAAATGTCCTAGATGGCATCCAGGCCAGATCCCAAAGGATGAGAAAGGGTTCCCAAACAAAACCAGGGGAGGATACTCTTCTTATTATTTTTTTTTTAGGGAGAGAGCATTGGGCGGGATGGGAGGGGGGTGGTTGGCAGAGGGAGGAGAGAGAGAATCTTAAGCAGGCTCTATGCTCATCAGCACAGAGCCCAATGCAGAGCTCGATCTCACCACCCTGACTGACATCATGACCTGAGCAGAAATCAAGAGTCAGATGCTTAACCAGCTGAGCCACCTAGGTACTCCCAGAGGAGGAAAGAACTTCTAAGCTTTGTTTTCCTTTTTATATAGTATCTGGTTTGGTTAAAGGTAAACTACTGAAATTCCTAGAGTTTTTCTATTTGATTTACTTAATGGGGGAAAAACTTACAACATTGAAAATTAATCATAGGTTTCATTGTTCTCTTGTTTCAGGGATCAAAGGCAAAGCCTCTAAATACATTATCTAAAAAGTGGGGCTCTTTTTTTATTGATTCAGTTTCGGGACTGGAAAATACAGAAGACTCATTGGTTTATACATGGTCTTGTAAGAGAATCAGTACTTACAGCACTATTGCAATTCCAAGTATTGAGGCAATAGCAGGTAAGCAGAAAAATACTTATAAAACTTTAGCTGTTACTAAACAGTAATGACTGTAAGTACTAGAATTCTTGCCTTTGAAAGAAGAAAATCTTCCCATGGCATTTATTTTTCTTGGGATACACCTACGTTATGGCAACCTAGGTAATTAGGACCTGCCTGTCTCCTGGAGCCAACTACAAAAACTGGATTTTTTTTTTTTTTAAGTCTGCTTGGAGTCATAGGATAAAAGGAAAAATTACCAGGACAGGGTCCTGAAGAAGCCACGTAAGGTGTACCTGACTTTTGGAGCTGCTTTTCCCTTAGTGTTTGGTGTTTGCTAATTCTAAAGAGGGCACCAGGGGAAGTAAATGGACCTTTCATTAGCTTCCTGAGCCTACAGGCATAGGAAGTGGAAGGTAAGGTCTGCCAGAGGAGGGGTGGACCTGATGGACTCTCTTAATCTGTGTTGAGACCCTGAATTTACCTTAAAGATAACTAAAGCTCAGTGTTAGATCAGCTGAATCCCTAAAACTGGATTGAGAATATTCTCTAGAGGAAGGTAACATCAGTCTAGGACTCATATTATTTCTAAAAACAATATAAGGTTCAGCACATAATGAAAAATAGCTAGGCCCACATGGGTATGAGACTATACACTAACAGAAATAACAAAATTAAAAAAAAAAAGAAAGAACGAAATTTACTATTGCCAAGTACAGAAAAGAAAGGACTGAGAAATTTAGTAGAGACATAAAAACAATAAAGAGAATAGATGTTTGAAATATTAGAAAATCAAAATTAAAAATTAATGGATGTTTAAAGCAGATTAGACACAGTTAAAAAGTTAATTAGTGTTCATAGCAGCAATGTCCGCAATAGCCAAACTGTGGAAAGAGCCGAGATGCCCTTCAACAGATGAATGGATAAAGATGTGGTCCATATATACAATGGAGTATTACTCAGCCATCAGAAAAGATGAATACCCAACTTTTACATCAACATGGATGGGACGGGAGGAGATTATGCTAAATGAAATAAGTCAATCAGAGAAAGTCAATTATCATATGGTTTCACTTATTTATGGAACATAAGGAATAGCATGGAGGACATTAGGAGAAGGAAGGGAAAAATGGCTGGGGGGAATTGGAGGGAGAGATGAACCATGAGAGACTATGGACCTGAGAAACAAACAGGGTTTTAGGGGGGAGGGGGGATTGGTTAGCCCGGTGATGGGTATTAAGGAGGGCACATACTGCATGGAGCGCTGGGTGTTATACGAAAACAATGGATCGTGGATCACTACATCAAAAACTAATGATGTATTGTATGGTGACTAACATAACATAATAAAATTAAAAACTACAAAAAAAAAAAAAAAAGTTAATTAGTGCACTGGAAGACAGGCCAAAGAAAATATCCAGAATGAAGCATGAAGAAAAAAAAAAGAAAAAAGCAAGATACAGAAAAAAGGAAGATAAAGAAGAGGGACTAAGCAACATAGGAGATACACTGAGAAGGAATAAGATTTCTATAATTGGAAACCCCAGGAGATGAGAGAATAAGCCAGAAGCAATAGCTACAACTTTCCAAAAATGATGAAAAGAAATAAGCCAAAGGCGTAAGAAGTCCAAATAACTGAAACAAAATAAATAAAAACAAATCCAAAGTTAACTGCTAAAAACCAAAGATAATTAAGAAATATTAAAAGCAGCCAGAGAATTAAAAACATTGATTTCAAAGGAGTAAGAGTTAGACTGACATCTGACTTCTCCCAAAAACAAAAAAGCCAACACAGTAGAACAGTATCTTTAAATTGCTGAAAGACAATGGCTATCAATCTTGATGGTAGTCAACATCCAGTAAAGATATCATTAAAGAATAAAAGAAAAGTATTTTATTTTTTTTTAAGATTTTTATTTATTGAATGATTGATTTGACAGAGAGAGACAGCGAGAGAGGGAACACAAGCAGGGGAAGTAGGAGAGGGAGAAGCAAGCTTCCCACTGAGCAGGGAGCCCGATGCGGGACTCGATCCGAGGACCCTGGGACTATGACCTGAGCCGAAAGCAGATGCTTAACCGACCGAGCCACCCAGGTACCCCAACAAAAGTATTTTTAGACAGTCAAAAATGGAGGAAATTTATCTCTAGAAGACCTACACTAAAGAAAATACTAGTGTACTGTTCTTCAGGCAAAAGAAAGAATGATCCCTGTTGGAAGACTGAAAATGCGAGAAAGAATATACAGCAACAAAGGGATAAGCTACATGAATAAATTAAATGAACATTTCTGTTGGAAAAATTTTTTAAAAGTCCTGACAGTTTTAAATAAAGAATTTTTTTATTTTTATTTATTTATTTATTTATTTTGAGAGAGAGAGAATGTGTGGGTGAGTGGGCGTTGGGGGATGGGGACAGAGGAAGAGAGAGATAATCTTAAGCAGGCTCCAATCCCGCATGGAGCCCAACATGGGCCTGTATCTCACAACCCTGAGATCATGACCTGAGCCAAAATCAAAAGTCGGACACTTAACCAACTGAGCTACCCAGTTGCCCCTAAAGAAAGAATTTTAAAACATGAAAGACTCCACCAAAAAACTGCTAGAACTGATACAGAAATTCAACAGAGTCACAGTATATAAAATCAATACAGAGAAATCAGTTACATTTCTCTACACTAACAGTGAAGCAAAAGAAAGAGAAATCAAGGAATGGATCCCATGTACAATTGGACCAAAAACCATAAGATACCTAGGAATAAATGTAACCAAAGAGGTAAAGGACCTGTACTTGAAAACTATAGAACACTTAAGAAAGAAATTGTGGAAGACACAAAGAAATGGAAAAACATTCCATGCTCATGGATTGGAAGAACAAATATTGTTAAAATGTCTATGCTACTCAAATCAATCTATACATTCAATTCAATCCCTATCAAAATGCCATCAGCATTTTTCACAGAGCTAGAATAAACAATCCTAAAATTTGTATGGAACCAGAAAAGTCCCTGAATAGCCAAAGTAATGTTGAAAAAAAACAAAGCTGGAGGCATCACAGTTCCACACTTCAACCTGTATTACAAAGCTGTAATCATCAAGACAGTGTGGTGCGGGCACAAAAACAGACACATAGATCAATGGAACAAAATAGGAACCCAGAAATGGACCCTCAACTCTATGATCAACTAATCTTTGACAAAGCAGGAAAGAATATCCAATGGAAAAAAGACAGTCTCTTCAACAAATGGTGTTGGGAAAATTGAACAGCCACATGCAGAAGAATGAAAGTCAACTACTTTCTTACACCGTACACAAAAATAAACCCAAAATGGATGAAAGACCTAAATGTGAGACAGGAACCCATCAAAATCCGAGTAGAGAACACAGGCAGCAACCTCTTTGACCTCAACCACAGCAACTTCTTGCTAGACACGTCTCCAAAGGCAAGGGAAACAAAAGCAAAAATGAACTACTGGAACTTCATCAAGATAAAAAGCTTTTGCACACCAACAGAAACAGTCTACAAAACTAAAAGGCAACCTACAGAATGGGAGAAGATATTCGCAAATGTCTTATCAGATAAAGTATCCAAAATCTATAAAGAACTTATCAAACTCAACACCCAAAAAAACAAAAAATCTGGTCAAGAAATGGGCAGAAGACACGAACAGACATTTCTCCAAAGAAGACATACAAATGGCCAAAAGACACATGAAAAAATATTCATCATCACTTGGCATCAGGGAAATACAAATCAAACCACCATGAGATACGACCTCACACTGGTCAGAATGGCTAAAATGAACAACTCAGGAAACATAGATGTTGGCGGGGATGCAGAGAAAGAGGGACCCTCTTACACTGTTGGTGGGCATGCACACTGGTGTGGCCACTCTGGAAAACAGTATGGAGGCTCCTCAAAAAGTTAAAAATAGAGCTACCCTATGACCCAGCATTGCACTCCTAGGTATCTATCCAAAGGATACAAAAATAGTGATTCGAAGGGGCATATGCACCCCAATGTTTATAGCAGTACTATCAACAATAGCCAAAATATGGAAAGAGCCTAGATGTCCATCAACAGATGAATGGATAAAGATGTGGTGTGTGTGTGTGTGTATATATATATATATACACACACATATATATACACACACACACACACAATGGAACACTACTCAGCCATCAAAAAGAATGAAATCTTGTCATTTGCAAAGACATGGATGGAACTAGAGGGTATTATGCTAAGCAAAATAAGTCAAAGACAAATACCACATGACTTCACTCATATGTGGAATTTAAGAAAACAAAATAGATGAACATAGGGGAAAGGAAGGAAAAATAAGATGAAAACAAAGAGGGAGGCAAACCATGAGAAACTCTTAACTATAGGAAACAAACTGAGGGTTGCTAGAGGGGAAGTGGGGATGGGGATGGGGTAACTGAGTGATGGGCATTATGGAGGGCACTTGAAATAATGAGCACTGGGTATTAGATGCAACTGGTGAATCACTAAATTCTACCTCCAAAACTAATAATACAGTATATGTTAATTAAATTTAAATTAAAATATATTTTTTTTAAATGATGCCAATGGCAGTGGGACAGTTGGAATTAAAATGCCCTAGCATCCTTGTATTATATCAAACTTATATGGTAAGGAATAAGAGTATGTTAGGTATTATGCATGTTGTAATCGCTAGGATAACTACCAAAGAAACTGTAATGAGATACATACTAGGATAAAATCTAAAAGAAAACAAAAATGGAAAGAAAAGAGTATGAAAAATAAACAAGGTATGGAGAATATTCAGGAAGATGACAGATTTAAAGCTGAGTAATTATATTAAGTATAGATGACAAAAATCTCTGATTAAAGTCCTGAATGAAATAATGAAACCCAACTATGGGCTGTTCAGAAAAGACATCTCTGAAATATAAGGACACAGAAAGTTTGAATATCAAAAGATGGCAAGAGCTAATACCATGTTAATGGTAACTAAGAGAAAGAGTTAGCTACAATAATGTGAAACAAAATAGACATTAAGGAAAAAAATCCATTATTAACATGAAAGAGAATTACTTCATAATAGTAAATTCGGTTCTCAGAAATATGTATCTGAAAGTCTGAGGTATTCACAGGGCCCCTGATTAAGGTCAGAACTTAAATCCCTCCATTTTCTTTTTTTTTTTTTTTTTAAGATTTTATTTATTTATTCATGAGAGACAGAGAGAGAGAGGCAGAGGGAGAAGCAGGCTCCCAAGGAGCAGGAAGCCCGATGCGGGACTCGATCCCAGGACCCTGGGATCATGACCTAAGCCGAAGGCAGACGCTTAACCATCTGAGCCACCCAGGTGCCCAAATCCCTCCATTTTCTTAAAACTAGGAAACTGCTGAAAAATCCACTCTGCTTTGCAGAGGTATATGTTTTTGCTCATTAGTTGCCTGAAGTTCCCCTCAGAATTTGGCAACACGCTTGAGAAGGAAACCAGCTGAGTCCGGTTCTCCACCCATTCCTTTACCGCAGATTCTTAGCCCCTCAATTTTTGACTGCACCCCTTCAAGACTGCCAAAAGCTCTGCTAGTTTTGCTGCTTCTAACTGCCCCTGCCTCCAGGAAGAATTCAGGTGCCTGAAGGAAAAAGCTGTGACAGAATGTCAGCTCACTCTCTGCTTGCTAGGCCTTCCCAGGAACTGAGTTCTCAGGTCTTAGGTTGCCTCTCCAGTGACTTCACCCTGATGTTTGTATTTTATTCAGCTTTCCTAGTTGTCCTAGCTCCAGTTTATAAGCAGAAGTCTACTTACGTTTTTGTTTTGTTTTGTTTTTTTAAAGATTGTATTTATTTATTTGACAGAGAAAGACACAGCGAGAGAGGGAACACAAGCAGGGGGAGTGGGAGAGGGAGAAGCAGGCTTCCTGCCGAGCAGGGAGCCCGATGCGGGGCTCGATCCCAGGACCCTGGGACCACGACCTGAGCCGAAGGCAGACGCTTAATGACTGAGCCACCCAGGCGCCCCCTAACCTTAGATTCTTCTTTCTTGAATTGGGGATAATAGCAAGCTGCATTTCCTCTCTCACAGGATGGATGTGAGAGAAAGTAAAGCAAAATATTTATCTGAATTATTGATAGGGTGATGATGATGATATGATGATAATTACAACCCTAAAATACATATAACCTTCCAAAAAGTCCATTCTCTATGCCAGCGTACAAATCCAATATGTCAGTATATCCTCATTAAAATAATATCTCATTCTCATTAGTTTCAAAAGAATAGTTTAATTTTCATTTCGTTCCATGCCTAAACACATAAGATTAGATAGAAAGATAACCTAAATATATTTCTTCCTTTTACAAACAATTTCCCTGTAAAAGAAATGGAACTTGTAACTTGAAGGAAGGGGCTAGCCCAGAATTAAACTATTATTTTCAGTTTTTCTATTTCATTCTTCCTTTATTTCAAAGTGATTCAAATTTATAGAGAATAAAGTAATGTGATAAAGCCAATGAATTATTGCAATAGTACGTGGATAAAAACTGGTTCAATGGGATATCGTTATGAAATAGTAAGAAAGTCAAAGTAAAGTGAATCTTCATTATTCTAGGATTTAAATATTTCTCCGAAGAATGAGAAAATAACCCCCTCTCCATCTTCTGGGGGTAATTACCTCTCCTTAAAGAAGCAGTATTAACATTAGTGCATCTCCCATTTTCATTTGCCAAAAGCTTTCTTCCACAGCCCCCTGGAAAAGAACTTGGCTCTGGGCTTTTGTCTTCTACCTTTTCTCAGGAGAAAATATTAAGGACTTAACAGCAGTCAAACAAAGCTAAACATGTACCGATTTTTTGTGGTGAAAGGAGGAGAGAGTTGATGTGTCATGTTCAATTGTTGATTTTGATGTCCAGGATACTTCCTCAGAAAGCAAAGTGTTAGTCTCTAAGTTAGCACTCTGCTATGTTCACATTCTCATAAAGAAGTTCTGTCTCACAGAAAACTTGAAATTGATTATTTCAGTAACATATTCAGTAAAGTTGGATACGACTGTGTAATTTACCTTATTTCTCAAGTAAGAAAAATAGCTGGGAGAAAAATACTGATGGCCATGGCTTCAGACATGTTGAGGATAGAATCTTTATATACATGTTATCCTGCTAATAGCTTTTAAAAAAAAAAGATCCAGAGTTTTTCTGTTTCTGTTATATTTTATGTTGAACTTACTGTTCAAGAATATTTGTTCATTTTGGCTCACTTCATTTAATTGCTAGCTAATATGGTTGATATGTGTATTTAATACACAGAGTTTAATAGAATATTGTTGTGGTAAATAAGAATTCAGGATTTGTCTGTCTTTCTCTTTTCTTCCAAAGAGCACCAGAAATGACTTTCTTGTAACAGATGCCATTCTTTCCCTCTTGTTGAATCCCCAGTCTGGAGATCCTTGTTTTAATAGAAGAGTCATCTGATCTCACCTGGTTATAAAATGCCCAGATTTCTTAACAGATCTTTTCTGCTACCTGGAAGAGAAAATGTTTGCTTTAAGTGAGATAGAAGGTGAAAAACAAATACTCCCCCTTTGCCTCTTAAAACCTTTTTGTAGTCATGAAATGTTTCATTCTTAATGAATATCTTGTTAGGTTTGGTTATCTCATTGACATTTAAATACAAAGACTCGTCTTTATAGATTGTATAAGTTTGCATTTGCTAGCTATATATACATTATAATGATGATTGGTTTATAAGGATCATGATAATGTAACCATTTTTAACCTTTTACTAATAGCTACGCAGAAACCTAAACATTTACTTCAGCAAATGTATAGGAAAGACAGAGGAAAAGATAACTGGTTGAACTCTTAGCCTATATCATTTTGGTGGCTTATCAGAAATCCAAGACCTCAGATATATGATTTTAGAAACTCAGTGTTAGCAATTTACTTTCCAATGCCTTTTTAATGTGTGGCTCAAAATATACCACAGCTAACTGAGCAGTCAAGACCAATGAAATTCACTAATATTGAACGTTTTTCTGTTTACAACATCTTAAGTTTCTCAGGCATCAGACAGGCAGTGTTCCTGCTTCCCTATTTCTAGCACTAATGTTTTCCTCATAAGGATTAACTGCTTGGACTTGATGATTCTCACTGGCATTTAATATAAAGTATAATTTTTATGCTAGTGTCATTTTCAAAGTACTCAGTACTTCTAAATGATGTTTTACTTGTGAGATTTTGAAATAAGGATTATTGCCCAGCATCTGCATGTGGAATGAGTATCATACCATGGCATATATCATAACGTTTCACTTGTAATATTTCTGGTAATGTTTCCTTGGAAGAAATTTGGGAAGAAGATATCTGAAGGCTAGCTTTTGAGAAATTTAAAGATGTCACAATGTCTCCCCATCAATAAAGTATGCATTTTATGTTCTCTCTCTCAATTTCCCTTGTGGCTGTGCATGCACGTGTGTGAGAGTGTGTGTGTGTGTGTGTGTGTGTGAGAGAGAGAGAGAGAGATGATTATCATATGGAGAAAGCTGCCACATTGTGTATATTAAAATCCTTATTTATCTAAGCATTCAAAAATTATTCTTAGTAACTCTATTACTGGGGCCAAAAGATTATTAGTTCTCATTTACCAGTTACATGATGCTCTGAGTAGAGCCTGAGAGACTTTTAAATTAAAAAAAATAATTAGATGAGCATGCCTATTTTATGTGTTAACTTTTGTACAGAGAATGTTAAAATTTAACTCACTAGTTAGATCTCTGAAGATGATTTATAAAACTTCTAAATGTATCTTGACTTAAATTATTGTAAATTTTATGGAGAAAAACATCTATACTCTTCATGTTAGGTGCAACCTATCCAGGTGACAAAAGAAATTAAAATCACGAAATTCTAAAAAATAAGTTTTATTATCAGTGACTCAAATTTTGATTTGTTTATGTTTATGAATGGCCTTTTGAGATCTGGAAAATAATAAAATTGTTCTTTTTCCCAGAATTACCCCTGGACTACAAATTTTCAAGGTTTTCTTCAAGCAATTCAAAAACAGCTGGCTACTATCCAAACCCTCCATTGATCTTATCAAATAATGAGACACTGGCAACCAAATAAACTGTCTTTACTGAAAAATGAAGTGAAGAACTATATATGCAGCAAGTCTACTGTAAAAATGTTACCTTTCAAAAAATACTATAAAATGCTTTATAGGAACAAATTCTTAATGATAACTGACCAAGAAATTGATGTTTTTTCCATAGGTCTCCTTTCTGTATAGACCATCTTTATGCCCAACAACTCTCATTACATTAAAATCTCAGTATCTTAGAACTGAAAAGAACCTTAATATTTTCTATACCAATAGTTCTGAGATTAGGATTCATCTGGGGATTAGGAATCACCTGTGTAATATCTACATGTATTCATACACACACACACACAATTTACACATATGCCTAGACCAGTGGTTCTTAAAGTGTAGTCCCCAAACCACTTGCACAGCATCACCTGAGAATCTGATAGAAATACAAATTTGCAGGCCCCATGCAAGGCCTGCAGAATCAGAAATGTCGGGGATGCAACCCAGCACCCTGTGTTTTAATATTAGTGGATTCATATACTAAAGTTCAAGAATCACTAGCTAGACCATAACCTCCAGAGATTGGTTTAATTGGTCTGGAAATATAGATGAGCACTGACATCTTTTACCTGCCCCAGGAAAAGTGCAGCCAGAATTGAGAATAATTGATCTCTATCTGTTCCTTCCACTTAAAACCAAAAATACTGAGTCTAGTGAGAATAGGCTATCCAAGCTATCAGGTTTTATGCTATTCTTAAGTTTTCCAAAACAAGGAGCTAAAGAGGATTTCTTGTGAGACCACACAGCCAGTATGGGACAGAAATGAAATGAGAAGCCAGCTATTTCAACCTCTAATGTTACTCATAAGGGTTTTTCCCCCCCAATAATGTTAAAGGCTATATAATTAATTTTCATTCACTTTAAGGTATATATTCTCAATGGGACAAAAATTGGTTCTTGGGGTGAAAAAAATACTAGATAATGCAATGAATTGTGCCCCTCCAAAGCTCAACCCTACCCAGTAAATCTTACTCTTTAGCATTAATTTCTCTCATTAGGGAAAAACAGAATTTAAAGTTAAATTTATTAATTAAATTTAATTTGGTTGAATTTAATTTTTCTCCGGGGTGGGTAGTAATGAAAAAAAGATTGGGAAAAATGCTTTAAGAGGTTTCATAGTTATATTACAATCCAGGATTATTGTGTTCCATGTGCTTCGTATAGTCCTCGAATAGTAGCTACGTGTGGCAAGATGTCTGGAGCCAGATGTTTACAATAAATTCCTGGCTACTCTTTATGTTATAATTTCGCTCTGTCCATCATGGACAGTGTCAGAAAACACAATGGTCACTATCATTATTTTACCTGGATTGTAGCAGAGAACTTAACATATTGATGCATGCAGTGAAAAGATAAATATTTCATTAAATTTTTAAATGCTCAAATAATCCCAAAGGTATTGTGGGAATGAGTATCTCAGGGTGGGTAAACAGTTACTGAAATTTTTTCCTCAGTGTCAGTAGCTCTGTTTGATATCTACTAATAAGTATATGGTAATGTACTTAAAACTGATTTCCAAAATCTTATTGGAATATGATAACGAACACACAGTCAGCTTAGGGCTAAGTGGAAGATGCTGTCTGACGTATACAAATAGATATTTAATTTCTTTAAAAATAAAGCTGTTTTCCCTTATGTGGATTTATTTTGTCAATGGGAAAGAGGAATGTATCTTTTTTTCTTTTTTAAAGATTTTATTTATTTATTTGAAAGAGAGAGACACAGCGAGAGAGGGAACACAAGCGGGGGAGTGGGAGAGGGAGAAACAGGCTTCCCGCTGAGCAGGGAGCCCTATGCAGGGCTCGATCCCAGGACTCTGGGATCATGACCTGAGCTGAAGGCAGACGCTTAACGCCTGAGCCACCCAGGTGCCCCAAGAATGTATCTTTAAATGCTTATAAACTATTATTATTAATATGAAAAATGAGAACCCCAAAATATGTTAATTGCACTTTTTTGGTCACTAAGGATTGAAAAAAAATGGAACTCAAATCAGAAGTTCCCATCCTACTTTTACCCGTACTTACCTAAGGGATCTGAACAAGTTACCATATATATCTAATCTGACCTCAGTTTTTTCCATCTTGTCAAAAGACAAGGTTAGAGTTTTATTTCCAAGTTTCCTAATACCCTTCTAGCAGAGTCAGTTCTTCTAATGAATGTTGTTTTTCTGTTGGATAATTAGACTTTTAAGTTTTTTTATTTCATTTTTTCTAAAAAGTGCCAGTGTTTCTAATTGGATCTGAAAAGTAAAAATAATTTAAAAATGGCACTATAAAAGTTAAAAAGATATTAGAGAAGAAAAGCTATATATTCTTTAATAAAGTTAAATGAAGCAAGAAAGCAGGAAAATTGTGTAAATGGACGGAGGACTTAAGTTTAATATTAGCATAAGGCAAACATTCATCATCTGAAAGATCACTACAAATAAATGCAAGAGATTTTAGATTTTCTTTGCTGGCCACTGTTGGTCTCATCAGCAGAGGTAAGATCTGAATGTCACAGTGGTAACAGTTTGTCAGAATTTCGTTTTTGGAATATTGAGGTAGAGAAACCTCAGTTAAACCATGAATTGCAATCTAAAATCAACTAAAGTTTACTCTTGAAATTCATGGGTCTGAACTGCACGGGTCCGCTTATATGCAAATATTTCTCGATACAGTACTGTAAATGTATTTTCCTTATGATTTTAACATTTTCTTTTTTCTAGCTTACTCTATTATAAAAATATAGCATATAATACATATACAAAGTATGTGTTAATGTTATCGGTAAGGGCTCCAGTTAACAGTAGGGTATTAGTAGTCAAGTTTGGCAGGGGAGTCAAACATTACACATGGATTTTTGACTATGTATGGGGGATGGGGCCCTAATCCTCACATTGTTCAAGGGTCAACTATACTTCTGAGTTTTTTAAACTTGAAATCAGGTATTATTTCCCCACCAATTTTCATATCCAACAACTTTAAATACATGTATTTAAAGCAAAAAAAAAAATATATATATATATATACACACACATATATGTATATATACACACTCATACATATATACACACACATTTATTGAACTGGTTTGAATGAAAAATCTATATGATTATTGTATATAACAAACCAGCATAAAATAGAATGTCACACTCTCTTTGGATATAATAACCTTGACTATATTAGAATCACATGGATAGCTTTTTCTTAAATGTGATGTTACAGTAACATTCCCTTACCTCTTCTCAGAGTTACCGTAAGACCCACTGTGCTGCCCATGAAAATCCTTGGGCATGGTCCAGTCCACATAGGGTGAATTCAAAAAGGTATCTCTTGTTGGTCTCTAGAAATAATGGCAAAAAAATAACGGCTATAAGTGCTAACTCTTCACCAGGCTACTTCATGTTCCTTATTTATCCCCTACAGCATCCCTATGAGGTGTGTATAATTATTAAAATTTTACAGATAAGGACATTGAAATTTATAGAGGTTAAATAACATCCTTGCTCAAAATTGTACTGTTACTAAGGAACAGAGTCTATACATGAGCCCAAGTTTCACCCCAAAATTCATGCCCTTAGTTGACTGACACATAAAAGTCTTCGAACATTGGAAAAGATCGGGGCAAATTCTCAGTCTAAAACCACACTTCAATTTAACAGTCACATCATGCTAGGACATGTGAGGGATTAGAAATACACAGGCTCTGTCCTAAAGTAACAATTTAGTAAAAAATATTAAAGCAAAGATCTATAACATAGAACTTACCTGGAAGAGTAAAATAGAGAACCAAGAACCATGGGAGTCCTAAAACATATAATGAAGTCTACTCTTCTTGGAAGCCCCATAAACTAAAGTTATTAGTAAGCAGGTCTACTCTTTCTTCATATTCAGGTTCAAACATTCACCTTGCACACTTAGCAAATTTCCCCTTTGATGCTGAGGAAACCAAAATGGAAAAGGAATAATGAAAACCGATCCAAGTAAACTTAATGGGAGATGGGATATCTGGGCCTATTGAGAGAATTTGGGTCATTAATTAGAATGACAACTACAATATCACATAGACTGCTTGGCAGTCAGGTTCTTATACCATGCACCTGTTCTCAGAGTCTTAAAAAAAAAGACTATTTTACTTTATCAGTGCTTTGGCCTTGGCACTTTCTTGGTAAAGATTAAAGCTTAATAAAGTTTAATAAAGAGAAGAATGGGGCACCAGGCTGGCTCACAGTCGGTAGAGCAGAAGACTCTTTTTTTTTTTTTTTTAAAGATTTTATTTATTTATTTGACAGAGACATAGCGAGAGCAGGAACACAAGCAGGGGGAGTGGGAGAGGGAGAAGCAGGCTTCCCGCAGAGCAGGGAGCCCGATGTGGGGCTCGATCCCAGGACCCTGGGATCATGACCTGAGCCGAAGGCAGACGCTTAATGACTGAGCCACCCAGGCGCCCGAGCAGAAGACTCTTGATCTTGGGTGTGAGTTTAGCCTCACATTGGGGGGGTAGATTGTACTTAAAAAAAAAGGGGGCGCCTGGGTGGCTCAGTTGGTTAAGCAACTGCCTTTGGCTCAGGTCATGATCCTGGAGTCCCAGGATCGAGTCCCGCATCGGACTCCCTGCTCAGCAGGGAGTCTGCTTCTCCCTCTGATCCTCCCCCCTCTCATGCTCTCTCTCTGTCTCATTCTCTCTCAAATAAATAAATAAAATCTTTAAAAAAAAAATTTAAAAATTAAAATAAATTATTAAGTGCCTATTAAAAGCAATCACCATGTTGAATCAATTAAAAAATATTCAAATTCTCTAAATTTAATACAAATGTCAACACTTCTTTATAGTTCCTAGCAACTAAATTTCATAAATATAATATTTAAAGTCCTTTTGGTACATTTACTCCCTTTGATGAAGGCAACAAACTGCTAATTTCATTTATTTTTGCAGCAATTATCAAGATTGGGGCACTTGGGTGGCTCAGTCGTTAAGCATCTGCCTTCGGCTCGGGTCATGATCCCAGGGTCCTGGGATCGAGCCCCGCATCGGGCTCCCTGCTCCGCGGGAGGCCTGCTTCTCCCTCTCCCACTCCCCCTGCTTGTGTTCCCTCTCTCGCTGTGTCTCTCTCTGTCAAATGGATGAATAAAATCTTTAAAAAAAAAAAATTGCATTTGTAAATTTCAGTAGTGTTTTAATCTGTGACTGTATGGAACCCTGTATTAAGTGGTTAAAAAAAAGTATCCCTTTCAAAGACCAATCATGAATGAAGAATAACTTCAACTGAGTCCTGATTATTCACATAAATACGATTTTTGTTTTATGACAAATTTAGTATAGATGTTTATAATAATGGAAGATACCCTAGGCTTGAAATAAAAAAATTCACGTCTCTGTGACTTGCATCTTAGGCACATTTACTTCAACTTTCTGAGCCTGTTTTCTCAACTGTTTAAATGGAGATAGTAAGACCTGTGTCAGGACTATGAAAGTAACATGAGAACACAAACGGATGTGCGGGACATACCTCAGATTTCTGGAGATTGTCAAACCAGAGACGCTATCTCTGACGCAAATCAGGTATCCAGGGCTCAAACTGTGACTCTGCGGAGCAGGGGATTCAGTAAGAATACAGGTAATTTTTGTTTGTTTTTATGATAAACACTGATTACAGAAACTGGAGTCAACTAGAGATAAAGAAGCAGTAGCAGCAACAGGAGTGGTGGGGAGAAGGGACCCTGAGTAAGGAAGGTTAGAGAAGCCTTTTGTCAGTCTGGTCTAAGCTGAATACCCAGAAATGGAAAAGAATGCCCAAGGAGATTCTGTTATGTGGGCACCAGGGGAATTACGAAGAATGACCCTACTAACGGCAATATGGCCTGAGCAGACCAAATGATCCTTCTTTGGTGAACAGAGGACAAGAGAACCTCGCAACTGATTTGAAGGTCTGCATAAGGAATTATTTGGGTCTAGAATTGAGAAAGAAAAACAAGGCAATGAAAAGAAATGGAACAGGGATATAGGAGTAAACCAACTGACTAGTAAAGTGAAACCTACATAATGTCTAATTGAGTCTAATTTTATTAAACAGAACAGAAACCATGGTAATCTAACAATCGAGGGGCACCAACCTACTAGAAAAATGAATACTATTGGTTAAAGCTGATAATAAGCCAAGGGCAACAAAAATGACATTTTTCTGACCATGTCCAGAAAAGGATAAGAGAAAATGCTTGACACAAGTGGTTGATGCAGAAAAAAATCACTAAATTGAAAAGGTAAAATGAACACTGTAAGGAAAATTTAGGATTAAGTTGGGTGTAGAGTTTGCAAAGAAAACCTAGCTCTCTAAAACTTAAAGTTCTCCAGGCCTAGAAAAAATTATACTTAAGTAAAACTTCCAAGTATGGATTGCATCAAGAGTCAGCAGGTCTGTTTAATAATAATTTGGGGCCATTTATGTAAAATTTTTGTTTAGATGGCTAAAAATACCATTCCTTTTCACAGGTCTTGCAATATCCATAGCTCCCTCAACTCCAGAGATTGCAGAAGTATTTAGCTTCCAAACCTTCATGTGACAACTGCTGAACAGCAAAACATAATGGTAATTAGATTGAGATGTCTGAGATCATTTGTTTCTAGACACTGTGTCACAATTTTTTTTATTCTTTTTAAAGCAACACACTTGTAGGAAAAGAAATTAAGCACTTACAGAATACACAAAGATTAATTTCTTCCAAAAGTCTATCTTAAGCTCACGGAGAAAAGAGTTAAGATCAGTTAACATAAAGGTAGTAAACAAGAATGGTGCATTAAGAATAGTTTTCCACAGGGGCACCTGGGTGGCTCAGTCGTTAAGCGGCTGCCTTCGGCTCAAGTCATGATCCCAGGATCCTGGGATCGAGCCCCGCATCAAGCCCCACATCAGGCTCCTTGCTCAGCAGGAAGCCTGCTTCTCCCACTCCCACTCCCCCTGCTTGTGTTCCCTCTCTCACTGTATTTCTCACTGTATCTCTCACTGTCAAATAAATAAAAATCTTTATAAAAGAAGTTTTCCACTAAGTGAAATAAGTCAGAGAAAGACAAATACCATTATGATTTCATTCATATGTGGAATTTAAGAAACAAAACAAGGAAAGGGGGGAAAAGACAAATCAAGAAACAATACTCTTAATTACAGAGAACAAACTGATGGCTACCAGAGAGGAGGGAGTGAGGGGATGGGTTAAATGGGTAATAGGGATTAAGGAGTGCACTTGCTAAGATGAGTACAGGGTGATGAATGAGACTGTTGAATCACTATATTGTAGGCCTAAAGCTAATATAACACTGTATGTTAATTAACTGGAATTAAAATAAAAACTTAAAAAGCCAAAAATGTTTTCTACTAAAAACAGTATTTTAAGTAAATGACTAAAATCAAGAAATGGTGCTTCAATTACCTTCAATAACTGCACTGGCTGAATAGGAAAAATTATGTTCATGAGCATGCAGTTAGTTAGGCTTCTTATTTACCCTTTTCCAAGAAAAAAATGTCTTAGAAATTTGGTGGCTTTTTTTTTGAAGCTTCAGGAAAATGCTTACTGTGACAATTTGATAACTTTAATGAATTCCCAACCTTTTATTAGCCTAGACAACACAGAACTTTATTTTTATTTTTTGGTGAAAACAAGAAATACAGCAGAGCGACAGACTTTATTTTTCCTTTGAGCACAAAGAAGACTAAAGTACTTAATGATCCTTGTTTAGTTTGACAGAGCAATTCTACAAGTACTTACACTTAAGGTTAGGAACATAAAATGTCAAGTACAACGTTATTATTAGGGCAAGAAATATCAAGACAATAGAGTTATGTTTTTCTTTTTGAGATTACTTTCACAAGACAAAGCAACAATTTGCAAAATTTCAAAGATCACATTCAAATTATATTTCTTAGAACTATATATACAGACAGGCCAGAACAAGCTGATAATATTAATGAATATTCACAGGTGTCATACTGCACAGGAACAAGTTTGATATTTTTGCACACATTCTCAATTACAAGCAAAAAGCAGGCCTGTAAATGTCAATTTTGCCAGCAAGCAAAAATAGAGAAAGGAATTAGTAGGATTTTACTCAAATACAGCATATACCATTCATCTTCCACATAGAAAAGAACACTCCTATAATAATAGAGAGAAAACATCCAGACTTGCATTTTTGTGTATAAAAATCTACTGGTGAATTCAAGGGAATTAGGGAAAACTACTCCAAGCATCCTCTTTAAACATCAACCACTTTGATTCTCCCACCTCTCCTGGGAAAAGCTTCAGGGACTCTCCCCACCATCCCCAACCCTGCAGGGTTCCAGTCTTCCCTGTGCCTTTCCAAGCCTACTCCACAGCAGGTTCATTTCTGTTTCTGGGCTTTCAGGTTCCTCAGCCCACAGCATCCTCCCCACTTGCTGTGCCCAGACCTCCCAAACACACTCAGAGCTTAGAGCAAGGCCTTCAAAAAAAAGGAGAAAGGCAGTCATTACTAGCACTATATACCACCCAAGTAAGACAGCCCTGACGGCACTGCTGTCCCACCTACTGGAACCTGTCCTGGAAATCCAGACACCACACATCCCCATACCGCCCTAGGAGGGTAGCCTGGCATCTCCCACAGTGTAGACTGCAGCCTGCTCCCTGTTTTGGGGAGAGAAGCAGGGAAGGAAATGCGGAAGTGGAGGAGGGAGAGCCAGGAAGACCAGGCCATAGGATGGAGGCCCCGGGGACATCAAAGCAGTAATAAAATGGAGGACAGAGGTGACCCTCAAAATGCTGCCCTGGGGTTATTTCTAAGTGATCCAAGGCCACCCCCCCCCCCCCCCCCCCCCCCCCCCCCCCCCCCCGCCAAATTTCCATGTTTAAAAAAGTAGAGTGAAACTAAGTTTTGGTTGCTTTAGACCACACCCTACTCTGGGTCTGCCTTAAATCCATCACTGTGAGGCCCCCTGTCTTTCCCCTCTGCTTCTCAAACTAAACTCAAGAAACACAGGTTTTGGAAAGTGGACAGGGAAAAAGGGTGGGGTCATCAAAGTTGGCCCAAAGGAACACTGCTCATAACTAAACAACCTACAGGTCTCCTTTCAGACCCTACTAAAAAGGAAGTAGGGGGGAGGCATGAGGGCAGAAGAGCACAATTAAAAGATCTGGAGTCTATTGTACAGTACCTTTCTCCCTCTGGACACAAGGTGAGAGCAAATTAAACAAAAAGCCTGCTTTTGCCAGTTTAGTTTTCTGTTTCTGAGCTGTAACTGTTTCAGAGAGGGAGGAAGGGTGGGAGAGGGAAGCCGAGAGAACAAGGTGGTGGGGGGAGGGAAGAGAAAGATAGAGACAGATACACAAGAGGCCCCACAGACCAGAAACACCTCTCCCTCAGTGCCCCCACCCTAGCAACTTTATCCTGTCATTCTGAGAATGAGTGCAAGAGTTAGGAGGGGGATACCTAACAAAGTTGCCCAAATAAAGGGTGTTTGTTGGCTACAGCCCAGAAAGCCTAACTGCTGGAAGTGAACCATTACCAGCCTTGCTTTGGGCACTATCATGTATGACTGCCCAACCTGCCCAACAGCCAATTGGGTTTATAGATAACTACTTGATGGGGTAGGGGGTCTGAGGGGAAGTTCCCTATGTGCTGCCTGGGATCTTAAGTCCACAGATAGTTGCTGAGGAAGCAGGCAGTGGTGCCTCTGCAAAGCTTACCCAGAAGGCCGAGAGCAGGTTTGGGTGGGCCATAGCACAGACCGTCATACTCACCAGTACCTGTTCACAAAGCAGAGTGCCCAAAGGCAAAAGAAGACCAATGCAGTAACACTGAACACCTCTCATCTGTTACCTCATTCATGCCTCGTAGCCCCCACCAGCCCCCTTATTCTGCCAGATAACCAGCTGGGTGGATGGCACAGGCCAGGAAGGCAGCTAGGAGCCAGTCAGTGGTAGCCAGAATGTCCAGTTTGGGTTGACGGCTGGCATCATCTAGATCAGCTTCATCTTGCAGCAGTGAAATTCAAAGAACTTGACATACAGTACATGGGTATCAGGAGGACAGTCCGCATTAAGTATGAAGCCCAGCTAGTTATTTGCAAAGGTATTTCAAGCTTCTTTGGGGTAGATAACCACTTAAAAAACTGGGAAAAGACCATGGTCACAGACAGGGCTCAAGGCATGCAAAGGAAGGCAGTGCCTATCTATCTACAGCATCATGTGCATGGCATAGAAGCAGTGCAAGGCCATGCACTTGGAACATGTAACAGGATACAGAAGAGCATGAAGGTCCAGAGGAAGAAGAACACAAGCGTATAAGAGTCAACCTTGCAACTGATTGTTGAGGATTTAGAAGAACCAAAGAAAATACTCCAGTGTGAAGAGAAAGCAGATAGAAGACTGCATGCTGTTGGCTAAGCATAGGTTCAAGGGGAGGTGGTGAGGAGACTTGTGCAGGAGCTTCTCATAAGGTCATCAGTTAGCCAGACTGGAACCTGAAGGACCTGGGGCTCTCCACTGGCTGCCTTGCTGGGTCTCGAATTCCACGGCGAGGCCCTTCACCCATCAGGTAGTATTGTAGGGGATTGGGCCACAGTTCTGCTTTGATAATCTCCGCAATCCTGTCGAATTCTAGAAGGCTGTGGTCTGAGAACCAGTTAAAGAAACTGGGTATAGTGTTTCCTTCCCGATTCCTGTGGATATGGGACTGGGGGTCTTGGCCCCTGTGCCAGCGGATTGGAGTGGAAAGAGACACCACCCTGCCAGAGGATCTGCGCTCATATTCTTTGACGAGGCCCTCGTTCCGGAAGTAGGGGTTGCTCTGAAAGATGAACTTGAATTTGCAGCCTGCTCTGGGGTGTTTGAGCTCCTCCACCTCCAAATTGATCATGTACCTCATCATGTCTTCATCTTGGCCACTGATC
This sequence comes from Mirounga leonina, assembly GCF_011800145.1. NCBI lineage: Eukaryota > Metazoa > Chordata > Mammalia > Carnivora > Phocidae > Mirounga > Mirounga leonina. Next base: position 70,928,344 of record NW_023270807.1, read on the forward strand.
ATAGGTGACAGCTGGGGGTGGTTCCGAAAGGCAGTGACCCAGAAACCTGGGATATTTTGGATAATGAAACTTCTGCGCTGCATATGAAGCCTTCGCATGCGGCCAAACTTGCGCTCCAGCTGAAGGAAGGCCCTGTCAGCCTGGGCATTTACATTTGACAGCTCCTGATCGATGGCCTCCAGAGAATCCATGCAGTTATTGATCTTCGGGGCCTTGCCCCGTGTCTCCTCTTTCATTCCTCCTACCACCTTTTTTTCCTTCTGCATCACCTTCTTTTCCTCCACCACCTCCTCTGCTCCTCCCTCCTTTTCCGCAGCCGCTGAAACGGCGCACTTTTTTGTCACTTCCTTGGCCTTCGCCCCAGGCATCATCTGAGACCCCAACCCCCCTGCGCCACAGGCTTCTAGAGCCTTCTCCCCAGCAGGGCCCTGCGGCTCTCTACGAGGACAGCCATTTTCCTGGCTATTGTCGGTCGCCACCGCGGCGGAGGCTGAGGCAGGGGCTGCTGCCAAACCTTCCGTGGCAAGAACCTCTTTCTGGCCCGATCTGGTCGCTACGCGGCCGCGACTCCCAAAAACTCGAACGCGGAGCACCGGGGCACAACTAGCGGGGTTCTGGGGTGCGCCTCCCTCCGCGGCGGTCTCCAAGCCGCCCTCACCTGTGTCCGCCATCACCGGCGTCGCCTCGGCTTCCTCGCCCGGGCACTGGTTTAGGTCCGGATGTGCCGGGGCATGGTCGCCAGTAGCCAGGTCGCAGTCTTTAGCGACAGGAAGATTGCTGCCCTCATCCAGGCCGCTCATTTTGGTAGAAGGCAGACCTGCAGGAGGAGAGCGTCCCTTGTCCTCCGCAGAAGACGCGCTCCGCCCCAAACCGCCCCTCTCTTCCGCTCGGGAGGGATGCTGCTATGGCAACCGGTGACATCACGGCAGCGGCGTCGTCACATCGCGCGAGAATTCGCTGAGCCTTGTGATTGCGACGGTCAAGGGTATGCCTTTGTCTTTGTGTGGTAAGACGGGAGTTTCGTCGGTCTGGGAATGATTTGGTTTACGTGACTGGGTGCAGACCAGATTCAAACATGTGCGAATTGTGTTAATGTGTATTTCTAAGGCTCTGAATGCATTTCTAAGCCACCTACACTGTTAATTTTCTCTTAAAATATTTACCTAAAAGATAAGAAAGGTTAAGTAATTGTTCGAGTCCGTCAGCTCATAGGGCCTTCCGTGGATGCTAAGGTGGACTCAGCAATTCACATGCCTGCTTTTTTTTAATGTACAGATTCATGACTATTACCAAAAGATTGAGATGAGGAGAGTTTCATCTTTCTTAAGAGAAGTGTTGATTTAAAAACTTAGGAGCTGTGGAAAGGGAGGCTTCTCTCATCCTAACGACATAATGAAGAAGTATTTCATGTATTTATGTATGTTGGGCAACCCCTATGAAGCTGTCAGACAATATTACCTCTTCACTTTTAACTAATATAAGTAGCAAATGTATTTTCCTTACTTAGAGTTGACCCACACCTGTGAGCACGCAAATTTAGCCTTTAAGCATTATTGAAAAAGACGTGATCTCAGATTTTAATTTCCAAAATTGTACATATATGTTGCTTATTCTCAGGTCATAATCCTAATCTAAAAGGAGTTCTTGCTTTAATAATGCCTGTGGGCATGAAGCCAGTAAATATTTGCCAAAATTTGCCCCTGTGATAATTTACTGCAGGATGGAAGCAGTAATCAACTGTTTGGGGCACTGAAACTATTAATTGTCCAAATTAAAATATTTTAAGTAACATTTAAAATGTTAATGTTAAAATATTTACTTAAAATTTCTCTTTTCAAGTTGGCTCATACAATTCATCTAACAGTAATGTCAGTACTGTTCTATGTGTTGTTTTGTTTGCTGGAGTACGGAAAAACTGGTGTTAATCCTTAGATGAATACAAGAATGAAGGAAAACTTAAATTTTGCATATTTTTAACATCTTAAATTCATACTAGAAAAATGTTTATGATTATAACTCTTCGTAATAGAAACTACACTACAGAGCACCCTAGATTATGATCACTTTTAAATTAGGACTCAGAAGAGGATCCAGTGCAAAGTAAGGATGTAGGGGAAACAGATTTACAAAAAAGTAGCAGGTATATTGAGGGAAGTAGTGCAGACCCTGTGCAACTAAGAATGAGGTGCTGATAGACACTGGCAGACATTACAGAGAAACAGCCTCTCATGCAGCTTCATAGTTAAGCTCACAAAGATTTACTAGAGAATTTATAAACAGTTAAGGTATTTTTGTACCCCTAATCAGCCTACTCAAGGACAGACTGTCCAGATTGACTGCTGCAGCTAATCAGATAACCCATAAAAATTGTGCAAACAAGATTCACTCTTCTCAGACTACAATCACTTTTCTCTCCTTTTTTTCCTCTTTTAAAAAACCTATTTTGCCTCAGTGGGGTGAAATCAATCTACTGATTTATCCTCTTTGTAAATAAGTAAACAATGTGCTATAATTAAATGACTTTATGACTTTGGGTTATTCTTTGACACTACTCTGCCTTGTTTCCTTTATTAAGAAATCTTTGCAGTGTGGAAGGATTAATTCGCTAGGATTATAACCTGAGCCAAGAAGCAGACAAGCAGCAAATGTTGAATGAAAGTTCCTTTGCCGTACAAGAAAGAAAGAATTTGCTATTTGCAACAGAAAATTAGAAAATTAGGTAACACTGCTACTACCTGTGAACCTTTTTTCTCGTTGCATATACCCAAGTTTTTTAAAAGATTTTTATCTCTACTACTTGAAATATCCCCATCCCTAGCTTTAATTATTCCTGTCAATGGAATCATTTTCCACTAATAATAACCTGCCCATTCTTGAAACTCCATTCAAGCCTACCTCATGTAGATTGCCTGAGGCATTTTAATGCATTTAATTTCATAAACAAGGACCCAGGAAGCACAGAGAAGTTAACTCACTCATGGTGAGATATTAATTGCCAAACTGCCTCTTCCCATCTCCTATGCATAACCTTTCCTTATCACCCTACCATTCTGATAGTCCTCTGAATTTCTATAGCTCTTATGACCTTCGCCATGCAAATTAGAATTTACCTTCTATCTTTAACTTTCTTGGTGGTTTTATGCAGATCAGTCTACTCATCCCAGCTAGACAAGGATGGCTGCGTAGTGGCTTCTTCCTTGGCATCTACTGTAGTATAGCCTAGTGACGATCTCGTTGAAGATTGCAATGAATTTGATTATTTGATTTAAATGAAAAATTTAAAAGGTTTTACCAAAATGAATAATATGACTGTGCTAGTATTTTATTTTGGGTTGAGTGGATATATATTATAGGTATGAATCATTTTATCTGCATATTAGAATATTGGATTTTGGGTACACAACAAAGCCTGTTCTGTTGGCAATTGGCAATAAGCCTCACTACAGAGAAAAAGATATATCAGTAACACGACCATATGGAAAAATATTTGCAGGAAATGCCATGAAAATCTAGGAGGTAATTTTCATTTGCCACAGGACTAGGACTTTAACAAAAGTTCAAATATAATACAGTCAAATAGGAATGACTTTACTAAAGTGTATAGTAAATACTGGAAAATTTAGGAAATATCCGCTGTTGTTAATCTTGAACAACAAGTTTGTCTTTTCAAAATGATAGGGTTTCTGGTTATATATTCATTATAGCCTACATTTATTTAGTGTCTTCTAAATGTGTTATCTCATTTAATCCTCAGAACAACCCTGTGAGGTAACAATATTATGACCTCCATTTTACATTACCTCAGAAGGAACTCAAGCAAAGAGGAACTGAGTGGTTTATCCACGGTCACACAGCAGTGATAGAGCCATAATCTGAACCCAGGTAATCTGACTCAAGAACCTGCACACTCACTCTTTATATTGTCTGCAATTCTACACAACATATAAAATGCAAAGGCGCTTTCTTAGAAATAAGACCATATGACCATCCCAATTTAATGTTAAATCTTATCGTCCTATTCCCCTCTGCCCATCCAGAAAGATACTAACAGTTGTTAGGGAAGTGCCCAGTCACTAAAAGGAGAAACAAGAATTCATGATCCTGGATTCAATGCCATTAAGTCAACAGTTCTCAATCCATCAGATGTTAACATTCCCTTAGTTCGGGCGCCTGGGTGGCTCAGTTGGTTAGGCGACTGCCTTCGGCTCAGGTCATGATCCTGGAGTCCCGGGATTGAGTCCCGCATCGGGCTCCCTGCTCGGCGGGGAGTCTGCTTCTCCCTCTGACCCTCCCCCCTCTCATGCTCTCTGTCTCTCATTCTCTCTGTCTCAAAAAAATAAAAAAAATAAAATAAAATAAAATAAAAACATTCCCTTAGTTCATTTGTTATTTCTTTATTGGTATTGTGTAGACCCAGTCTTATTGGATGAGGGCGAAAGACATGGGCTGCATTTGCATCTCTGCCTTCATGAGCAATGGAAATTTGGGCAAGTGGTTTAACTTTTTTAATCTCAATTTCCACATTTTATAAAATGGGAATCATTAGGGGCACCTGGCTGGCTTAGTCAGTGGAGCATGCGACTTTTGATCTTGGGGTTGTGAGTTCACGCCCTAAGTTGTGTATAGCCTACTTAAAAAAAAAAAATGGGAATAGTAAGATCACTCAACCTGTCTTTATCCACTGCTCAGAGTAATGGGTCAATATTGTAATGTGGGTGAACCTTCCTTGTAAGTCGCTTTCCTGATGTTGCTTTCCTCCTCCCTCACCCCCATCGCCATCTTTCTTTTTTTCCTTCTTTTCTTTAAAAGTTATTTCATGGACCATTACAGCCAGAAGATACTGAATTTTCAGACAGTTTCCCCTAAATGACCCTTAACTTATGGAAGGCGTCATGTCCCTATGACTTGAATCACCTCTCCAGGGCTCCAAAGCCCAGAATTAAGTTGAGCAGCAACAGAAGCTTTCTATGGAAACGTTTCTCTTCCTCAGACAAGACAAAGGCATCATCAGCAGACAGACCCTGTGTGTCCAGGGCCAGGCAAAATTGCCATTTCCAACAGAAAGCTGTCCTGCTTTTTGGGAAAACAATGGCTGAAGAACAGCTTCCTTCACATTCAAAGAAGATGCTAGTCTAATTGAATTTCTTGCAGGCAAGAATCAAGGGTGGATCTGGCTTTGGTACCAATTCAGTGTGAAGTTTGTTGTGGTGGCCACAAAAATGCACCTCACAGTCTTCCAAATACAAGGAGAGTAATTGTTCAGGAACCTGAATGCTGCACCCTGCATCTATAGCCTCCTTTGCATCCTGGCCATACCTCCTAGGAGCTGCTCCAGCCAATGACTGAGTATGGCTAGGAAACTAAGGCAAGACCATTGCTAGAAGATGTGGGACTCAGCTGACAGCTGACTCTGGCTGGCTCAAGGACTCCCTATTGGCCTTGCTGAATCTTCCTTGGATGGCACAAGAGACTAGGACACTTCCACCCAACTTTCTCTTGCTCTCTTTTTCATTCAGAATCAGATTTTCTTTCTGGTCAAATGCCTCTTCCATCTTTTTTCTGGCTCCCTCCCCATTTCACTCACTGACACAGTCATTTCCCCTAATAAAATCTTTGCATTTCCCCTAATAAAGTCCCCTAATAAAATCTTTAATCTCGGGCGCCTGGGTGGCTCAGTTGGTTAAGCGACTGCCTTTGGCTCAGGTCATGATCCTGGAGTCCCGGGATCGAGTCCTGCATCGGGCTCCCTGCTTGGCAGGGAGTCTGCTTCTCCCTCTGACCCTCCTCCCTCTCATGCTCTCTGTCTCTCATTCTCTCTCTCTCAAATAAATAAATAAAATCTTTAAAAAAAAAAAATCTTTAATCTCAGCTTGATTCTGCGTTTCAGAGGATCCAGAATAACATATTTAACAGATCATTTAAACCTCTTAGTTCCCATTTTTGTATCTTGTAAATTGGGGTCGGGGGACAGAGAGAAGAGCTAGAAGCGGGGAAAGACTTAGTGAAATAAGAAGAAGGTCATGCCTACACTAAATGACATGATGAAGTAGTCAGATGCCTATATCTTAGAATCGCTAGTTCCTTATGTATTTTGGAGATTAACCTCTTCAGATAAATGGTTTGCAAATATTTTCTCCCATTCTGTAGATTCCTTTTCACTTGATTGTTGATAAAATAAAAAGTGTAAGTATTAGAAAGTTTTATGTCAGAGTTTGGCAACCGTTCTCATTCTTAATGTTAAATGATGATGTATCTCACAAGCAGTATGGTAGCCATAGAATTTAGAGTAGATGAAATAAGTTGCTTTCAGGGTATGTGCACCCCGATGTTTATAGCAGCAATGTCCACAATAGCCAAACTGTGGAAAGAGCCAAGATGTCCATCGACAGATGAATGGATAAAGAAGATGTGGTATATATATACAATGGAATATTATGCAGCCATCAAAAGGAATGAGATCTTGCCATTTGCAACGATGTGGATGGAACTGGAGGGTATTATGTTGAGCGAAATAAGTCAAACAGAGAAAGACATGTATCATATGATCTCACTGATAGGAGGAATTCTTAATCGCAGGAAACAAACTGAGGGTTGCTGGAGTGGGGGGTGGGGTGGGAGGGATGGGGTGACTGGGTGATAGACACTGGGGAGGGTATGTGCTCTGGTAAGCACTGTGAATTGTGCAAGACTGTTGAATCTCAGATCTGTACCTCTGAAACAAATAATGCAATCTATGTTAAGAAAAAAAAAGAAGAAGAAGAAGGTAGTGGGAGGGGAAGAATGAAGGGGGGGAAATCGGAGGGGTAGACGAACCATGAGAGACGATGGACTCTGAAAAACAGAGGGTTCTAGAGGGGAGGGGGGTGGGAGGATGGGTTAGCCTGGTGGTGGGTATTGAGGAGGGCACATTCTGCATGGAGCACTGGGTGTTATGCAAAACAATGAATCATGGAACACTACATCTAAAACTAATGATGTAATGTATGGGGATTAACATAAGAATAAAAAAAAATAAAATAAGTTGCTTTCAAAAAATACAGTGTTTAAAACAGCGTGAGGAGGAAGGAGGGCCTGGCTGGCTCAGTTGGTAGAGCATATGACTCTTGTTTGTTTGTTTGTTTGTTTGTTTGTTTCAAGTTTTTATTTAAATTCTAGTTAGTTGGGATGCCTGGGTGGCTCAGTCAGTTAAGCATCTGCCTTTGGCTCGGGTCATAATCTCAAGATCCTGGGGTCGAGTCCTGCATCGGGCTCTTTGCTCAGCAGGGAGCCTGCTTCTCCTGTCTGCCGCTCCCCCCACTTGTGCTCTATCTGACAAAAAAATAATTTTTTAAAAAAAATTCTAGTTAGTTAAGATACAGTGTAATATTGGTTTCAGGAGTAGAATTTAGTGATTCATCACTTACATATAGCACCCAGGAGCATGTGATTCTTGATCTCAGGGTCTTAAGTTCAAGCCCCACGTTGGGGGTGGAGTTTACTTAAAAAATAAAAAAAAGAATAACAGTGCAAAATGTTCTCATATGTAAAATGGTGCTAGGTTCTAGGCTTAAATAATGGATTTTTCATCTATATGTTTAGCACTGGGTAATTACTTTATATGGGGCACTATCCCTCACATTGCAGGACATCTAGCTTCCCTAATGTCCCTAATGACATTACTGGTAACACCTACATTCATTTTTTTTTTAAAGATTTTATTTATTTATTTGAGAGAGAGAATGAGATAGAGAGCATGAGAGGGGGGAGGGTCAGAGAGAGAGGCAGACTCCCTGCTGAGCAGGGAGCCCGACGTGGGACTCGATCCCGGGACTCCAGGATCATGACCTGAGCCGAAGGCAGTCGCTTAACCAACTGAGCCACCCAGGCGCCCCTACATTCATTTTATAAACAAAATAACTGGGAAATTTCCCGAACACCGCAGGAAGAAGTCCATATATACACTGATAATCAGTTTGTAAATGCTTGTGAATGATATGGTATTCTCATTCCTGGTCACTAGAGGGAGGAAGTAGTCTGACTACAACAGCACCTAGACCACCATAAACTAGACCCATCTCAAAACAACTCTTTACTGTGCTAAGAGAAGTTAGAGCTTGGTGAAGAGGATGACGAATATTAAGTGCTGTTATAACTAATCACCCAATTGACTCAAATCTCAATAAATACACATTCTCCACATTTCTCAGTGATATTGACAGTTCTGTACCATTTCAGCAGCCAAATTCCAGAAGTGTATTAAAACATTTGAACTACTTTAGCTAATTCTGTTCTCTTTTTTTTTAAGATTTTATTTATTTATCTGAGAGAGGGCACGTGCGCACACGAGGTGGGGGAGGGGCAAAAGGGGAGGGACAAACAGACTCCCCGTTGAGCAGAGAGCCCCACACAAGACTTCATCCTGGGACCCTGGATCATGACCTGTGCTGAAGGCAGACGTTTAACCGAGTGAGCTACCCATGTGCCCTAATTCTGTTCTTCTAAAGAAAAGTAAAACCAAGCAGTTTAATTCAGACAGCAAATATCAAGAACTGCATTTTTAAATACAGGTAATAGTTATAATCTGATAGAGCAAGAAAATACATCCCTTTATAAAGCCATTCATGAATAGATTGGGAATAACTTTAAGGCTAATAAATTTATACTTAATTAGGATTTTACATATGTTTTTGTGCCAAAATTGTAGGTTGCTGCAATATAGTGGGATGTGCTGTAGCTAGAAATGAGAAACCCTGCTTGAATACAGCCTGTGTTACTCACATCTAGGGTAATACACTTCAATTTGCTACACCTTTAATTCCTTATCACATGGGGATAGTGATACAAAGATTGTAGGATTACAAACATGAAAGCATACATGGAAATTCCTGGTATTTTTTTTTTTTTAAAGATTTTATTTATTTATTTGAGAGAGAGAGAAAGCATGAGGTGGGGAGGGTCAGAGGGAGAAGCAGACTCCTTGCTGAGCAAGGAGCCCGATGCGGGACTCGATCCCGGGACTCCAGGATCATGACCTGAGCCGAAGGCAGTCGCTTAACCAACTGAGCCACCCAGGCGCCCAGAAATTCCTGATATTTTTAACAACCCTCTGAGAAGATTCGAAGACAAAGATGTGTACTTGGAGCAGAATTAGATATCCAAGGTTTAAACTGTGACTCCATGGGGCAGAGAACTCAAATGTGATTAAGAATATAGATAAATGGGGCTCCTGGGTGCCTCAGTCGTTAAGCGTCTGTCTTCGGCTCAGGTCATGATCCCAGGGTCCTGAGATCGAGGCCCACATCGGGCTCTCTGCTCAGCAGGAAGCCTGCTTCTCCCTCTCCCACTCCCCCTGCTTATGTTCCCTCTCTCGCTGTGTCTCTCTGTGTCAAATAAATAAATAAAATCTTTAAAAAAAAAAAAGGATATAAATAAATATCTTGTTTTGTTTTTATAATGAAAACCAAATTCAGGAAACTAAGAGATGAAGCAGGAGCAGCAATAGAGTTTAGGGTAATGATCCCCCAAACATTAGCATGCATTACAATCACCTGGAGTGCTGGTTAAAATACAGTTTCTAGATTCCACCTCGAGTTTGATTGGACAGGACAGGAGTGGGGTTCTCAAATTTGCATTTCTAAAAGATTCAGGTGAACCTCATACTCCTGGTCTGGGGACCACCCTTTGCAATCTACTGCATTAGGATAATGGAGAATAGTAGGTTGAAGTGAAGAGTCAGAGAGAAGGGTCCAAGTAAAGAAGGTCAGAGAATTGTCTTGTAGGCATCTGAATGTGCAGAAATGAAAAGGGAAACACAGGAAGATTGTTGATTAAGTATGTTAGTACTACTTATAGGTCAGTATGTCCTGAGCAGACTCAACATCTTCAGTGATGTGAGGATAACAGAACCACTTAGTTTGTAAAGTAAGGAAATCTCTAGAGAGATCAACTTTTGCCTGGAATTGAAGGAGAAAAGTAAAAAAAGAAAAAAAGTAATTCCAAAATTGGGATTATAAATGAAATTATACAGAAATAAGAATTTGCAAATAAAATCATGCAAGTAGAGTCAGCAACTTTTTTTTTTTTAAGATTTTATTTATTCACTTGAGAGAGCACAAGCACAGGGGAGAGGCAGAGGGAGAAGCAGACTCCCTGCTGAGCAGGGACACCCCTCCCTCCCCCGACTCGGCTCAATCCCAGGACCTGGAGATCATGACCTGAGCCAAAGGCAGATGCTTAACCATCTGAGCCACCCAGGTGCCCCAGAGTCAGCAAATTTATTTAAGCACAGAAAAAAAGTCAAAATAGTAGAAATGGGCAAATGCAATTCCAGTTTTTGAATTCATGACAGTATTTTTAAATCTATTATTTATTGTTATAATTTACATACACTAAAATGCATGAATCTTAATTGTACAGCTTGACAAGTTTCGACAAATGGATACATCCATGTTATCACTACCTAAATCAAAATACGGTGTGTTACTCAAATAATGCAATATATGTTAAGAAAAAAAAAGGAAGAAGATAGCAGGAGGGGAAGAATGAAGGGGGGGAAATCGGAGGGGGAGACGAACCATGAGAGACGATGGACTCTGATAAACAAACTGAGGGTTCTAGAGGGGAGGGGGTTGGGAGGATGGGTTAGCCTGGTGGTGGGTATTGAGGAGGGCACATTCTGCATGGAGCACTGGGTGTTATGCACAAACAATGAATCATGGAACACTACATCTAAAACTAATGATGTATGGGGATTAACATAACAATAAAAATTTTAAAAATAAATTTTAACACCTTGGAAAAAAAAAAAAGATATGGTGTGTTACTATCACCCCTGGAAGTTTGCTCATGCTTCTTCCCAGTTACTTTACCAACCCTAAGGCAACCACTCTTTGGATTTCTGTGACCATAGGTATGTTTCCCATGCTACTGAACTTCATATATATGGAATTATATAGTATGTACTCTCTTTTTTTAAGTTATTTATTTATTTAGAGAGAGAGAGTATGCATAGCGAGGTGGGGGGCAGAGGGAGAGAATTTTAAGCAGACTCCGCACTGACCACAGAGCCCAGTGCAGGGCTCGATCTCACTACCCTGAGACCATAACCTGAGCCAAAATCAAGAATTAAACGCTTAAGTGACTGAGCCACCCAGGTGCCCCTAGTATGTACTCTCTTATCCGGCATCTTTCACTTAAAAATGTTTTTGAGATGCATCCATGTTGTTGCATGATCAGTAGTTTGTTCCTTCTTGTTGCTGAGTCATGTTCCATTGTATGAATACACCATAATTTATTCACTCACCTTTGGTGGACATTGGTTTGATTCTGGCTTTGAACTGTTATGAATAAAACTGTTATGAACAGTCTTGTGCCGTATGTAAATTATACTTTAATCAAGAAAACAATGACAAATTCCAAAAACAAAAGAAGATCTATTTTTAGGTAACATCTTTGGTCATTTAAATGAGCAAAGAGAGAGGGCTACTGCACAAATAACAGTGAGGTGGTAGGGATTAAGTATTTAATCACTCAATGTTAGCACTATCAATGTGATCAAGAAAATGCAAATGGATTCAAACTGGATATGTATACAGACTAGAAAGCAAGTGGAGAACACACTCATTTGCCAATACTAAGCTGCCATAAATTCTGGAAACACAGTTTGAAGCTTAAAAGAAATGCACACTTGGAAATGAAGTTACTATCTCAGAAGACATTCATAGGCTTACGTGTATGAATCAGTTGCTGTGGCTGATTGTGCAATGCAAACCTCTGCTCGATTAGTGGACCTCAGCCTCAAGAAATGTGTGCTAAAATCAAGCCCTTAATAAGAAGACCCATATTTCTAGAATTTTATAGAGGAGTACATGAATCTTAAAATAAGTTTCTATGTATGTGGTCAATTTGGTGCAATGTCCCAACTGGGTCTATCTAGAACTGTAGGAAATAATCCAACATCACTGATAGCTCTTCACAATAATATGTGCTTCCTACTTACCTCCTAAAGTCTCCAATTATAGGGGCACCTGGGTGGCTCAGTCGTTGGGCGTCTGCCTTCGGCTCAAGTCATGATCCCAGGGTCCTGGGATCGAGCCCCGCGTCGGGCTCCCTGCTCCGCGGGAAGCCTGCTTCTCCCTCTCCCACTCCCCCTGCTTGTGTTCCCTCTCTCGCTGTGTCTCTCTTGGTCAAGAAAATAAATAAGATCACTCTTTTTTGTGGCACCTCGGAGGCGGTAGGCTGCTTCAGGATGAAGCTGAACATCTCTTTCCCAGCTACTGGCTGCCAGAAACTCATTGAAGTGGACAATAAACACAAACTTCGTACTTTTTATGAGAAGCGTATGGCCACAGAAGTTGCTGCTGATGCTCTGGGTGAAGAATGGAAGGGTTATGTGGTCTGAATCAGCGGTGGCAATGACAAACAAGGCTTCCCCATGAAGCAGGGTGTCTTGACCCATGGTCGTGTCCGCCTGCTGCTGAGTAAGGGGCGTTCCTGCTATAGACCAAGGAGGACTGGAGAGAGAAAGTGCAAATCTGTTCAGGGTTGCATCGTGGATGCCAATCCCAGTGTTCTCAACTTGGTCTTGTAAAAAAAGGGGAGAAGGATATTCCTGGACTCACTGATACTACTGTGCCTCGTCACCTGGGGCCCAAAAGAGCCAGCAGAATCCACAAACTTTTCAATCTCTCTAAAGAAGATGATGTTCACCAGTATGCTGTGAGGAAGCCCCTAAACAAAGAAGGTAAGAAACCTAGAACCAAAGTGCCTAAGATTCAGCGTCTTGTTACTCCACGTGTCCTCCAGCACAAAGGGCGGTGTATTGCTTTGAAGTAGCAGCGCACTAAGAAAAATAAGGAAGAGGCTGCAGAATATGCTAAACTTCTGGCCAAGAGAATGAAGGAGGCCAAAGAAAAACGCCAGGAACAGATTGCCAAGAGACAGAGGCTGTCCTTTCTGAGAGCTTCTACCTCTAAATCTGAGTCCAGTCAAAAATGAGATTTTCTGTGACAAATAAGATCAGACATCAAAAAAAAAAAAAAAAGAAGATCTTTAAAAAAAATAAAAATAAAGTCTCCAATTATAGAACAATCTTTTAAATAGTATTATTACCTTGATGGAAGTTGGTCAAAATTCTCAATTATACCTTTATCTGAGTACTTTTATATTTTCTATTTTTGGTGACTGATAAAAATAAGCTATATTAACATTTTAAATATTTCTCCAACTTTCTGTTTTGAAAGATTTCAAACCACAGTTGAAATAATACTAAAATATTATTACTGCCATTAAAAAAAAAGTGATCACTACAAAGTCATTTCCTTTTTTGACAAGGGTATTTGAAAGACAAAGTACATCAGGTATTATGGACTGCATCTGGGAGGAATTGGCACACTTTCTAATCCCTCAGGCTGGAAGGGGCATCATTCCCTAAATTCTAAAGAGGTACCAAGTTTGTTTGCTGATGCCCTAGGACAAAGTTAAACTGGGGGTGGGAGTGGGGAGAATAGGTGGAGCCATAGTTTATAAAAGATCCTAGGGGCGCCTGTGTGGCTCAGATGGTTGAGCGTCTGCCTTTGGCTCAGGTCATGATCCCAGGGTCCTGGGATCGAGTCCCGCATCAGGCTCCCTGCCACCCAGGTGCCCCACTCCCCAGCTATTTATAATGGGCAGTTGGGTTTGAGAAATATTAGGCTAGATAACTGTCTGGATGTAAATTAAATGTGAAATTAAAATGGAGAGGAAGGTAAATGGAAATTAATATTTATTACATATTATATGCCAGGCATTGTGCTTGGCATTTTCACTCTAACCTGTATTAACTATGTTAATACTTAGAATCTTTTAACACAGTGCCTGGCACATAGTAAACTCCCAAATGTATGCTTTCTACAACCTTATAATGACATTCTCTAAATACATCCTGGGAGAATATTAGCTTATAAAACAGGTTATTATCATCCCTGCATTATGGACAAGGAAACCAAGGCTCAGAAAAGGTATTTATTTTGGCTAATTCACTAGTTAGTAGATTGTAAAACTGTGATTTAATCCCAGTTTAAAGCTAGTGTGTCCAGGTACCTGGCTGGCTCAGTCAATAGAGCATGTGACTCTTGATCTCAGAGTTGTAAGTTCAAGCCCCATGTTGGATGCAGAAATTACTTAATAAAATCTTTGTATAAATAAAGCTAGTGTGTCTTCTCTGTCTCTTCAGGCCACTAATAAGACATCTGGGTATTTATAAAAATTAGCAGCTTCCTTAAGTGGCCCTTTTTACTTTTAATAGAACCATTTCTTCCTGACCTATTCTCAAAAAAATTACATTAAATGCAAATCCTCAAAAAGTGAAGCCAAAAAGTAGACATTTTCCTAATGTGGCCTGACAGAACTCTTCTGTAAGTCTTGAGAACTGCAGAGGCCAAAGAAAATGTATTAAAGTGGCCCTTCAGAACTGAAATAAAACACTTGAAGCAAACATGGAGAAAGCACTGCTCACAAATGAAATACCTCCCTTATATATAGTGAATGGATAAATATTATATCCATCACATTCATAGTCTAGACTTCAATTATATATTGAGGGAGGGGAAGTTAGCCCTGAAAGGACGGTCCTGATCATCTCAGACACCTTTTTGCCATCTTAATCCTGAGTTTTCTTGTGCACATGACTGGTTTGAGTATGTGAATTTGCTGAAGAGGAAACATTCAAAGAAAAATACCCCCTCAATGAGACAGTGAGTTCCTCAAGAGCAAGGACAACTTTCACTTTACTATCCCATATAATCCTTAATAACCAATACAACATAATAATTGCTGCAAGGCTCCACTACTTTTCAAAAATAAAATATGCTTCAAGTGGTGAGCATTGAATTGACGTGATGCAATGCTAGATTCAGATTCTTTTTGTCTGTTGCCTGGCCAATTGTTAGAAATTTAGAGCCTATGTTAACATACACAAAATGGTATATTTGATAACTGAAATTTTCTTTTCTGAGCTTCATGTACTGTTTCTGTTCTGAGCTACATTTTTATAAACCAAAAATACAGAATATTTTATTCTAGAAAAATATGAAGCTACAGGTCCTAAATACTGTTAAGGGACTCCTTTAGATAACCCAATATAGTAACTACCAGTGCCAATTTGACACCCAGATGTACCCTACTTATATCCAGAAACATAATTTTACACATTATGTTTTGCAAAGTATGGGGTATATCTTTTTTTTTAATAAGATATTATTTATTTGTCAGAGAGAGAGAGAGCACAAGCAGGTGGAGCAGCAGGCAGAGGGAGAAGCAGACTCCCTGCTGAGCAAGGAGCCCTTCACAGGATTCAATCCCAGGACCCTGGGATCATGACCTGAGCCGAAGGCAAACACTTAACAGACTGAGCCACCCAGGCATCCTGCAAAGTACTGAGTATATCTTAGGTACTCAAGGAAAAGTTGATAAAGGACATTTCATTTTTACCCTTTTACCCACTGGCATCTAGCTATACTTTACCCATCTTAAATTTTAACTAGATAACCCTTGTCTTAAAGTCACAAAAAATTTCATGGAGGAAAGTTTAATTTTCACATGTATTTTATACACTTTGAGATATTCAAGAAGCCTAGAACCATGCTGTCCCATCTAATTTAAAATTTACCAGTAGCACAAAAAAATGGGAAGTTTTTATTAATATATTTATATGTACTTATCAAAAATATTACCATTTCAACATGCAATCAATATACAAAATTGAGGTATTTTACATTTTTTCCATACTAAGTCTTTGAAATCCAGTGTGTATTTTATACTCAGAGCAGACCTCAATTTGGACTAGACACATTTCAAGTGCTCAGTAGCCACTGGTGGCTAATGGCTACTGTATTGGACAGCACATGTCTAGAGTCTAACTCCTATCTCCAGTGTTGTCACCTTAAAATATACAAAAATAAAGCACATAATTGTTGATCCAAAGTTAAGTAATGCTCTGTTAAAATGGCAAGTGAAAGGTTAAATGTTACAGGGTTTAGACTTTTCTAATCACTTAAACAAGAAACTTGCTTTTAAAAAAGGCTTTGTAAATTTTTTTACGTCAATTTTACAATTGCCTTAAAAACCGTAAGTCTTTCTGGGTACTAGGTATTTTGTTCTTTTTTTCCATTTGAGTTATTCATTTTGTCATTCAGTACTTATCTCATAACAACTCTGAGCAAAACATGCTAGAAGCATAAAAGATATCCCATCACCTCCGCTTTCACAAAGCTTCCAAACTAGATAGAAAGAGTGAAAAATCTGTGAAAATGTATTTGTATTTTACTGTATCACCTTGTCATTTGTCTGCTTATCAGTTTTTCCCCAATTCTTTAACAATAAAGGGAATGACTTTATCTTCTTATCCTTACCGTCCCAAGGCCTGACAAAATGCCTTACTAAGTATTTGTGGAATTCACTGTTAACAAACTATATGTTATTTTCCAGAAAAGAAGTCCCTGTAAGCACACCAAGTACTCGAGAAGACATTTCATTTTCCCTAAGGGAACAGAAAAGCTGTAAGGCAGAAGAGTTACCTCTCAGGCCTTGAAAAATTTGACACAAATAGAAGGTGGGGAGGTTTGAAGAAAAGAATAAGTTTTCACAGCTAAGAAAGTATGAGGATAGAAGAATTTATCACTTATGATAGAAATTGTTTGCTTATTAAATGTGCAAGTGAACAAAATTAGAACCCAAATGACCTGAGAATATCATTTACAGAGACAGAAATGGAGGCTTGAAGGAAGTGGTGGCGCTATACAAGCTATATAGAAAAAAGTGACATCATGAGTAAGCACTTGCAATTGTTAATTTTATTTTTTATTTTTTATTTATTTATTTTTTTAAATGATTTTATTTATTTATTTGACAGAGAGAGACATAGTGAGAGAGGGAATACAAGCAGGGGGAGTAGGAGAGGGAGAAGCAGGCTTCCCGCGGAGCAGGGAGCCCGATGTGGGACTTGATCCCAGGACCCTGGGATCACGACCTGAGCCAAAGGCAGATGCTCAATGACTGAGCCACCCAGGTGCCCCTTATTTTATTTTTTAAACGATTTTATTTTATTTGAGAGAGAGAGAGAGCACAAGAGGGGGTAAGGTCAGAGGGAGAAGCAGACTCCTTGCCAAACAGGGAGCCCGACGTGGGACTCGATCCCGGGACTCTGGGATCATGAACTGAGCCGAAGGCAGCCACTTAGCCAACTGAGCCACTCAGGCGCCCTGTTAACATTTTAAAGCCAAACCCATAGCAACAACCCTCCCAACCTTGCAAGGTACAGTAGTGTGCCCTAGTTCCTTACTTTTGGGATAATGTCTGTTGTATCCATTTTTAGAACTTTAAATTCTATAATCTGTTGTTATTTTGAACAATTTCTTCACGCATGTTTATGGGCGGAGTGAAAAATAAGAAATCTAGCAGAGTAACATGCTTTTATTTTACTAGGACACATATAAGGAAAAACAAATATGGCAATGTTACATTTCCAATTTGACAGAGCAATCTCACAAGTATTTATATTTAGGAAAAAAAAAAACCACATCAATTACTAAGTTGTTACCAGGATAAATTATCAAGTAAGACAATCAAGCAAACATCTTTTGTAGGTTATTCTTCCATGAGAACAGCAATTTCCAGCCTTCAGATTCTGACAAAATCAAATTACACAAATTATATTTCTAAGGATACAGTTTTAACAGAAACAAGAAGTAAAACTGTTATTTTTTCCAAATATTCCCAATTGAAAGCAAAAAGAAAGCCTATACCGCTCAATTTTCCCAGTAAGCAGAAATAGAAAATGTTATTTTACTAAACACCAAAAAACAAAAAACACAGTATCAATCTTCTGAATAAATTAAATCAAATGAAAACAAGAGAAAGCACCCAAAGTTGCTTTGTTTCTTTAAAGAACTCTTCTCTAGGCAATACACTTAACACTCCAATCCCTTTCAATTCTCCCATGGAAATCCTGAGAAAAACTATTTCTCCTCCCATTACCACTGAAAGAGAAAATCTCTTCCTTGAAGGCTCTGTCAGCCAGTCTTAATCTTAGCCCAATTTTTATCTTGCTCATTTTTGCCTGTGGTCTTCTGTTCAGTTTTCCCCACTTAGGGCACCCAACACAATCTCTGGTTCTTCCATCCACCATGAACTAGATCTGTCTCCCTTTAAATGCTCTATGTGTCACCAAAGGGGGTGGAGGGTGGGGAACAGAGCAGAGGGAAATAAGAGCTCCAGCAATCTATTTTACAGGACAACCTGTCCCTGGAAATAATGAAGAGCTAAAGCCAAATTAAACTAAAAGGACTGCTTTTGCAGACGCTTTTGAGCTTTTTTTTTTTTTTAAGAGACAGGAGACAGATGGAGAAAAAGTGTACTGCCACCCTGGCATTTAATCACGTTCAGGGTAAGGAGAGGAGGCACAAGAGGTATACCTAAGTTTTGTGTGAATTTACTAGTTGAGGCTGAGAAAACCTGGTAGTTAGAATGGACACCATCCTTACTCTGGCCATAACGATAAGGTCTAACTTGTCACTAGCTTGATCACTAGCTTGACAGTAGTGTTCTGGATCATGGAGATGGAGGGAAGAGGGGGGTGAGGAATCAAGGAGGTCTTTTGGGGAGAGGAATGGAAGGGTCTTTTGTGTGCTGGCAGGAAACCTGGGTCCACCAGCAGTTCTAGAGATTCTGGTCTACCAGAAACCAGACAGAGAGCTGATGATTATCTGCAAGGTAGGCAGGAGCCCAAAGTGGGTGGGCATAGCCAGTAGTAGGCAGTAGGAGGTGACCAGAGGTGCAAGAGCAATGGAGTTACATAAATCACACAGACCAAGTGGCACACTGCTGCTCTCTCTGCCCCACAACTGTCCACAGGCTACGTGCCTGTACTAAAGGCAAAGCTGGAATTCCAGGTGCTAAGAGCCAGACCAAAGGCCCTGGAAACAAACAGGGTCCACGCAGTGCAGATAAAGGCAATGCAATTTACAGCTTGGCCTAGGAGTTAATGTAAATCATGACCATGCAGCATGTGACAGTAATGCAGAATGGCATGAAGGCCATGTGGAAATGGAGGAGCATGGCCTTGAAAGTCTCAATCTTGAGGTTGAGAAAACAATGTCCAGAGGAAAAAGGCTGTAGAAATGTCAGGAAAGGAAAAAAAAAAAAAAGGGCAGAAGGCATACCCATTTCTGTTGTCCAAGCACAGGTCCAGCAAGAGGTGGCAGGGGACCTTGTGCAGTATTTCCAAAGGCTGAGATTAACCAGACTGGAATCCAAAGGGCCTGGGGATCTCTACCGGCTCTCGTATTGGGCGACGTCTGGCTCTACGGACTCCTTCACGCAACAGGTAATACTGCAGTGGGTTTGGCCACAAATCCTCTTTGATAATTTCAGCAATCTTGTCAGACTCTGGAAGGCTGTGGTCTGAAAACCAGGTGAAGAAATTGCAGACGACATCTTGGCTCCTGCGAATGAAGGACTGGGGTTCATGGCCCCGGCGCCATATGATTGGAGTGGAAAGAGACACCACTCGGCCAGAGGCTCTGACCTCATATTCTTTGACAATAAGCTTGTTTCTGAAGTAAGGGTTTCTTCGAAAGAAGAACTTGAATTTGCAGCCAGTTCTAGGGTGTCTGAGCTCCTTTACCTCCAAATTGGTTATGTACCTTAACATCTCTGCATCTTGGCCCCTAATCATGGGGGACAGCTGGGGGTGGTTCCGAAAAGCAGTGACCCAGAAGCCCGGGATATTCTGAATGATGTAGTTTCTCCTCTCCAGGTAGTGGCGACGCATCCGCCCAAATTTATGCTCCAGTTGCTGAAAGGCCCTGTCAGCCTGAGCATTCACAGTGTCCAGTTCCAACTGGATGGCTTCCAGGGGGTTCATGCGGAGATCCATATTCAGGGGTCGGGGCCCTGCTTCTTCCTTCACCTCCTCTACCACTCTGTTTTCCTCACTCATTTCTATTTCTTCACCTACTTGCTTCTCTATCTCCATCTTCTGCTCCACCACCACCTCCTCCTCCTTCACTTCTTCCTTCACCACCTCCTCATCCACTGCTACCGAGAAAATGGCGCACTTCTCAGGCTCCACTTCCTTGGCCTTCACCTCTGCCACCACCTCAGACCCCGGCCCCTCTGGCTTCTCCCCACCTGGGCCGCGCGGCTCTCCACTCTGACAGCCATTTTTCAGGCTGTTGTCCGTTGCCACGGACACCGACACAGCTTCCAGGCCTTCCGTGAGAGGCGGAGCCTCCGCCTGCCCCGCTTCGGTCGCTGCGAAACCGCGATGCCCACCGCCTCGGATCTGGGCAGGGTGGCCACAGCCCGCGGGGGCGTGGAGGGCTCCCCGCTCCTCTGGAAGCTGAGGCGGTGGGAGCGCGACCGTGTTCAAGCTTCCCGCACCCGGCTCCGCCATCACCTGCGACACCTCGGTGTCCTCACGGAGCTTCAGGCACTGGCGTGGGTCCAGGTCTTCTGGGGCACGGTCGGGAATCGTGAGACTGCCGCTTTGGGGGAAAAGGGACCTCTCAGCCCCAGCCAGGCCGCTCACGTCAGCAGCAGCCTGACCAACGGTAGATTAACGGCTGTTTTCCTCATAGAAGCCACCCGCTCGCCAGCCGGCGCTTGGCACCACCCACCCTCTAATCTCGCGAGCGTCTTCGCGAGGTTGACGTCTGACGTCAGGGCCGTATATCCCACCAGAACGCGAGAAGTCGCCGCTTTTGCTCCGCCCTTGCCTGCCGTCCTAGCTTGTTGTAGTTTCACTTCTGTGAATTTAGTGGGGTGAAGCCGTCGTTTGACTTACGTTAATAAATGTATTTCGGACTCAGAGACTGAAGGCAGTGAGGACCCTCCCTGCGATGCCTCTGGAAACTGCCTCCAGCATGTAAGCTGGGGTAATTGTAGCGATCACAGCACTGCACTGCCAGTTGTTGTCTGAAAACATGTTTTACTGGTTTTGCCTAAGTATTTTTCAGGCAGGAAGGTAAATCTATTCCTTGTTACCCTGTAATAGCCAGGAGCAAAAACCTCTTTATTTTTAAACTAACTTGAATAGCAAATTGTTTCTCTTTTCTCAAGTAGAAATGACTGGCCTCTAACCTTACTGGGGGAAAAAAATTACTCCGCGGCTTTTTACCACTAAAGTGACGCATAGTATTCCTTGCTAGTTCTAAATTTATACTCTGCCTCAAAGAAGAGTTTGTGCTACATAATGTCTGCAGGAATTAAGCCAGGGTCAGTTCGCTGAATCTTGCTTCGTGGCCCCTCACTGCAGGAAATTAGAAAAGCTATTTTCAGTCCAATAATCTATTGACGAATTTAGTTCTGCAGAGAGGTAGGAAAGGTTGTCCCTATTGAAGTATGTGTTCATGGCAGGCAGTTCATAGAGCTTAAGAGGGATGCCAGTGTCTGGTTGTTTTAGTTTGTTGACTTGTGAAGAAAACTGGTGTTAGAGAGTTACAAGGCCTCAGAGAAATACCAGTGGGGGACCTCCCTCCACCATTTTTATAAAGAAAAGCTAATTAAAATGGATAATCAAGATAGTCTTGAAGTAGAAAGCAAACTTGCAGAATGCCAGTGTGCAGTTCGTTGACTCAAAGTGCAAAACAGGCCAACTTTTTTCTATTTGCTTTGCTTTGGATTGTAGGCTATTTTTTTTTTTTTAAAGATTTTATTTATTTATTCGTGAGAGACAGAGAGAGAGAGGCAGAGGGAGAAGCAGGCTCCCAAGGAGCAGGGAGCCCGATGCGGGACTCGATCCCAGGACCCCGGGATCATGACCTGAGCCGAAGGCAGACGCTTAACTGTCTGAGCCACCCAGGCGCCCTGGATTGTAGGCTATTTTAATAATGGCCCCCAAAGATGTCCTCCTCCTAATCATCAGAACCTGTGAATATGTTCTCTTCTGTGGCAAAAGGGACTTTGCAGATACGGTTAGGTTAAAGATCTGAAGATGGGAAGATTACACTGGATTATGCAGGTGGGACCCATGTAATTACAATGGTCCTTATAAGAAGGAGGTTGGAGTGTCAGTCTTTGAATATATGACAATCAAAGCAGAGGGGAGAAAAAGAGAGAAAGATTTGAAGGTGCTGTGCTGCGGACTTTGAAGTTGGAGGAAGGAAACCAGGATCCAAGGAATAAAGGCAGTCTCTAGAATCTGGAAAGTAAGAAAATAGATTCTCCCATAGAGCCTCCAAAGGAACGCAGCACTGCCAACATCTTTATGATGTCTAACCTCCAGAATATAAAAAAAATTAATTTGTGTGGTTTTAAACTACTAAGTTTGTGATACTTTGTTACTAAAGCAATAGGAAATGAATACTGGTTGGATTGAAGTTTGTTGCATTTCTGTGTGTGTCATGTTTTTCCTAGCAGCAGCTCCTCCGTCCTTGTCCATTGCGTCCTCTGAGCTCCTGCCTCCTGCCTCCTGCCTCCTGCCCAACAGCTGTGATGTATCATATCCTAAGCCTCTTGGTTATCAAGACCAGAATTAGGCAATATCCAGAAAGAGAAAATTAAAGCCAAAACCTATCACAAAAGATATTTGACAAGACAGTAAACTGCAGAAGGACAGTCAGTTTTGTTTACCACTGTTTACTAGTACCTAGCACACTGCCTTGCACAGTGTTACATTATCAGAATGTTAAATACAGGAACAAATGAACAGAATAGTTTCTCCTCCTGGTGTTTGGTGCTTGGCTGACAATTACTCTTGTAGATAAGAATGAATAATGGAATTTTCCACAAGGCCCACTTCTTTCTATTGCCGTGAAATCATCCTCTGTCTTAGAACTGGAATAATCTAATTTGGCCCAAAGTGGAAACTTTTATTACTCTAATATGCCTTCTGTTTTTAAGCAGAAGACTCTATTGCCAGGCTTTCACCAGAACTAGATGTGGCTTTATTTGTCAAAGGCACTATTATGATGTCTGCAAGTATATTTAATTAGTGCTCTGACTGATAATGTTAGGAACAACTCCAGTGATAGATGGTGCATATAAATGTAATCAGGATTCTGGTGAGTCTAAGTATTGAGACACTGTGGAGAAACCTTTCCTTCTCTTACTATAAGTACATTTGGAAAAGCCATGATATGGGATATTTGGTTGAATATATACAGAAAATGAGGAAAAACTTAAATTTCTCCTAATTTTAATTGTCTGAAAGTCACAGTAGGGAAATGATGTGGTGAAAACTCTTCATTATAGAAGATGGAGAGTGTAAGTTACAGTTACTTTTGAATAAGGGAAGGTCCAGCGAGAAACAAGGATTTAAAGGGAAAAGCAGATTTGTGTATTCTATGCCTTTTTTTTTTAAGAGAGAATCCTTTCATGGAAGAAAGAGCTCTTTAGGATTTCAGTCTGCACCAAGTTTCATGTGCTCAAGGAGTCATTTCGCCATGCAGGAAAAAAATTTATGGTTGCTATTTGCCACAGAAGATTGTACTTAATATATTAATAGTATTATTTGCAGCTACTACTTGCAGAAGTTTTTCCTTATCTTTTTGAACCTAAAGTCTTTTTTTTTTTTTAAGATTTTATTTATTTATTTGACAGAGAGACAGCGAGAGACGGAACACAAGCAGGGGGAGTGGGAGAGGGAGAAGCAGGCCTCCCGCAGAGCAGGGAGCCCAATGCGGGGCTCGATCCCAGGACCCCGGGATCAGGACCCGAGCCGAAGGCAGACGCCCAATGACTGAGCCACTCAGGTGCCCCAAACCTAAAGTCTTAAAAGAAATACGTGTCTCTTTTACATGACACACTCATCTTGCTATCTAAAATATTCTCTTTTTAGGCAGATACTGTTCATTCTCTAAGACCCTATCACAAACCTATCTTGCTTTAGAATGTGCTAGGCATTTTATATGTATTAAATTGTCAAATTTTATAAAAGAGGAAACAATAACTGAGAGGTTAACTAACTTAACCAAGATCATACATAAAAACTCTTACATTCCTCCTCCTTTCTCCTAGGGGCAACTTTCTTGAACCACTCTATGACTCATTAATCTTCCTGCTCTGAATTCCTACAACTCTTTTTATGAGCTGTGCCATGCAATTGAGCACTTAATTATACTCGTCCTCTTAGTGACTCTGGTTGTTTCATGCATGTCAGTCTCAGTATTCCAGCATCCCAGCGTCATCAGTGGGAGAGGACACAGTTGCTTCTTCTTGGAGCTGAGATTTTAGTAGACCCTTAATGATAGCTGTTGGTTTGAATAAAACAAAACTTTAAATCATCTTACAAAAGCTAACGGTGTGTCTGTACTGACAGTACATTTTATTTTATGGGCGAGTATATTTTGGCTCTGCTTCATATATTACCTTTGTGCATTTTTTAAAACTTAAATTCAGTTAATTAACATGTAGTGTATTATTAGTTTCAGAGGGAGAGTTCAGTGATTCATCAGTCTTGTATAACACTCAGTGCCCTTTTTTCATCTTTTAATATAAGATATATTTGTACATTACAGAGCATTTCTGTGGCAATTTGCAATAAACCTCACTACTCAAAAGGTAATCTAATCTTTTCTAATGTGGTTCTGTGAGAAAATATTCACAAAAACCATGAAGTTATTTTGCATCATATCAAAGAATCACAGATTCTTCAGGAATGATTTCTCAGGTGATAAGGAGTTTAGCAGAAGCTCAGACATTTTTGTTTTGCAGAAAGATATGTTTTATGGTTGTAATTATAACTTTCATGTATTTACTGCTTCTGATGTACTGGCCACTGTTGTAAACACGATCCCATGTATTGTATCATTTAGTTCTTATAAAGAACCCTGTGAGTTAGTGCTATTATGACCTTTATTTTACTCACTAGGGAACTGAGGCAAAGAGAGACTGAGTTACTCATTCAAAAAGACATAAAAAATGGTAGACTCGGGGCACCTGGGTGGCTCCATCAGTTAAGCGTCCAACTCTTGATTTTGGCTCAGGTCATGATCTCAGGGTCATGGGATCAAGCCCTGCATTGGGCTCCGCCCTCAATGAGCAGTTTATTTGAGAATCTCTCTCCCTTTACCCCTCTCCTTGCTTGCACTAAATAAATAAACAAACAAACAAACAAACAAGGGGCGCCTCGGTGGCTCAGTCGGTTAAATGTCTGCCTTTGGCTCAGGTTATGATCCCAGGGATCATAGTGCCGCGTCAGGCTCCCTGCTCAGTGGGGAGTCTGCTTCTGCCTCTACCCCTCCCTGCCACTCGTGATTTCTCTTTCTCTCTCTGTCTCTTGGGTAAATAAATAAAATCTTTAAAAAAATTATAAATAAATAAATAAAATCTTTAAAAAAATGATAGACCCATGATTTGGATCTAGGTAGTTTAACTGAAGAACTTGTGCTCTCTGTACAAAATGTGAAGTTACTCCCTAAAATAAAAGCATAAAACTATCCTCATTTAATGTTGAATTAATACACATTTATCTGCCTCCTATCCATTGCCCTATCCACAAGCATATTAATATTTGTTAGGAAAGTACGCCAGGATTTGCTTTCTGTTTAGAGGAAAAGTGGTTAATCATAATACCTAAATTCAGTATTTTGTAAACCCCATCAGACCCCCATCACCTTTTTTAGCAAATTAGTCTTTACTTTCTTGACATGAAATTCATGGATAATATAACCCACCTACACAAATTAATAGAAAAACATAAATGTAATGAATTGACTCTGATATATAAGAGAAGTAAAAGTAATTTATAATAGTATCTGTTTCAATATGCAAAGGCATTATCATGCTCACATTATAAGAAATGACAAAGTAGTTAGAAAGTTACACCTGTTGTTGTAATCACCATGGATGGAGACTGATATAGGTAGGTTTTACTTGTGACTCAAATACCCTGAGTAGCATTCCTCTTGGTGACCAAATGTCGGTTAAGTTCTGGAAAAGAAAAAGGAAGAGTTCCCCAAGATTGCCATGGCTCCGTATTTCTTCCATTGTAAAAAAATACATTTTCACCAAAAAAAGAAAGAAAGAAAAGAAATACATTTTCACATTTCTGCAACCAAAATATGTCTAATAAGCACTATCAGCCAGGTGTCAGTCATGACGTTATTGTCATTGCCTGAGCATGTGAGAACTTAGTTATTACTGATTTCATTCTGGACAAACTTTAAAGACCATCTGAAAAAGGGATGCAACTGTAGTTTGAAAACTTTCCATCAATCTCTTTGGAAGTCTCAGAAAAGTGCCAACATCAAAACTTAAATAATTGATGTCTTTGTCCTTGAAGAAAATCATAGATACAAGAGTTGAGCACCGTTTTAAGAAATATAGCAATACCGAAGTAGTTGAGCGTAGGGAGGATAATATTGTTTGGAAAAACCTGGATACTGACAACTCTGAGTCAAAAACTGTTGCAGAAAATTTTCTGAATATGAGGAAATTTTAGAAATACCCTAACAATTTATTTTGCTTTTGTTTTTCCTTTTATATATGTCCAAGTGTGATAGTTGATTTACATCTAAATAAAGTCTAAAAGAGCTTTTGAAAGATAGAGTAAAAATTATGTATAAAAATGCATTGTGTCATAGTTTAATTGGCAATATTTTTCTTTTTTTCTGTCTTGGTGATATTTAAATAATACTATATTTTACAATTGATAATGTCTTAAATTAGATAAAATGCCATAGTTTCCTTCTGGGAGTATTCACTGCATGGTAAAACAGTGCAAACATATTTCATTTTTACATGTAAAATGATGTTAAATTCCAGGCTCACATAAATAAATACAGGTGGTTTTCCCTCTCTGCAGTGGGACAGTTTTGTTGTTGTTAAGGACTTACTGTTGGTATATAGCATTCCTGACACTACCTAATGAAAGCGAATAACATTCTTTTTAATAGCCAAAATACACCTCCACAAATTTCTAATACACACCAAAGGAGGGTACATCTACTGAGAATCTGTTACTTAGTGGGCATGGTATTCACATTGATTTTTCACTAGAGGGAGCAACTGGTCTTTAAGAAAGCGATGTGAACTTTGGAATGGTCTTTCACTACAAATGAAATACTCCTGTAAGTTAAATTGAATCATAATCTTTCACTCCCATTATGCTGTAATTGTTATAAAGTAGTCTTCTCAAATAGGGCTTAGATTTGTTATGATGGCTTCTAATAATCAAATCAGGCCAAAATATCTCATAAGACCCTACCTACTCCAGCAAGGTCCCTACCTGTGTAGACTAGTCATGGACCTGGTTTCAAGTTCCTGCTCTGCCACTCACTGTTTAACCCAGGCAAGTCACTTCCTATCTCTGAGCCAGTGAATCTCTATGTTAAATAGAGATTGTTTTAAGATTTTATTTATTTATTTTAGAGAGAGTGAGAGAGCACGAGCAGTGAGGAGGGGCAGAGGGAGAGGGAGAAGCAGACTCCCCGCTGAGCAGGGAGCCCGAGGTGGGGCTTGATCCCAGAACCCTGAGATCATGATCTAAGCTGAAGGCAGACGCTTAACTGACTGAGACACCCAGGTGCCCCTAAATAGAGATTATGATACATACTTTACCAGCCTGTTAGGAAGATGAAATAAGATATGTGTAAAGTTTAGCACTGTAAGCTTTCAATTAATAAAAGGTAACAGTATTGTTTGTATTGTTTTATGCTAATAAAACTTACATATATTAAAATTAAACTATTGTACAAGGTTCAATCAGGCACTAAATTCCATTCTAAAAATTGTGTTTAGGATTCAGACAATAAAGACATCCATGTGTATTAGAGTGGTCAGTGAAAACTTCATCCAGGAAATGAGACTTGAATTGGACTCTGCTATAGGTAAGAACTGAACAACATGAAAAAGAGGTGGGAATGAGGGCATAGTAATCACACTTGTTTACTGCTCCAGCTATTTCAACATGCATTCTAGACCTGTACTGTCCAGTACAGCCACATGTGCCTATTTAAGTTTAAATTAATTAAAATTAAAAATTCAGTTCATCAGTCACACTGACCACATTGTAAGAACTCCGGAGCAACATCTGGCTAGTGGCCACTCTTGGAAAGCATGCATGGCAGGAAGTCTATTAAACAACGCATTTTAGACATACAGTATCTTCAGGTTGTGGGAAAAAGGAGGCTTGCTGGTACTAAAATGCCATTCCACAGTCATAGCAGGCCTATACTCTATAAAAGTCTTAAAGAAAAAAAAAATCACTTATTAAAATTCATCCTTTCAGTTAGCATTTTTTTTTAATTTTTATTTATTTGACAGAGAGAGCACAAGTAGGCAGAGAGAGAGAGAGAACGAGGGAGAAGTGGGCTCCCTGCTCAGCAGGGATCGTGGGATCATGACCTGAGCCGAAGGCAGCCGCTTAACTGACTGAGCCACCCAGGGGCCCCTAGGTTAATCATTTAAATAACCAATAAAATTTATGCTTAGTGGGACAAGCCTCTACTATACTTTTAGTAAAGTGAAATAATTTAAAATAAAATGAAAAGAAAATAATGAATGTGAAACAATTAATGAAAATAATTATGAGGAATTTTTATATCAGCGTGAGTCATGGTAATTTGCTTGGTACAATACCAAAAGTGGACAGTCAAGCCATTTAATAAATGTGACTTTTATATTTGAAAACATCTCAAAATCCTAAGGTTAAGAAATTTCCTCCAAGGGAAAATATTTCTATGCATTTTCTAGATAGTATGAAGTTCAGATAAGTAGCTAAATCCTTTAAATATTGTTCCCGTGAATTTGTGTTGCCCTGTTCCTTAAAACTCCAGAGCCTCGTATATAATCTTACAAAAATAGTGTAATTTTGTTTTTGTAGAGTCCCAAGGTCAAAAACCTTTTTTACAACAGTCAAACTTCCATGATAAAAAAAAAAAAAAACCAGTCCTCTTGTTTTAAAACAAGTTTCATCTAAGTCATTTACTGCTTTCCACATAAAAATTAACTCAGTATGAAAAGTGCATAATATGGTATCTAACTTGATACTTTGGTTGTTATAACACTTCATCTGTTAGCTGAGAACTCTGACTTATGGATCCTTTGGCTCTAATACTATATTGCAACTTCCTTTGGTTTGTAAGCAAGCCATACTACGCACATCTATTTTTAAAATGTGAAAACTTGATTTGGAAAGAGACCATCATTCATTCATTTGGCCACTAATAGAAATGTTCTCAGCCCTGGGGCGCCTGGGTGGCTCAGTCGTTAAGTGTCTGCCTTCAGCTCAGGTCATGATCTCAGGGTCCCGAGATCGAGTCCCACATCGGGCTCCCTGCTCTGCGGGAAGCCTGCTTCTCCCTCTCCCACTCCCCCTGCTTGTGTTCCCTCTCTCGCTGTGTCTCCCTCTGTCAAATAAATAAATAATCTTAAAAAAAAAAAAAAGAAATGTTCTTATCCCTTCTATGACATAGGTAGAATTTACCTTACTATACAGATTAGGTAATCTCAGGTCAAGTGACTTGCCTAAAGTTACCTAGCTTGTAAGTAATGGAGTATGGATATAAACCCAGTTTGCCTAACTTCAAAGCTCTTCCTACTCTGCCATGTTGCTTTTCTGATTTCTCGAAATCTTTAACAGTAACCAGGGAACTCAAGGACTGCTGCCTGTTTCCTGATAACTTTTTTCTAGGGTTTGTGTCTTCTGTAGCACCCAGAGGACTTTTATGCAATGTTGGCTACATTGATTGAACGATTCCACATTGAAGGCTAACTTATACAGCCATGGGAACTTGAATATCTTAATCTAAACAGAACTTATGGCTTTTAGGAGACAAGTACCCTCAGTGGAAGCATTTATTAAATGTGGGACAGATTTAAAAAACAATACCTCCTGCTACCACTGATATTTCTAACTTAACAGCATTTCCAGATTCTTACATGTGGGGCTCAGAGATTTCAATTGCTGATGAATGAACTCAAGGATAAAAGAGCTCTAACCAATAAGTATTTCACTAGTTTTTACTATTCTATACTCAGGAGGAAGTTTTAAAAATAGAAGTTTGTTTTCAGGAAATACATTAAGTCCAATTTGGAAATGATTCTTGATAATTCATCCTAAGAAGAGAGAGGAAGTATGCATCCTTCCTACCTAATATGTATCTACCCATGTTGGAAACCTTTCCCTGATTTAAACAACAGAGGGAACGTCTTAATT
The DNA here is from genome assembly GCF_011800145.1 of Mirounga leonina. NCBI lineage: Eukaryota > Metazoa > Chordata > Mammalia > Carnivora > Phocidae > Mirounga > Mirounga leonina. The sequence goes on from NW_023270807.1 coordinate 70,958,459, forward strand.
GCTTACTTCTCTCTCAAAGAGAGAACATTTTCACAGTTCAACTGCAGTGAAATTGTTGATTCAGTGCTGATGGAACACCCTCAGGAAGAACCCAGACCCAAGCAAGAGCCCAGACAGCTTGAGGAATGGCTGAAAGATAAGGCCATTAGTGAGCGGGGATGGTTAGGTAAAATCGAATCTGATGGCTAAGCGCCTTGTTTGTGTGTGAGAGAGAGTTATTATTCTATGTGCATAATATATAATAGATATATGTTTTATTTTTATCTTATTTAAATCCAATTAACGTATAGTGTATCATTAGTTTCAGATATAGAGTTGTTATTCATCAGTTGCATATAACACCCAGTGCTTATTACATCACATGCCCTCCTTAATGCCCATCACCCAGTTACCCCATCCCCACACCCACCTCCCCTCCAGCAACCTGCAGTTTGTTTCCTATGATTAAGAGTCTCTTATGGTTTGTCTTCCTCTCTGATTTTGTCTTATTTTATTTTTCCCTCCTTTCCCCTATGATTATCTGTTTTGTTTCTTAAATTCCACAGATAAGTGAAACCATATGATAATTGTCTTTCTCTGACTTCTTTCGCTTAGCATAATACCCTCCAGTTCCATCCGTGTTGTTGCAAATGGTAAGAGTTCATCCTTTTTGATGGCTGAGTAATATTCCATTGTGTATATATAGCACATCTTCTTTATCCATTCATCTGTTGATGAACATCTGGGCTCTTTCCATAGTTTGGCTATTGTGGACATTGCTGTTGTAAACAATGGGGTGCAGGTGCCCCTTTGGATCACAACATTTGTATCCTTTGGGTAAATAGCTAGTAGTGCAAGTACTGGGTCATAGGGTAGCTCTATTTTTAACTTCTTGGAACCTCATACTGTTTTCCAGAGTGGCTGCACCAGCTTGCATTCCCACCAACAGTGTAAGAGGGTTCTACTTTTTCTGCATCCTCACCAACATTTGTTGTTTCCTGACTTGTTAATTTTTAAATATGTGTTTTAAAATCCTGTGACCGATAGAGCATATTGGAGGTTTTTAAACAGGGAACTGACATGGATGTGTCAGAAAATAACAATTTTTTTTTTCTCAGCAATCTTTATTCAGTTCTGGGGGGAATGCCTCCCTTCCCATGCTCCTGTCCCTCTAGCCCCTCTCACCCCAGGGCTCTGTGGGATTCAGTGTCCTCCTCTGTTGAGAGTAGGTCCTGGGGCCCAGAGGCGTGGTCTGAAGAATATTCAGGACAGCTGGTCCCTTAGTGGGTATGCTGGTCTTCTCTGTTGTGGGGAAGAAGTAAGGTGGGCAGAAATACTGCCCACCAGCACTCAGAGCTCCATTATCTCCCCAGCTTGGGTTGCAGGGTAGTAGGGGGTGGGGGTGTCCCCTAGCCTCAGCAGCTGGAGGGCCTTGGGGATCAGGTTCCCAGGGTAGTGCCAGAGAAGCAGCTCAGAGCAAGGGCTCCTGAGTGGGGGCAGAGATGGGGGGAAGTCATGGGGAAGCTGCAGTAAGGGGGGTCATTGTGCAGGCTGAGTCCAGGGAAGTGGGGGGCCATGTTCTCTTCAGAAAGGAACTGTTTGCACAGGGTCTCCTGCTCCTCCTCCAGGCGCCGCTTGGTGCTCATGGGCACAGCTCTTCGGAGAGGGGAGCTCACGTCCCGGGTCTGGGGCATCCCTGGGTAGCACTGGGCCTGACCTGGGGGGCCTCATTCCAGCAGCTGCTGCAGGATCATAGAAAATAACATTAACTGCTACATGGAAAAAGGCTTGAAGGTTGTACGACTAAAGGCTGGGAAACTAGTTTCAAAGTGTTATAGTAACTCAGGCAAAGATTGATGAAAGTATCTTTAGAAATGTGGTGGTGGGGCGCCTGGGTGGCTCAGTCGTTAAGCGTCTGCCTTCGGCTTGGGTCGTGATCCTGGAGTCCTGGGATCGAGTCCCGCATCGGGCTCCTTGCTCAGCGGGGAGCCTGCTTCTCCCTCTCCCCCTCTCCCTCCTTGTGTTCCCTCTCTCGCTGTGTCTCTCTCTGTCAAATAAATAAAATCTTAAAAAAAAAAAAAAAAGAGAAATGTGGTAGTGACAGAACAGAATATTTAAGAGAAATAATAAAAGAATTGACTGAAACTAGGTATGAAGATGAGCAAGGAGTTTGTTTCTGTTTGGACAACAGGAATGAGTGGAAATGTGAGTGAGCTATGGAATATAGGAAGAGAACCAGATTATTACCAGGTTATAATGGGCAGGAAGACATCACCAGTTCAATTACAGACAAGGGGAGTTTCATTGTGAATCTGGGGCAGCCCATCAGAGATATGGGAAAATAGATTTGGCCATTTGTAGGTCAGGAGAAGAGTAGGGTTGTTCTGTGAAAGGGAGGTATATGCAAATGACCTCCAAAGGCCAAAGGAGCCAGAAGACCAAAGAAACAGGCTTACAAGTCCAGCTTGACTGGAAATGGTTTTTATTAAAGGAACTTATGGATAAAAGCATGTCTTGGGCTGCCACAAGACAAGCAGATCTCCACAACCCAACCTCCTTTAAGACCTCTTTTATAACCCTAGAGACTAGGAGTACATGTTGAGGGACCACTCAAGAGGAGAATGTTTAAGAATAGTCATATCTCCAGGGCAGATCATGGATATTCTGCCCTGAAGGTGTACTTAAGTGTGTGGAGGAACAAAAGAATGGGGGGGAGGGGGAGGAGGGCATGCTCAAGAAGGTTTCAGGTCACAAACTGGTCATCATGGCAGATTTGTCCAAGATGGCATTAGTCTGATTCACACCAGGGTCTACAGATAGATTTGGAAGTCATTAATATATAGGTAATGAAGGATAGTTGGAAGAAAGGCAGGCAGGGACAAGGCCCCCACCCCCGTCCTAAGAGGAAAACTACCCTTAAAAGGAAAAAGACCCCATGCTGTTATTCTAGGCTTTACTCAGTGCCCTAGCTTTAAGTCTTCCTACTGGAGGACTTAAAACTTGTATGTGACAAAAAGGAAGGGAATGGCCTTGGACATCCTAACCCAGGCCTGGGGGCCAGCTCAATAGCCAGTGGGATATTTAAACAAAGTGCTTGATCTGGTGGCCTGCGCTGGCCAGCATGCCTTAGGGCAGTGGTGGCCACTACCCTCTTGGTCCCCAAGGCTACAAAACACCACCCTGGAAGGAGCCTTCCACCCTTTCCCAAACAAACAACTACCTGATAGGTAGATGAGTGTGTGGACAAAAACCTGATTGGGTGACAGGTTCTTGGGGGTTAATCAGATTAAAACAGCCCACACCGAAGAGCCCATAAAAACCCCTGGATTTAAACACCAAATTGGCAACCCAACCCTCTCGGGTCCCCTCCCTCATTGGGAGCTTTGTACTATCACTCAGTAAACTTTGTTTTACTGTAGCTCAATGAACTTCGCTTTGTTACCCACCACTCTTTGTCTGGTCTTCCTCTTCATTCTTAGAAGCGATGTGACCAAGAACTACGTGCACCGAAGGACAAGAAATCCTGTAACATAGGTGATAGTTGAAACTATCAGAGTGGATGAGAACACAAAGACATGTAGAAGAGAAGAAAGGAGACCCAAGAGTCGAAGTCTGTGGAACACTGACATGAGAAAGACAGGTGAGGTGGGACAAACAGAGGAATTGAAAAGTAGGCATTAGTGATAGGAGAAGAACCGGAAGAGTGTTGTCCTAGAAGGCAAGGGAAGAATGGACTTCAGGATGCTAGGGTTCAGAGGGTGCAGTCATATCAATGAGACAAAGACTGGGAAGGAAAGTTCCTGAATTGGGTAGCTGTGAGGGAGAGGGTTACAGAATTAAAGAATGAGTGAGAAATGAAGAAAGTATAAATAGCCTGAAGCCAGAAGGGAGAATATAGGGAAAAAGAGGAGACATGAACATAACAAGTCCCTACCCTACCCACCCCCAATCTTCATTACCAATTACCATTGCAGAGCGAAATAACTTGTGCAGAACATACCCTCTTAGAACCCCAGGGTATGTTGAAGTGAGTAGAATATTCACCAACTACTTAGGGGGCACTTCCTGTAGTGAATATGGTAAGTGTTGAGGATTCCAGAATAGATCTTGTTCTTGCCCTGAAAGATTGTGCAGCAGGATGGCTGCTGATTTGCACATAAATCATTACACTGCAGTTTCAAAATGGGAATGTTAGGCATATTTTACCAAGTATAATCTGAACACTGAGCACAGGAATAAAGACCCAGCAAGTGCCTGGGGGTTAGGAGAGAGCTACCTAGAAGAGGGAAACTTGAGCTGGGACTTGAAAGAAGAAGAAAGGTGAGAGAGAGGATGCTAACAGAATGGGAGATGGGATGGGAAACAGCCCAGGCAAAGGCAGACAGGAGGGAGGAAGCCTGCTTGTGTAACAAGTGTAGACAAAACAGGGTGGCTGGTGGGGAGTAGGGGGTAGGGAAAGGGAGAGGAGAAGGCTGGAACGTGGGTTGGGCTGTATTGGAAGTGCTTTGAGACTCACTATCTGCTGTCAGTGTCCTACTGAACTCTGACAGTGTGCATTTTTTTTTTTCTATTTAAAATTTGCTGGCTTCCTTCCAAATTTTTAATTGGGTCTTTATATAAAATGAGATGAGATGCAACATCCTAATTAGTCAACAGTAGAACAGGAACCACAATACAGAAAATTTAAAAAAACAAAACAAAACAAAACAAAACAAAAACAGCCTTAAAGATTTAGACAAGGTGAAGCTGTCTAGGTTTTCAGAAAGCAATAATATACCTCCTGAAAGCTGATTGATAATGGTTTTCAATACTATTAGTTTCAGTTATTTTTTTTAACACATTGACTAAATCCTAGAAGAAAATAATTTTAATCCAAAGCTATAAATCGATTTACCTAAAGGGAGAAAGAAAATTGCAAGTTGTCATTTTATTTCCATTCTAAAAATAGCTAAAACATGATCATCATTACAAGCCTCTCTGAAAATAGAACTTCATTAAATGGGACTCCACTGATGAAAAATTTTCCATAATCTCATCAGTTTTACTTTTGCTTAGCAAATCTTCTGTTCATGGTTATTGTAAACCAGTGATAAACATGGTATATTGGAGTTATGTTTACAATACTCAAGACAGATAAGCCCTTCCATTCAACTTCATCCATCTTGGAAACATTTTTTCGGTAAAAAATATTTCTGAAATCCCTAGTATGTGCGAGGAACCCATTTTAGGTACTGGGAACATAGCTTTGAACAAGACATTCCAAATCACTGCCCCTTAGGAGTTTACATAATAGTGTGCAGAGAGACAATAAATATGAAAACATATAAAAAGATATTTGGGGGGGACCAATAATTGCTCTAAAAAAGTCAGTGAAAAGAATGACTGGGCTAAAGTAATAAATAAGAAAAGGTCTTTGTGGAGGGGATATTAGAGTTAAACCTGAATAGTGAGAAGGGGATCTACTGGGAAAAGCATTGTAAACAGAAGAACCAACGAGCAGAGCAAAGACTGAGACGAATCTAATCAACAAAAGGAAGAGAAATATTGTAAACATAACTCCAATATACCATGTTTATTACTGGTTTACAAGCTTTACTTAGGAGGTAAGATCAGAGAGATGGGGTAGTCAAGCCATGTAAGGCTTTGAAGGCTATGAGGAAGCTAGATTCTAGGTGGTAACAAGAATCTGAGTTGTTGCTAGGGTGGTGGTGACATAATTGGATTCATACTTTGGAAAAGGCATTTGGCTATTGTGTGGGGATCGGGTGGGGAGGAAGAGTGGAGGCAAGAAAGCCAGTGAGGAAGCTGCTGCAGTGGCTTGAACTAGGGTTGTCACTGTAGAAATTATGAGAAGTAGTAAGACTAAGGAAATGATTTGGATAGGCAAATTAGAACTATTGGTGCTCTGCCCATATCCCCTTGGCATTCACTATTTCAGTGCATGCTGAAGGCTTCCAACTGCCTGGCCAGAATCCCAGCTTCCTCACCTCTGCAGTGGAGAACAATTCTGATACATGTTCTACACCATCTTCTCAAAGGACCCAATAGGCTCTGTCCATTATCAGTAACCTTGTCCATTATCAGTAATCCAGCTGTCCTTATCAGTAACCTGCTCATCATCCACTATATTGGCTTCCTTCCTTCCTTCCTTCCTTTCTTCCTTCCTTCCTTCCTTCCTTCCTTCCTTCCTTCCTTCCTTCCTT